>NC_058086.1:107170545-107540545 GCF_014858855.1 Bufo gargarizans
TGCAAAACCTTTGGTATCCTAGACTAAAGATCCACTAGAAGTCCAGATAGCATTCCAAACGACCCCTCTTTTCACTTGCATTTAGAGTGATGCCTGTTTTTTTTTGGAGTACTATACTATACACTTTTTGGAGTACTGTACACTTAAAGTTGACTAGGTGCAATCCCCCTCAGGATCAGTGATTAAGATGCACGGATAATACACAAATAGAAAAAAGAGGCAGCATTCCAAAAATTAAGTGAAAATGTGGATGTCTTTATTCACCCATGCATCAGCAATGTTTCAGCTCTGCTCAATGGAGCCTTGATCAAGCAATGTACAGGTATATATACACATACATTAAAGTCCATAAATATTGGGACATTGACACAATTCTAACATTTTGGGCTCTATACACCATCACAATGGATTTGAAATGAAATGAACAAGAACTGCAGACTGTCAGCTTTACTTTGAGGGTATTTACATCCAGATCAGGTGAACGGTATAGGATTTACTACATTTTGCATATGTGCCTACCACTTGTTAAGGGACCAAAAGTAATGGAACAATTGGCTTCTCAGCTGTACCATGGCCAGGTGTGTGTTATTCCCTTATTATCCCAATTACAATGAGCAGATAAAAGGTCCAGAGTTCATTTCAAGTGTGATATTTGTATTTGTAATCTGTTGTTGTCAACTCTCAAGATGAGAACCAAAGCGCTGTCACTATCAGTGAAGCAAGCGTTCATTAGGCTGAAAAAATAAAACAAACCCATCAGAGAGATAGCAAATACATTAGGCGTGGCCAAAACAACAGTTTTGAACATTCTTAAAAAGAAAGAATGCACCAGTGAGCTCAGCAACACCAAAAGATCCGGAAGACCATGGAAAACAACTGTGGTGGATGACCGAAGAATTATTTCCCTGGTAAAGAAAACACCCTTCACAACAGTTGGCCAGATCAAGAACAATCTCCAGGAGGTAGGTGTATGTGTGTCAAAGTCAACAATCAAGAGAAGACTTCACCAGAGTGAATACAGAGAATTCACCACAAGATGTAAACCATTGGTGAGCCTCAAAAACAGGAAGGCCAGATTAGAGTTTGCCAAACAATATCTAAAATAGCGATTTTTTTTTTTGCTATATCCTATATCAGGGGCTTGGCTGTGTTTACTATTTTATTGAGGGGTGAAATACAATTGCCAAAATAGCAGTACCCTAAATCTGGTGTTTTAGCTGTGGCTAGCCAATTGTAATACTGTCTGCTGTCTGGCAAAGGATATATTTTTTTCTGGGTTGAAATACAATTCCCAAATTAGCAATTCCCTAAATCAGCGGTTTCCCGCTGTAGCAGGCCAAGTTTAAAACTATCTATAAAAGGGTATATTACATTGAAGGTGCTGATAGGGTCATCCTCAATAACTTCACACGCTACCGTGTCTAATTCTGTCCGAAAAAGGGATACCTGTCATCCAGGGCCTAAATACTAGGCCTACAATTTATATTCAGCTAAATCTGTGGTTACTGCTGTGCCTGTATTAGTGTAAAACGGTACCTAAATAGATAGCCAGATAGTGTAAGGTGCCTGTAAAAAAGGCCTGAATTTGAATTCAATACATTGGGCCAAATAATTTTTTTCTTATTGTTGTGAACGGTAACAATGAGGAAAACATCTAGTAAGGGACGCGGACATGATCGTGGTGGTGTTAGTGGACCCTCTGGTTCTGGGAGAGGACATGGCCGTTCTGCCACAGCCACACGTCCTAGTGTACCAACTACCTCAGGTCCCAGTAGACGCCAGAATTTACAGCGATATTAGGTGGGGCCCAATGCCATTCTAAGGATGGTAAGGCCTGAGCAGGTACAGGCATTAGTCAATTGGGTGGCCGACAGTGGATCCAGCACGTTCACATTATCTCCCACCCAGTCTTCTGCAAAAAGCTCACAGATGGCGCCTGGAAACCAAGCCCATCAGTCTGTAACATCACCCCCATGCATATCAGGGAAACTGTCTGAGCCTCAAGTTATGCAGCAGTCTCTTATGCTGTTTGAAGACTCTGCTGGCAGGGTTTCCCAAGGGCATCCACCTAGCCCTTCCCCAGCGGTGGAAGACATAGAATGCACTGACGCACAACCACTTATGTTTCCTGATGATGAGGACATGGGAATACCACCTCAGCATGTCTCTGATGATGAAACACAGGTGCCAACTGCTGCGTCTTTTTCTGCAGTGTGCAGACTGAACAGGAGGTCAGGGAGGAAGACTGGGTGGAAGACGATGCGGGGGACGATGAGGTCCTAGACCACATATGGAATGAAGGTCGTGCCACTGACTTTTCAGAGTTCGGAGGAAGAGGCAGTGGTGAGACCGAGCCAACATCGTAGCAAAAGAGGGAGCAGTGGGCAAAAGCAGAACACCCGCCGCCAAGAGACTCCGCCTGCTACTGACCGCCGCCATCTAGGACCGAGCACCCCAAAGGCAGCTTCAAGGAGTTCCCTGGCATGGCACTTCTTCAAACAATGTGCTGATGACAAGACCTGAGTGGTTTGCACACTGTGCCATCAGAGCCTGAAGTGAGGCATGAATGTTCTGAACCTTAGCACAACCTGCATGACCAGGCACCTGCATGCAAAGCATGAACTGCAGAGTAAACACCTTAAAAACAAGGAACTCACTCAGGCTCACCCTGCTACCTCTTCTGCTGCTGTCGCCTCGGCCTCTTCCTCCGCCTCTGGAGGAACGTTGGCACCTGCCGCCCAGCAAACAAAGGATGTACCACCAACACCACCACCTCTCTCACCAAGCATCTCAACCATGTCACACGGCAGCGTTCAGCTCTCCATCTCACAAACATTTGAGAGAAAGCATAAATTCCCACCTAGCCACCCTCGATCCCTGGCCCTGAATGCCAGCATTTCTAAACTACTGGCCTATGAAATTCTGTCATTCAGGCTGGTGGACACTGACT
Source organism: Bufo gargarizans (assembly GCF_014858855.1). Classification (NCBI taxonomy): domain Eukaryota; kingdom Metazoa; phylum Chordata; class Amphibia; order Anura; family Bufonidae; genus Bufo; species Bufo gargarizans. The sequence continues at coordinate 107,173,496 of NC_058086.1, forward strand.
GCTTCAAACAGCTCATGTCGCTTGCTGTCCCACAGTATGTTGTTCCCAGCTGCCACCACTTCTCCAAGAGAGCCGTGCCTTCCCTGCACAACCAAGTATCCGATAAAATCAAGTGTGCACTGCGCAACGCCATCTGTGGCAAGGTCCACCTAACCACAGATACGTGGACCAGTAAGCACGGCAAGGGACGCTATACCTCCCTAACTGCACACTGGGTAAATGTAGTGGCAGCTGGGCCCCAGGCGGTGGTGTGCAATAATGGGCGAAATCTCGTTGCAGCACTGGGACTAGCTAGTTTGAGGCACATCACTTGCCTGGCGCATGTTCTGAATTTGGTGGTGCAGAAGTTCATTCACAACTACCCCGACATGTCAGAGCTGCTGCATAAAGTGCGGGCCGTCTGTGCGCGCGCTTCACATCCTGCCGCTGCTCGCCTATCTGCGCTACAGTGTAACTTCGGCCTTCCCGCTCACCGCCTCATATGCGACGTGCCCACCAGGTGGAACTCCACCTTGCATATGCAGGACAGACTGTGCAAGCAGCAGCAGGCCATAGTGGAGTTTCAGCTGCAGCACGCACGGGTCAGTCGCACTGCGGAACAGCACCACTTCACCACCAATGACTGGGCCATGCGAGACCTGTGTGCCCTGTTGCGCTGTTTCGAGTACGCCACCAACATGGCCAGTGGCGATGACGCCGTTATCAGCGTTACAATACCACTTCTATGTCTCCTTGAGAAAACACTTAGGGCGATGATGGAAGAGGAGGTGGCCCAGGAGGAGGAGGAGGAGGAGAAGGAGGAAGAGGGGTCATTTTTAGCACTTTCAGGCCAGTCTCTTAGAAGTGACTCAGAGGGAAGTTTTTTGCAACAGCAGAGGCCAGGTACAAAAGTGGCCAGCCAGGGCCCACTACTGGAGGACGAGGAGGACGAGGATGAGGAGGAGGTGGAGGAGGATGAGGATGAAGCATGTTCACAGCGGGGTGGCACCCAACACAGCTCGGGCCCATCACTGGTGCGTGGCTGGGGGGAAACGCAGGACGATGACGATACACCTCCCACAGAGGACAGCTTGTCCTTACCTCTGGGCAGCCTGGCACACATGAGCGACTACATGCTGCAGTGCCTGCCCAACGACAGCAGAGTTGCCCACATTTTAACGTGTGCGGACTACTGGGTTGCCACCCTGCTAGATTCCCGGTACAAAGACAATGTGCCCACCTTGCTTCCTGTACTGGAGCGTGATAGGAAGATGCGCGAGTTCAAGCGCACATTGGTAGACGTGCTACTGAGAGCATTCCCAAATGTCACAGGGGAACAAGTGGAAGCCCAAGGCCAAGGCAGAGGAGGAGCAAGACGTCGCCAACGCAGCTTTGTCACGGCCAGCTCCTCTGAGGGCAGGGTTAGCATGGCAGAGATGTGGAAAGGTTTTGTCACCACGCCACAGCTAACTGCACCACCACCTGATACGGAACGTATTAGCAGGAGGCAACATTTCACTAACATGGTGGAACAGTACGTGTGCACACCCCTCCACGTACTGACTGATGGTTCGGCCCCATTCAACTTCTGGGTCTCCAAATTGTCCACGTGGCCAGAGCTAGCCTTTTATGCCTTGGAGGTGCTGGCCTGCCCGGCGGCCAGCGTTTTGTCTGAACGTGTATTCAGCACGCAGGGGGCGTCATTACAGACAAACGCAGCCGCCTGTCTACAGCCAATGTGGACAAGCTGACGTTCATAAAAATGAACCAATCATGGATCCCACAGGACCTGTCCATCCCTTGTGCAGATTAGACATTTATAACTACCTCCCCTTAACCATATATTATTGGACTCCAGGGCACTTCCTCATTCAATCCTTTTTTTATTTTCATTTTACCATTATATTGCGGGGCAACCCAAAGTTGAATGAACCTCTCCTCTATCTGGGTGTCGGGGCCTAAAAATATCTGACAGTGGCCTGTTCCAGTGTTGGGTGACATGAAGCCTGATTCTCTGCTATGACATAAATCCTGAATCTCTGCTATGGGACCTCTCTCCTCTGTCTGGGTGCCGGGGTCTAAATATCTGACAATGGCCTGTTCTAGTGGTGGGTGACATGAAGCCTGATTCTCTGCTATGACTTGAAGCCTGATTCTCTGCTATGACATGAAGCCTGATTCTCTGCTATGACATAAAGCCTGAATCTCTGCTATGACATAAAGCCTGAATCTCTGCTATGGGACCTCTCTCCTCTGTCTGTGTGCCGGGGCCTAAAAATATCTGACAGTGGCCTGTTCCAGTGGTGGGTGACGTGAAGCCTGATTCTCTGCTATGACATGAAGCCTGATTCTCTGCAATGGGACCTCTCTCCTCTGTCTGGGTGCCGGGGCCTAAATATCTGACAGTGGCCTGTTCCAGTGTTGGGTGACGTGAAGCCTGATTCTCTGCTATGACATGAAGCCTGAATCTCTGCTATGGGACCTCTCTCCTCTGTCTGGGTGCCGGGGCCTAAATATCTGAGAGTGGCCTGTTCCAGTGGTGGGTGACATGAAGCCTGATTCTCTGCCATGAGACCTCTCTCCAATTGATATTGGTTAATTTTAATTTATTTTATTTTTATTTTAATTCATTTCCCTATCCACATTTGTTTGCAGGGGATTTACCTACATTTTGCTGCCTTTTGCAGCCCTCTAGCCCTTTTCTGGGCTAATTTACAGCCTTTTTAGTGCCGAAAAGTTTGGGTCCCCATTGACTTCAATGGGGTTCGGGTTCGGGGCGAAGTTCGGGTCGAGTTCGGATCCCGAACCCGAACATTTCCGGGAAGTTCTGCCGAACTTCTCGAACCCGAACATCCAGGTGTTCGCTCAACTCTATTCAGAACTCATTGGACGGCGCTTAACAGTGCAGATGGACAATGACCCAAAGCATGCTGCAAAAGCAACCAAAGAGTTTTTTACGGAAAGAAGTGGAATGGTTTGCAATGGCCAAGTCAATCACCTGACCTGAATCCGATTGAGCATGCATTTTACTTGCTAAAGACAAAACCGAAGGGAAAATGCCCCAAGAACAAGCAGGAACTGAAGACAGTTGCAGTAGAGGCCTGGCAGAGCATCACCAGGGATGAAACCCAGCGTCTGGTGAGGTCTATGTGTTCCAGACTTTAGGCTGCAATTGACTGCAAAGGATTTGCAACCAAGTATTAAAAAGTGAAAGTTTGATTTATGATTATCATTCTGTCCCATTACTTTTGGTCCTTTAACAAATGGGAGGCACATATGCAAACTGTTGTAATTCCTACACTGTTCACCTGATTTGGATGTAAATACACTCACATTAAAGCTGACAGTCTGCAGTTAAAGCACATCTTGCTTGTTTCATTTCAAATCCATTGTGGTGGTGTATAGAGCCAAAAATGTTAGAATTGTGTCCATGTCCCAATATGTATGGTCCTGACTATATGTGTTTAAATAATCAAACAGTGCATAATTACATTCTTATAAAGATATATGTGATTATCAAAAGTTTTTTCATGATTTCACAGACCAATAAATAAGTATAATTCCAAGTGACATGATTTGATCATATATAAAGTTAATTTCTCAATATACATAGTGTAAAAAACATATTTACATTGATTAGTGATAGAATGAGTATGGACCTGTGTAGACTAATTAAAAAACAATTCATAAAATCCATAGCATGTAGAGGGCTAGCCTGGGGCTCCATATGGACCAGTATTGGTGTCCCCCTGTTTCCACAGCGCATGCGCTACTGAGATGTGTAATCACACTCTCGCGAGGAGAACACTCACTGAAGAGAAACTACTCAAAGATGGAAAATCACTGCTCAGTTGCCAAAGCACCTGTGTGTGCTAGTAGTGTCAGTGCACACGTCAGGCATATAAAGTAAGTCACTGGTATCTCCATGGAGACCAACAACCTAAACATTGTGCGCTAGCTAAATGTAGTAGCCACATTCTCAACTATTCTGTTGAATATATAATCAGTAACAAGGTGGCCATAAGTACATGTGCGGCCCTGGGGAGTTAGGAGACCCATAAGAAATCGGGTGATCCCACCAACCCAAAACGGATCAAAAAGCTTGGGGCCAGTCTTTTCCTCATGATGTGAAACCTTTTGGATAATGAATATGGGCAGCCGTTATCCAAATGGCTTGCCTCAAAACAGATCCTTTATTATTTTTGTTGGTGTCTGTTCACATTAGGTTACTCAAAACCAATTGCTTTTTCCATGTATTCTTGTGCTTTCTTGCATATTCTCTATAGGCACAGTCCACTGTTTTCCATGCCAGATTTTCCAGTGTTGTTCTCCATGCATGGCTTGCTTTTCTGCATTTAAACTCATTTTACCTTTTATGTATTATGCCATGACAAAGGGGTACTCTGCCCGAAACCAGTTGGTGCTATGTTTTTTACTTCTTGTTTATGTCCTAAGATGAAATTTAAAAAAATTATGCTTATCCTGCGAGTGCTGAGCAGACTACACTTCAGACAACGTGTTTATTCTGGGACCCAGCCATGTGTTCATGCACGGCACCACCTACGGAGGTGAGCTGATTCTATCCCACGTTCTTTCTCGCTTATATTGTGTTTCTGAATTGTGCTCCCACTGTTTATAAGAAATACTATTTCATATTATTCCATAATTATATCTCTTGGACTGACTGTTTAGCAAGGTCTCAGTTTTGGTTGCCACCATGGAGCATTTAAGTTGTACACCTGCAGCAGAGATTTTTGATGAACTAAATCAGGCATCCTCAAACTGCGGCCCTCCAGCTGTGGCAAAACTACAACTCCCAGCATGCCCGAACAGCCTACAGGTATCAGCCTACAGCAGGGCATTGTGGGAGTTGTAGTTTTACAACAGCTGGAGGGCCGCAGTTTGAGGATGCCTGATCTAAATCTATGAACAAAAATTCTGAGCTAAATAAAACCATCAATGATTGGGAGAAAGTAATGCTCTGAAAGCTTAGAACCTGGAGGGATCATAAATCGTCACTAATGTATATTTGGGTTTCCAATAGTGGTGTATAATGAGGAATTCATGGTAAAATGGAATGCTATTCTATCTAAATGCTCCATGAAACTTATGAACTTAAAAGTAACCTATGAAAGTATACATTTGATTGAACTACATGAAAAAATCACCACGGTCACCACGCAACTAAAACAGGAAATACAACACAAGGAGTTTATTAAACGTGAGATTAAAATTAAGGCCTCATGCACATGACCGTGCGGCTCAGATACAGACCCAAACAATGGTCGTGTGCATGAGTCCTAAGGAAAATATTTGGAACAGACAATTACAGACATTAATAAATCCAAGTTTACGATGGCCAAGCAGCCGAGTGAGATGGCAGTCTGAATCTGAGCTCCTGCTCCACCGAAGCGTCTCAGACCTGCTAATCCCCACAAATATCCACCAAACTGACATCTATCCATCCCTCTCAGCTTCTTCATGCCTCCATGATGACTAGAGGCAGAAAAAGCTTGAAGCAGCAGGGAAAACTGGACTTTTTCTTTGCCCACGAGAAGACCACAGATGGCGCCGGAGGAGACGGCACACGGAGCACGCCGGGCTCCAGCCCTTCCTCATCAACGGGCTCGCGCTTACCAGCCTGCCTCTTGCAAAACAAGAGGCAGCGGAGTCTCCTCCTGCAGCGACTTCATACAGACTTCAGCGGATGGCAGAGGAGTCCCTTCCCATGCACCCTGGGAGCGCCAACATCCAGGCCTCACCGACAGCCAGCCCGGACAAGCAGCGACCTAGACACTATGGTCCCAGTGAACCTAGTGAGTGCACAGCTTCCCCCAGGGGCCAGCCGGGTATACTCTCCATACATGAGGCGCTACAGGGTCTGCAAACGACAGACCAACCAGCCTCAGGGACCCTGTTAAAAGACATGCTGCTGGCGTTTCACCACTCCATAACGGCGCAGATCTCAAAGTCGATCGTGCCGATCCAGGCTACTGTTAAGGAGTTGGGAGATAAAATGGAGCATGTGGAGACCAAAATGGGAGAATTTGCTACCTCCCATAATACACTCATAGATTCCCATGAGCTCCTCTGTGAAGAGGTCACCCAGCTTAAAGAAAAGATCGCAGATCTGGAGGATCGTTCCCGCCGGAACAACCTCAAATTGCGGGGGGTCCTGGAAGATGTTACTGCATCTGAGCTGTCTATATTCAGAATCTGATACAGCAGCTTCTACCCAAATGTGCTGAGCGCGACCTTATAATCGATAGGGCACATAGAATTGTCAAGCCCAAACACCTACCAGATGACGTCCCAAGAGATGTACTGGCTAGGGTACACTTCTTCCACATTAAGGAGCAACTCCTCACAGCCGCAAGGAAAATGGAGACTTTACCGGCCCTATATGCGGGGGTTAAGATTTTTGTGGACCTTTCAGCGGCGACATTACAGCTCCGGAAGTCTCTTGCCCCTATTACTACAGCTCTGAGAGCACACTCCATTGCTTATAGATGGGGTTTCCCCGTCAAGCTTTTGATTCACAAGGATGGCTCTTTTGTGGTGATTTGCTCAGTCACTGAGGGCAAAGTGATCCTTGCATCTTGGAACATTACTGTGGAATCCATACAAGACCCTGCTGCTCCCAGACGTCACCATACATCTGGAGAATGGCAGTTGGTGGAAAATAGGCGGCAAAAGAAAGCGCACTAAGGAGGGCACATTCATTACTACCTCCATGGAGCAGTAGTCCTACTATTCTCCGTTATGGCATTTGGCAGGACTCTTCCCCTATCAGTTGCCGAGGCGCAAACATGTGCCTTACTTATCCCCTTTTCCCCATCTTGTCCTCTTACCAGGGCAATGTTTGTTGTGACTCCTCAGTCACTGTTTGTGTTTTTTACTCTTCAGTTCTGGTTCTCCACGTATTTCTGGCAGAGCATTATCTTTCATTGCACTTACATTGTGTGTATCCATCGCTGCTGGGACGGCGCCTCACTCTGCTTCAAGGCACTTCTTGCATTCATAGCAATGCAGATTAATGATGGTACTGAAGCTTAGCTCTTTAAACGTTAGGGGGCTAAATAGCCCTTACAAACGCAATCTGATGTGGAGGGAGGCCCTCTCTCTACATTGTGATATTTTTTGTGCTCAGGAGACGTATATAATTGCTGCGGATGTTTTCCAATTATTCTCCAGGCTCACTGTACCAAAAAGAAATGAGGAGTATTGCTGGCAATCAAGAACACTGTAGCTTACACTGCTGTATCATCCATCATCGACTCCGGAGGGCGGTATATCATACATGTCTGTTATCTAAACAACATTCTCTATACCTTAATAGGGCTATATGCACCCAATTCACACTCCCAACGCTTCCTCCAAAACCTTTTCAATAAAGTCCAGTCTGTACAACAAGGAAGGGTCCTCATCTGTGGTGATTTTAATATGGTCCCAGATGCACACATTGATGAGTCTTCTCTCCAAAATGTCCCTGTATGACATCTGGCGCTTACATCATGCCATGGAACGAGACTATACTTATTTCTCCCTCTCTCATCTAACATATTCTCATATAGATCTTGTGTTAGCGGATAGAGCTTCCCTCTCAACTATCACAAGCTCTGAAATAGGTACAATATCATGGTCAGACCATGCTCCTGTCTCGGTAAAGATTTCAGAACAGAACAACCGTCCTCTGAACCCGACATGGAGGGTAAATGAATATTTACTTGCAGATTTAGATTGTCAAATGGAGGTAAAAGATGATTTGTCTGAATATTTCCTGAACAATGCGAACACAGTAAATAATCCATCTATTGTTTGGGCAGCACATAAGGCCTATATCATAGGTATTTTCATTAAGCTAGGGCATAGGGCCGAAAAGAAGAGAAAGCACTTCACTACGTATTTGCTGAACAAAATTCAAGCATTAGAAATTCTGAATAAGGCGTCTCCCGCTCCTCTTTATTCAGAAGAGCTCTGCTCCCTCAGGGCACAGCTAGGGGAGCACATGCTGCATAGATACAAACTGTCTTTGAAAAAAGCCAAAGCCATGTACTATTCCCAAGCAAATAAAGCAGGAAAGCTATTGGCAAACAGAATTAAGTGCAGGATCCCAAATTCCCGGATTGCTTTTCTCTGGGACTCTACTAAAACCCACCAAATTTATGACCCAAAAGAGATTGCGAAGATGTCCTTCTACTCAAAGTTATACAATCTAGTTGATAATAAAGAGGTGGTTCAACCTTCTGACCACCACATTAGCAATTTCCTTAATTCCCTCTCACTACCTTCCATGTCTGAAGAACACAAAGTAAGGTTATGCCAGCCCATTACACTAGATGAGATAATAGGCATTATTAAAAAGCTGCCTCATCACAAAAGCCCCGGACCGGATGGTCTGTCTAATTCCTATTACAAACTTTTTTCTGAGATTCTGGGCCTGCATCTCCACTCGTCCTTAGCGAGGATCATGACTGATGTGCACATGCCTAGGGAAATGTTGGAAGCTACTATCGTCACCTTGCCAAAGCCCGGCAAAGAACCAACTACTCCCCAAAACTTTCGGCCTATCTCCCTCCTCAACACTGACCTGAATATCTATGCCAAGTTACTGGCGAATAGATTGGCGGCGATTATACCGACCTTGGTTGCTCCCGACCAGGTGAGTATTTAACCTACTAGATAGGGTCAATAGGCTAAGATTGCCCACGGTGTTCCTTACCGTGATCACAGTGGTGGTCACGGAACAATTGCTTCTATAGCAAAATTCACCCCAATAGAGGCGTTGCATTACCTCATTCCTGAGCTCTCTCTGGAAGGGTGGACAGATGGAGGTGCAGTAACGGTTGCAAATTTGCTTTATCAGGCAGATTTGAACTCCTTTGAAAATTTGCAAATCCGTTTCAATATGCATAAAAGGGATTTTTATAAATATTTGAGGATTCGTCATTTATTGGCCTCCAATCCTACACTAACTGTGAACTCGCACATTGAGCTCCTGAACCAATGGGCCCTAAAACAATCCAAATGGAAAGGAATCCGCCCTCTCTACTCGTTTCAAGGCAGCAAAAACTCTTTTGTAAAGACTGCCCCCATTGTATCATGGGAACTAGAATTAGGACACGGTATCCCCCCAGCGCAGTGGTCCACAGTTATCAATTACGCGACTAAAAGACTGAAATGAGTGTCACATCTTGAATCTTACTCGAAAACACTACTCAGATGGTATTTCACTCCCCTGAGACTGAGTTGCATTTACCCAGGCTCGGGGTCGCTGTGCTGGAGGGGAATGCGGCGGCAGAGGGTCCCTTTTACATATACTTTTGGGTTGCCCCTTGTTACAAGAATTGTGGTCTAGCATTTTTCAAATAGTCGAAGGGGCATCGGTCTGCGAGCTAATAAGAGATCCAGCTCTGGCCTTGCTCTTTATTGATATTACAGAAATCCCTTATAAATTCAGGACCATTTCTATGCATCTGTTTTTAGCCACGAAACTGGCCATAACTAGGTACTGGAAAAGCTCAGTGATCCCGACTGTACAGGAAATTTTAAGATCCGTAGACACTACTAGATCATTTGAAAAGATGGTGGCACACAAAAGTTTCACACTGCGTAGATTTGAAATGGAATGGGCGCAATGGACCAATCTATCCCCTGGTAGATAACCTGGGAAACGCTAGTTCTGATTAACTATGTAGGTTATATACAGTCATGTGAAAAAATTAGGACACCCTTTGAAAGCATGTGGTTTTTTGTAACATTTTTAATAAAAGGTTATTTCATCTCCGTTTCAACAATACAGAGAGATTAAAGTAATCCGACTAAACAAAGAAAACTGAAGAAAAGTCTTTTCAAGATCTTCTGTAAATGTCATTCTACAAAAATGCCTATTCTAACTGAGGAAAAAGATAGGACACCCTCACATGTATTCCCTCTTAAATTGGCTCAGATCTCACACAGGTATATCACACCAGGTGCACATAATTAGTAGATCGTTACTCTGCATGTTGAATGAGGCTTGCCCTATTTAAACCTCAGACATTTAGTTTGGTGTGCTCCTGACTGTTGAAGTGAGAGTGAGCACCATGGTGAGAGCAAAAGAGCTGTCAGAGGACTTCAGAAAAAAGATTGTAGCAGCCTATGAGTCTGGGAAGGGATTTAAAAAGATCTCAAAAGATTTTGAAATCAGCCATTCCACTGTCCGGAAGATAGTCTACAAGTGGAGGGCTTTCAAAACAACTGCCAACATGCCCAGGACTGGTCGCCCCAGCAAGTTCACCCCAAGAGCAGACCGCAAGATGCTAAAAGAGGTCTCCAAAAACCCTAAAGTGTCATCTCGAGAACTACAGCAGGCTCTGGCTACTGTTGATGTAGAAGTACATGCCTCTACAATCAGAAAGAGACTGTACAAGTTTAACTTGCATGGGAGGTGTGCAAGGAGGAAACCTTTGCTTTCCAAGAGAAACATCGAGGCCAGACTGACATTTGCCAGAGATAAAGTTGACAAAGACCAGGACTTCTGGAATAATGTTCTTTGGACAGATGAGTCCAAAATTGAATTATTTGGACACAACAGCAGAGGACATGTTTGGCGTAAACCAAACACAGCATTCCAAGAAAAGAACCTCATACCAACTGTGAAGCATGGAGGTGGAAGTGTCATGGTTTGGGGCTGCTTTGCTGCAGCAGGACCTGGTCAGCTCACCATCATAGAATCCACGATGAATTCTACTGTGTATCAGAAGGTGCTTGAAGAACATGTGAGACCATCAGTTAGAAAATTAAAGCTGAAGCGGAACTGGACCATGCAACATGACAATGACCCAAAACATACTAGTAAATCAACCAAAGATTGGCTGAAAAAGAAGAAATGGAGAGTCCTGGAATGGCCAAGTCAAAGTCCAGATTTGAATCCCATTGAGATGCTGTGGGGTGACTTGAAAAGGGCTGTACGTGCAAGAAACCCCTCAAACATCTCACAGCTGAAAAAGTTCTGCATTGAGGAGTGGGGTAAAATTTCCTCAGACCGATGTCGAAGACTGGTAGATGGCTACAAGAACCGTCTCACTGCAGTTATTTCAGCCAAAGGAGGTAACACTCGCTATTAGGGGCAAGGGTGTCCTATCTTTTTCCTCAGTTAGAATAGGCATTTTTGTAGAATGACATTTACAGAAGATCTTGAAAAGACTTTTCTTCAGTTTTCTTTGTTTAGTCGGATTACTTTAATCTCTCTGTATTGTTGAAACGGAGATGAAATAACCTTTTATTAAAAATGTTACAAAAAACCACATGCTTTCAAAGGGTGTCCTAATTTTTTCACATGACTGTATATGACACACTGATTATGCTCGCTGATGCCTGTGATGCACATTGTGAAGTCTTGATCTATGTACAACTCTGTCTTTTTTTCTTTCTGTTGTTTTGGTTATTTTCCATGTTTTCTAACCTACCAGATATTGACACCTAAACTGTACTAATGCTACGTCATGTAGTTTTCTACAATGCAATAATTGGAGTACACTTTACTGCTTTGCTCCTGCTTACCAATACATAGTAACTTCTGTATACTAATGTAACGCGCTATGATGTACGGATATTTTTGTACTGATCCTTTGTATACTAGTCATTCTGAATAAAATCTTCAATAAAGACATATTGAACGATAATAAATCCAAGTTTACAAGAGATTGCAAGGATTACCAAACCGGTTCTGTTTATGAGTGGAAAAGACTCAATGATAATGTGAACACACCCAAATCCATTCTCAAAGACAAAGGTAAAAAGAAAATCACAGAAGAAAAAAACGAATGTCAGCTTTAGTTCTACAGAGCCAGACACATCTGAAGGTTACAAACACAGAAAAGAAGTTCAAGCATCCAGGGTTGTATATGTTGCCGTTATCTTTATTTGTCTTTGGTTAAAATACAGCTATACAGACATCAACTCCCTCCACCACCCGGTTAACATGTTTCGAACTTAGCAGTTCTTAATCATAACCTGTTGTGTTGTCCAGCTACTGGGGTGAAATAGTCACCATCCCCCATTGGGAGGGGAAGGGGAGGGGAAAACACCCCCCAGGCCGGACTGCACACCATAAACCACTTGTCATGTTCAAATTTACCAAGCTTCATCCACATTTAAATGTCGAATACTAAAATACATTTCACCAAAGCATGCATTCAGCCAAATCCATCAAAATATCACAGAGAGAGGAATGTATACCTGCTAACAGATAAGGAACAGCGCCTCCCCTGGTCAAGCATACCGGATCCAAAAACTGCATGGTGTGAACAGACACCCTACACCATTATACAAAAATAGTTAAAACCTGTTTAAAATGTATAATTATGACGGATGCAGAAAAAGCGTTCGATAGAATTAATTGGTCTTTTCTGCGACACATCCTTTACCGATTTGGCCTACCTGATCCCTTTGTACAAGCCACATTCGCAATGTATGCTCAGGCCTCAGCCTCAGTTTTGATCAATGGGGACTTATCAGACCCCTTTGATATTCAAAACAGTACTAGGCAAGGATGCCCTCTTTCCCCCTGCTCTTTGTCCTAGCTTTAGAACCCCTTCTCCTTAAATTGAGAGCCGACACAGGAATCCAAGGAGCAAAGCTGGGAGGTACGGAGCATAAGGTTGCTGCTTTTGCGGACGACATCATGATCATGACCTCTAACCCTAAGAACTCACTCTCTGCGATTCAGAAACACCTCGATACATATAGCTCCCTTTCCAACTTTTAAATTAATAAGCAAAAGTCATTGGTGATTTGTTTTGGGATCCCCCAATCGACACAAAGAAGTTTAAAAAGAGACTCCCGTTTCAACTGGTCCTCCCCTTACTTAACATATTTAGGGATCAAAATCAGTTCTAACACCTCTGAACTTTTCTCACTCAACTACGCTCCACTTTGAAGGACATTTCCTCTAGCATAGATAAGTTGGAAAATCCAACCATCTCCTGGTTTGGTCGCAAAAATCTCCTTACGTCCTTGATACTCCCCCGCCTAACATACTTACAAGAAGTATTGCCCATTCCAGTCCCCAGAACCTATTATGACTCTGTAAGGAAACTATTCCGCACATTTATCTGGAAAGGGAAGAAGCCCAGATTGTCTTTTGAGCTTCTATCACGTCCCAAGTATTCTGGGAGAATTGCCCTACCAGACCCAGAGATGTATGGAGGAGCGATCCTTTTATCTAGAGTAATAGATTGGCTTAGACCTTTCAGCGCCAAACCATGGGTCGCAATAGAACAGGAACAAATAAACAAACCTTTTAGATCCCTCTTACTAGGCAATAACAACACATGTAACCTACCTCCCTCGCCATATCCAATTATTCAAGCCACTTTGAACATGTGGAGATGCTTCCAATCTTCTCACTGAGCAATACCCTTCCCATCTCCCCTCCTTTCGATTAGGGATATCTTGGGGACAGCCTTGCCTGCTGTAATTGATTGCATCCCACGGGAATTGAGGGACTCATCTACTCCAATCCTCTCTTTCTTTGGTCCAAATAGTTCAGTACTCCAGCTCAAGGAGTTCCAAAAAATTTTCAATGCCAGTTATTCCCACTTATCCTCCACTTCATACCTACATACCTTCATCTCTCAGCACATATCGTTAAGCAACCTTTACCACCCTTTGTTATGGTCTGAGACACTCATCTCTAACCCTTCCCCCCCAAGAAAACTAATTTCACAATTTTTCAAAAGATGAAACACTCCTCCTCTACCCACTAAACTTTTATACGACAATGGGAAAAAGACTTAGGACAGGAGTTTTCCACCATTACTTTGCCAAACATATTGTCCTTTCCACATACCTCATCTAGATGTGTCCGCATACAGGAAAATGGGTATAAGATCCTAATCAGATGGTATAAAACACCCGACATAATTTCACTATACTCAGAAACAGCCTCAGACAGATGTTGGAGGTGCCTTGATGGTAGAGGATCTTTTCTCCACATTTGGTGGGATTGTCCAACCATTAAAGGGAGTCTGTCACCACATTTCAGCATATTAGACCGATCAAATAGGGTTATATGATCCACCCAGATACGCCCGCTACGATTTGGACCGCACAGCCGCAGTGGAAAAGGACAGGGGAGGGGAGTAAACAGGCGGGCAGAGGCGCACGGAGGGCGGGGTTATGAGCCATTTAGGAGGTGCTGCCTGGGGCTCCGAGGATTGAGAGGCCGCCCTGGGCACTTGAGAGGGCTCATAACATAATCTTATAAGTTCATTTTTGGCAAAAAGAAAAGTCTGTTTTCTACAACAAAGGTACCGTTTTTAAGTTCTGGGTGGATCGTATAACCCTATTTGATCGGTCTAATATGCTGAAATGTGGTGACAGACTCCCTTTAAGATCTGGTGGAAAGAAATCTTTCAGATTTGTAATCAAATTTGCCAGACTAAGGTGCAAATGTCCGCATGCAAAGCCCTACTCAACCTCGATGAGGATAATGCAGTACATCCTATGCCCTTCCTTTTTAAGCAACTACTAATAGCAGCCCGTTTATTGATTCCCAAATATTGGCTCTCCACTACCCTTCCCGCCATAGAGCAATGGAAATTAAAAGTTGACCAAGTCTTCTGTTTTGAAGAACTCTCCTCGTGGGAGGCTAGGAATCATCAAAAGTTCCAACGCCTGTGGCATTTATGGCGAAAGTTTAGACACCCGAGCTACTCATAGAGATTCACCTGCCATTCTTTCAGATATAGGTGTCTACTACTTAAGTCTGGCTCCCCCAGACGAATATTGGACCCCTATAACCTCCTATAGCGACTTCCCCTGGTGTATGTCAGTGATATTATACATCATTGGCTACTAGGATTTGCCAATTTTTACTCCTTTAATGTGGTGTATTGTGACTGTTTAAGTATTGGAATATGAAACACTGTCACCTGTTGTTTTTGATGTGATGCAATATCTACTGTTACATCTATATACACATATCACGCCTTGCAAGGCGTATCAGAATCTATAAATGTACCTTGTTACGTTAAATAAAATAAAAATTTTAAATAAAAAAAATATAATTATAATTATGAGTTATGGGTTAATGGTAGCTAATCAAGGTGGTCAAAATAGCTTTGCTTCGTGATTAGGGTTGAGCGAACCCGAACTGTAAAATTTGGGCTCGTACTGAACTTTTGGATTTTTGGACCCAGGACCAGAACCCGAACATTTCAGTAAAAGTTCGGGCTCTATATAAGCTGGAGTCACGTAGCGCTGCCGTCACTCTGCTCTGATTAGTGTAGGGATAGGATGCTGCTGGTGTGAGGGAAAGGATACGAAAGAAACTTTAATCAGAACGGCAATTGAGCTCTGCAATCTACATAGATTTTGCTGTGTGGGTGCAGTGCACAATATTTTTACCCTGCCCTGAGCCCAGTGACAGAGAAAAAGAACTTTTATCCGTCTGTTAGTTAGGTGGGCGGTGGTGGCTATTTTTTGCAAGCTCAGTGCACCAGCACTGCATATGTGCTTTTGTGACATTGAAATCCAAGCTTGAAATACTGCAATAATAATCTGGGTTAAAAAAAAAAAAAAAA
The DNA here is from genome assembly GCF_014858855.1 of Bufo gargarizans. Taxonomy (NCBI): domain Eukaryota; kingdom Metazoa; phylum Chordata; class Amphibia; order Anura; family Bufonidae; genus Bufo; species Bufo gargarizans. Next base: position 107,189,044 of record NC_058086.1, read on the forward strand.
AAAAAAACATTTTGGGCAATATCCTACATCTGGTGCCTTTACAGCATTAGTCAGTGTGCAATTTAAGTTAGAAATACAGCTTTAATTTTCTGGGTTTTAAAAAACACAATTTTTGACAATACCCTCCACCTGGGGCCACTGCCGCATTAGTCAGTGTAAAATTTAAGCTAGAAATACAGCTATAATTTTCTGGGCTATAAAAAAAACAATTCAAGCGTTATATACTGCTGTCACATTATGTTTGTAAAAATACTTAATATTGCAGTCTTTGCTACATCTGTTATTGTTAAAACAAGCTTGAAATACTTCATTAATTTTCTGGCTTAAAAAATACCCTCCATCTGGGGCCTCTGCTGCACTAACTAGTCAGTGTGCAATTTAAGCTAAAAATACAGCTATAATTTTCTGGGTTTTAAAAAACACCCATTTAGGGAAGAATACTTAATTTGCGGCCTTGTCTGCATCTGTACATGTGAAATGCAAGCGTTGTATACTGCTGTCATATTCTGCTATTAAAGAAACACACATTTAGGGCAAAAAACTTAATTTTGCAGCCGTTGCTGCATATACAATTGTGAGAAACACCCTTTACATACTGCTGTGCTATTCTGGTATTAAATAAACACCCATTTTGGACAAAAATCTTAATTTGCCGCCCTGTCTGCATCTGTACGTGTGAGATACACGCTTTAGATACTGTTGTTCTATTCTGCTATTAGAAAAACACCCATTTAGGGCAAAAATCTAAATTTGGCAGCCTTTGCTGCATCTGTCATTGTGAAATGCACCCTTTACATACTGCTGTGCTATTCTGGTATTATGAGGAGAGCGTCAAATAAGGGACGTGACCCCAGTCGTGATGCTGCTGGTGGAGCTCCTGTTGCAGGGAGAGGACGTGGTCGATCTATGCCAGCTACTTGCACAAGTGAAGCACCTTTCTCAGGTGCAAGTAGGCGACAAACCTTCAGCGGTATTTGGTCTGGCCTAATGCGGCTCTACGAATGGTGAGGCCAGAACAAGTACTGGCAATAGTAGATTGGGTTGCTGACAGTGCCTCCGGTTCCTTCACATTGTCTCCCACCCAGTCTCCTGCTGAAAGATCAGAGTTGGCACCTGCAGCCAATGTCCATCAGTCTTTCACCTCACCCCCTTTCAAATCAGCCAAGCAGTCTGTACCCCAAGTCATGCAGCAGTCTCTATTGCTTTTTGATGACTCTGTTAGCAGGGTTCCCCGGGGTCATCCACCTAGCCCTGACCCCAGAAGTGGAAGAGATTGAGTGCACCGATGCCCAACCACTTATGTTTCAAGATGAGTACATGGGAGGACCATCGCAGCACGTCTTGGATGATGATGAAACACAGGTGCCAACTGCTGGGGCTTTCGAAAGAGTGCAGACTGAAAAGAAAGGCAGTTGTGAAGACTGGGTGGAAGATGATGTGGAGGACGATGAGGTCCTCTACCCCACATGGAATTAAGTGTAGCAGAAGAGGGAGCAGGGTGCAAAAGCGGAGCAGCTGTCCCCTTGACAGTACGCCTACTACTGTCCACCGCAGCAAGAGACCAAGCACACCAAAGCCAGCTCCAAGGAGTTCCCTGGCATGGCAGTTCTTCAGACAATGTGCTGACAACAAGACACGAGTGGTTTTCACGCTGTGCAGTCAGAGCCTGAAGCGAGGCATAAACGTTCTCAAACTGAGTAAAACCTGCATGACCAGGCATCTAATTGCAAAGCACAAGCTGCAGTAGTGTAGACAACTCAAAAACCAAGAAAGGTCTCTTGCTCTTCCTGCTTCATTGGCTGCAGTCTCGGCCTCTTCATCAACCTCTGGAGTGAAAGTTCCACCTGCCACCCTGCAAACAGAGGATCTGCCAGCAACACCAACATCTGGGTCACCAAGCATCTCCACAATGTCCCACAGAAGCGTTCATCTCTCCATCTCCCAAACACTGGAGTGGAAGAGGAAGTACCCCCCTACCCACCCTCTGGCTCTGAATGCCAGTATTTCTAAATTACTGGCCTTTGAAATGCTGTCATTCCATCTGGTGGAGACAGAGAGTTTTAAAAGCCTTATGGCGGTGGCTGTCCCACAGTACGTCGTGCCCAGTCGCCACATCTTTTCCATGCGTGCCAACCCTTCCCTGCATAACCAAGTGGGGGACAAAATCAGGTGTGCACTGCTCAACATAATCTGTGGCAAGGTGCACCTGACTACGGATACGGACCAGTAAGCATGGTCAAGTATGTTATATCTCCATAACAGCACACCGGTTAAATGCAGCGGCTGCTGGGCCTGAGCCTGAGCCAGAGCCAGATAGCAGTTTGGCGCATGTCCTTCCACCACCAAAGATTGGCGGGCACTTCAGTTTGCCTCCTGTTGCTTCCTCCCCCTACTCTGCTTCCTCATTCTCTACCGGCTCCTCATCCGGTCAGCTTAACACCTTCACCACCAACTTTAGCACAGCAAGGGGTAAACGACAGCAGGCAGTTTTAAAACGTATCTGTTTGGGGGACAAACCACACACCACGCAGGAGCTGTGGACAGGCCTTGAACAACAGACCGATGAGTGGTTGGTGCCAGTGAGCCTTAAGCCCGGCCTGGTGGTGTGCGATAATGGGCGAAATTTCGTGGAAGCTCTGGGACTAGCCGGTTTGACGCACATCCCTTGCCTGGCACATTTGCTGAATTTGGTGGTGCAGAGATTCCTTAAAAATTACGCCGATATGTCAGAGCTGCTGCATATAGTGTGGGCCGTCTGTGCCGGCTTTCGGTGTTCTAACCCAGCTGCTGTTTGACTGTCAGCGTAACGTCGTCCTTCCCGCTCACTGCCTCATATGCGACGTGCCCACAAGGTGTAACTCCACCTTGCACATGCTGGCCAAACTGTGCGAGCAGCAGCAGGAGATAGTGGAGTTTCAGCTGCAACAATCATGGGTTTGTCGCTCTGCGGAACAGCGCCGCTTCACCACCAATGACTGGGCCTACAAGCGAGACCTGTGTTCCTTGTTGCACTGTTTCGAGTACTTCACCAACATGGCCAGTGCCGATAACGCCGTTCTCAGCATTACTATCCCACTTCTATGCTTCCTTGAAAAAACGGTGCTGGCGATGATGGAAAAGGATGTGGCACAGAGGGAAGAGGAGGAAGAAGGATCATTTTATAGGGTTTCCGGCCAGTCATTCACAAGTGGCTTTGAGGGTGGGTACCATCCTTAATTCCGTCGCTGGAGCGTGATTGTAAGATGCGCGAGTATAAGCGCATGCTGGTAGATGCGCTGCTGGTGGCATTGCCACCTGACAGAGGGGGCACAGTGGAAGCACAAGGCAAAGGCAGAGGAGGAGGAAGAGGTCGCAAACGCAGCTGGGGCACAGCCAGCACCTCAGAAGACAGCGTTGGCATGGCCGAAATGTGGAAAAGCTTTGTTAGCACTTCACAACAACCAGCACCACCAGCTGATATGGAATGTCTTATCAGGAGGAAGTATTTCAGCAACATGGTGGAGCAGTATGCATGCACACGCCTACATGTACTGAATGATGGGTCTGTCCCCTTCAACTTTTGGGTCTCCAAATTGGGCACATGGCCTGAGCTTGCCCTTTACGCCTTGGAGGTGCTGGCCTGACCTGCAGCCAGTGTATTATCTGAACGTGTGTTTAGCCTGGCAGGGGGTGTTATCACAGACAAGTGCAGCTGCCTGTCCACAGCCAATGTGGACAAGCTCACGTTCATTAAAATGAACCAGGCATGGATCCCACGGGACTTGTCTGTAGCTTGTGCAGAATAGAGATGTATACCAGCTTTAACCAGCCATTGTTATACTACAGCACAATTGCTTATTCTTGTATTTTGAATATTTCACTCTCTTTTGAAGTGTACCCTAAGAAAAATAAAAAAAATTAAACACTGTTGGCTCCCTCATCCTCCTCCATCGCCGCTTCTGCCTACAAAGCTATGTCCACCTTAAAACAAGTTTTTTTATTTTAATTTGTACGTATTTTATTTTTTGTCATTTCACTAATTTGTCTGTTACATTTTCGGGTGAAATTCACTAATTTTTGCCTGTGATATACCCCTGCTCTACCTAGTAGACAGCTTAATAAATGTCACGAATTTTTCTGTTACATTCTTTGGTGACATTTTACAATTTTTGCCGTTAATAAACCCCTGCTCTGCATAGGTGACAGGGACCGAATTTTTTTTAAATAATCTGTTCCATTGGTGGGTGACATTAACCCATTTCTGACTATGAAAAACCCTTGCTCTGCATAGGTGACAGGGACTTAAATTTCTAAAATTTGTCTTTAATTGGCCCTTTCATTCGATCCTTCTGTTTTAATATATTGTCCTACATTTCCGCTCCATCCCATGGCAGCCATTGACCTCCCTTGGTTGAGGTCTCCCTTTCTCACTCTGCCTCTCTGGTGTGGAACCCTGATTCGCCGATAACAGTGATCAACATTGTAGGCTAAGAAAAGAACATCAAAAGTTGATAGAGAAGATATCCGAATGGATCGTGGACATCACAGGGACGTGCGATCAGGCAGAAGGAATCTAGAGTCAACGAAGCGGCAGCAGGGCCCCTCCTGTTTAACGTTTTGAAATACTAAATACCCCAGTGACATTCCCTATATTTTTTTCTATTAATCATTCCAATAACAGGGCATCTTAAGAATCCTGTATTATTTATAGTCACTACCTCTCCGAGTCTAGAGTGGGTAATTGCAAATTGGATCGTGAACATCACTGGGACATGCGACATGATGGGGCAGAATGCGTGCACTCGCCTACACGAACTGACTGACAGGGGTTAGCCCTGAGCTTGCCCTTTTGCGCCTTGGAGGTGCTGGCCTGCCCTCCAGACAGTGTAATATCTGAACGTGTGTTTAGCGCGACTGGAAGTTCTATTTCCCAATGTTTTGGGGTGTACCCTAATTTAAAATAAAAAATTAAATTCAAAAAGCAGTGTAGGCTACCTCCTCCTTCTCCACCGCCACTTCCACCTACACCACCACATCCACAACCTCCTCAATCTCCTACTCCATATGGACCTCGTCCTCCTAGATTAAGATTATTTAAAGTAATTTCCCTATCCACATTTGTTTGTAGAGCACTTGCGATTCTCTTAACCACATTTTTCTGGCATTTGCAGCCCTCTAGCCCTTTCCATGACATTTTTACAGCCATTTTAGTGGTTAAAAGTATGTGTCCCCATTGACTTCAATGGGGTTCGGGTTCGGCCGAACCCATCGAACTCCAACATCCAGGTGTCCACTCAACTCTATTTGTGATCCTTCAATGGAGTATATTGATTACATTGTTGAGTTCACGTCATTCCTTCTAAACCACAATTATTTTTGCTTTGATTCTAAGTTTTAAGTGCAAACTAGAGTCTTGTCTATGGGGTCGAAATTTTTCGCCTTCCCTTGCTAACTTAAAATGGCATACTGGGAGAAGCAGTTTATTTTCTCAGAGAATAACCAATATTGTCTGGTATGACAGATATATATCGATGACTTGCTGCTCATTTGGAGCGGTGATGTATCTGCCATACCGGATTTTGTGAACTACGCCAATAATTATCCATACGGCTTGAAATTCACCCACCATATGTATGTGAAAACAGTGTGTTTTCTAGATTTGATGCTGACTGGATTTATAGATCAGTATATATGTACCGAGACTTACCGCAAAGAAGTCTCTGGGAATACTACAGTATTTTGAAAGCAACCAGTCACCACCCTATCCACACAATAAAAGCCATACCGGTGGGTGAGTTTATCCAGGCATGCAAGAATTCCAGTAATGTGGACGCATTCCATAATGAATGTCGGATAATATGGGATCGCCTGAAGCATAGGGGTTATGCAAATTGGATGTTTTCCAGGGCCCGCAATATTGCACAAAGGAAGGATAGAAGGGATTAACTATTTAAATTGAAAGGGAAAGTACCAGTCACAATGGAAATAGGAAATATGGAGAAACCCATACTTGTACAGTCGTGGCCAAAAGTTTTGAGAATTACATAAATATTGGAAATTGGGAAAGTTGCTGCTTAAGTTTTTATAATAGCAATTTGCATATACTCCAGAATGTTATGAAGAGTGATCAGATGAATTGCATAGTCCTTCTTTGCCATGAAAATTACCTTAATCCCCAAAAAACCTTCCCACTGCATTTCATTGCTGTCATTAAAGGACCTGCTGAGATCATTTCAGTAATCGTCTTGTTAACTCAGGTGAGAATGTTGACGAGCACAAGGCTGGAGATCATTATGTCAGGCTGATTGGGTTAAAATGGCAGACTTGACCTGTTAAAAAGAGGGTGATGCTTGAAATCATTGTTCTTCCATTGTTAACCATGGTGACCTGCAAAGAAACGCGTGCAGTCATCATTGTGTTGCATAAAAATGGCTTCACAGGCAAGGATATTGTGGCTACTAAGATTGCACCTCAATCAACAATTTATAAGATCATCAAGAACTTCAAGGAACGAGGTTCAATTCTTGTAAAGAAGGCTTCAGGGCGTCCAGGAAAGTCCAGCAAGTACCAGGATCGTCTCTTAAAGAGGATTCAGTTTAAGGATCGGAGTGCCACCAGTGCAGAGCTTGCTCAGGAATGGCAGCAGGCAGGTGTGAGCGCATCTGCACGCACAGTGAGGCAAAGACTTTTGGAAGATGGCCTGGTGTCATATTCTCCGATGAAGCCTCTTTCTCGATTGTTTGGGGCATCAGGAAAAAGGCTTTTCTGGAGAAGAAAAGGTGAGCGCTACCATCAGTCCTGTGTCATGCCAACAGTAAAGCATCCTGAGACCATTCATGTGTGGGGTTGCTTCTCATCCAAGGGAGTGGGCTCACTCACAATTTTGCCCAAAAACACAGCCATGAATAAAGAATGGTACCAAAACACCCTCCAACAGTAACTTCTTCCAACAATCCAACAACAGTTTGGTGAAGAACAATCCATTTTCCAAGTGATAACTAAGTGGCTCGGGGACCAAAACGTTGACATTTTGGGTCCATGGCCTGGAAGCTCCCCAGATCTTAATCCCATTGAGAACTTGTGGTCAATCCTCAAGAGGCGGGTGGACAAACAAAAAAACACAAATTCTGACAAACTCCAAGAAGTGATTATGAAAGAATGGGTTGCTATCAGTCAGGAATTGGCCCAGAAGTTGATTGAGAGCATGCCCAGTCGAATTGCAGAGGTCCTGAAAAAGAAGGGCCAACACTGCAAATACTGACTCTTTGCATAAATGTCATGTAATTGTCGATAAAAGCCTTTGAAACGTATGAAGTGTGTGTAATTATATTTGACTACATCACAGAAACAACTGAAACAAAGATCTAAAATCAGTTTAGCAGCAAACTTTGTGAAAACTAATATTTGTGTCATTCTCAAAACTTTCGGCCACGACTTATAGTAGAGAGTTCCCCCAAATAGAACAGGTGGTACGTAAATGTCATATGATTCTATATGAGGACAATATTTTAAATAATATACTCAGGAATGGATGCAGGATTGTATTTAGGAGACCATGCACGCTAGGAATTAAAAGTTATATTAACTGTAATACGGAGGGAATGGTTTATGTAATCAAATGCATCACTTAGATTAGAGTTGAGCGGACACCTGGATGTTTGGGTTTGATGGGTTCGGCCGAACCTTACAAAAAAGTTTGAGTTCGGGACCCGAGCTTGACACCGAACCCAAACCCCATTGAAGTCAATGGGGACCCGAACTTTTGAGCACTAAAATGCCTCTAAAAAAGTCATGGAAAGGGCTAGAGGGTTGCAAATGGCAGAAAAATGTTGTTAAGAGCATGTCAAGTGCTCTGCAAACAAGTGGATATGGAAATGACTTAAAATAACAAAATACGTAAAAATAAAAAATAATCTTGATCTTGGAGGACGAGGTCCATATGGAGTAGAAGGTTGAGGAGGCGGTGGATGTGAATTATAACTTCTGCCTGAACGCACGTCCCCGTGACGTCCACGATCCAATTGGATATCTTCTCTATCAACTTTCGATGGTATTTTCTGCGCCTACTATGTTGACACGGTTAGCGGCAAAACAGGGTTTCATGCCGCAGAGGGAGCGTGAGAAAGGGATACCACATCCAAGGGAGTTCAATGGCTGCAATGTGATAGAGCGGAAATGTGGGACAAGTTGTCAAAGCGGAAGGATCGAATGAAAGGGCCAATTAAAGCCAAATCTAAGTCCCTGTCAACTATGCAGAGCAGGGGTTTATTCACGGCTAAACGGTGTTGATGTCACTCACCAATTGAACAGACGATTTTATAAAAATTAGGTCCCTGTCACCTATGCAGAGCAGGGGTTTGTATACGGCAATATTGGTAAAATGTCACCTGACAATGTAACAGACGATTTTTTTGAAATTTAGGTCCCTGTCACCTATGCAGAGCAGGGGTTGATTCACGGCAAAAATTGTAAAATGTCACAAAAGAATGTAACAGACGAATTAATGAAATGTATTACCTAGTCCACAAGGTAGAGCAGGGGTATACCACAGCCAAAAATTGGTAAATTTCACACAACAATGTAACAGACAAATTAGTGAAATGTATTAACCTGTGCGCCTTGTGCTTCCACTGTGCCCCCGCCGAACTACTAGGTATAGCAGTGGTACTATACACCCAAATATTTGTTAATTTCACTAGAAAATGTTAATGACAATTATATTATTTTATTTTATCCGGCCTACTAGGTTTAGAGGAGGTACTATACACCCAAAAATTGGTGAATTTCACCCGAAAATGTAAATGTAAAATAAAGTGAAATATTATAAAATAGAACATGTACAAAAAAAATAATTTGATTTATGAGGTGGAGTTCCATATGGAGTAGGAGTTTAAGGAGGCGGTGGACGAAGCGGAGTAGGTGTAAGCGGCGGTGGAGGAGGACGAGGTAGCCAACACAGGTTTTTGGTTTTAATTTTTATTTTTTTTAATTAGGATACACTCCAAAAGAGTATGAAATATCCAAAATACAAGAATGAGCAATTGCGCTGCAGTAGAACAATGTTGGTGAAATGCTGCCTCCTGCTAAGACTTTCCATATCAGCTGGTGGTGCTGGTTGTTGTGGCGTGCTGATAAAGCTTTTTCACATTTCGGCCATGCTAACCCTGCCTTCTGAGGTGTTGGCGGTGCCCCAGCTGAGTTGGCGACCTCTTCCTCCTCCTCTGCCTTCGCCTTGTGCTTCCACTGTGCCCCCGCTGTCAGGTGGGATTGCCAAAAGCAGCGCGTCTACCAGTGTGCGCTTGTACTCTCGCATCTTACGATCACGCTCCAGTGACGGAATTAAGGACGGTAGATTGTCCTTGTAACGGGGGTCCAGCAGCGTGGCCACCCAGTAATCAGCACAAGTTAGAAAGTGGGCAACTCGGCGGTCGTTGCGGAGACACTGCAGCATGTAATCGCTCATGTGTGCCAGGCTGCCCAGAGGCAATGAAATGTTGTCCTCTGTGGGAGGTGTATCGTCTGTGTCCTCTGTATCCCCCCTCCCACGCACCAGTGTTGGCCATGAGCTGGTCTGGGTGCCACCCTGCTGTGAACCTGGTTCCTCCACCTCCATCCCCTCCTCCTCATCCTCCAGAACTGTGCCCTGGCTGGACAATTGTGTACCTTGGGTTTGTGGCTGCAGGAACCCACCCTCGGAGCCACTTGGGAATGACTGGCTGGAAACCCTACGAAATTATCCCTCTTCCTCCTCCTGTGACAAATCCTCTTCCATCATCGCCAGGAGGGTTTTTTCTAGGAGGCATAGTAATGGGATAGTAATACTGAGATCCTCTGTTTGCGGGGTGGCAGATGCCACTGTCACTCCAGAGGTGGATGAAAAGGCCGAGACTGCAGCAGAAGAGGAAGCAGGAGGAGCCAGAGACCTTTCTTGGTTTTTGAGGTGTCTACTCCACTGCAGCTCGTGCTTTGCACTTAGATGCCTGGTCATGCAGGTTGTGCTTAGGTTGAGAACGGTTATGCCTCGCTTCAGGCTCTGATTGCACAGCGTGCAAACCACTTGTGTCTTGTCGTCAGCACATTGTCTGAAGAACTGCCATCCCAGGGAACTCCTTGGAGCTGACTTTGGTGTGCTTACTCCCATGCAGGCGTACTGTCTAGAGGACGACCGCTCCGCCCTTGCACCCTGCTCCCTCTTCTGCTGTGCTGGTGGCTTTATGCGGCCACCACCTCTTCCTCTGAACTACACAGGTCACTCGCATGACCTTGATTCCATGTGGGGTCGCGGACCTCATCGTCCTCTGCATCATCTTCCACCCAGTGTTCACCTGCCCTCCTTGTCGGTCTGCACACTTTCGCTCACCATTCGTAGTACCTCATTAGGCACGACCAAATAACCCTGAAGGTTCTGTCACCTACTTACACCTGAGAAAGGTGTTTCACTTGTGTGTGTAGCTGGCACAGATTGACCACGTCCTCTCCCTGAAACAGGAGCTCCACCAGCAGCACCACGACCAGGGCCACATCCCTAATTTGGTGCTCTCCTCAGTCTCCGCAAATTTAGTATTTTGCCCAAAATGGTTGTTTTTTAATAACAGTATATTATTGCAGTAGGTAATGCTCGTATTTGACACTAACAGATTCAACAAAGGCCGCAAATTTAGCATTTTGCCCAAATGGGTGGTTTTTTTATAACAGAATATTATTGCAGTATTTCAAGCTTGCATCTTACACTGACACATGCAGCAAAGGCCCCAGGTGTAGGGTATTGCAAAAAATTGGTGTTTTTTTTTTTTTAACCTAGAATATTATTGCAGTATTTTAAGCTTGTATTTCACACTGGAAAATGCATTTAAGGCCCCAGATGTAGGGTATTTCCAAAAATGGGTGTTTTTTAAACCCAGAATATTATGGCAGTATTTCAAGCTTGTATTTCACACTGACAAATGCAGCAAAGGCCCCAGATGTAAGGTATTGTCAAAAATGGCTGGTTTTTTAAAACCCTGAATATTATTGCAGTATTTCAAGCTTGTATTTCACTATGAAAAATGCAGCAAATGCACCAGATGTAGGGTATTGCCAAAAATGGGTGTTTTTTTAAACCCAGAATATGATAGCAGCATTTTAAGCTTGTTTTTCACACTGAAAAATGCAGCTAAGGCCCCAGATGTAGGGTATTGCCAAAAATGGGTGATTTTTCTAAACTCTGAATATATTTGCAGTATTTCAAGCTTGTATTTGACTGTCACAAAAGCACATATTCTGTGCTGGTGCACTGAAATTGCCGCCAACGCCCACCTAACTAACAGACGGATAAAAGTTCTTTTTTAGTGTCACTGGGCTCAGGGCAGGGTAAAAATATTGTGCAGTGCAACCACAAAACAAAATTGCTGTAGATCGCTGAGTTAAACAAGCACTTCTGATAAAAGATTATTTCCTATTCTCTCCCTCACAGCAGCAGCATCCTATCCCTTCACTAATCAGAGCAGAGTGACGTGCAGCGCTACGTGACTCCAGGTTATATAGAGGCTGGGTCACATGCTGCACTGGCCAATCACAGCCATGCCACTAGTAGGGCACACAAGCTAAACGCTTGTTGATTTGCTGCTCTGCAGCCTTTCAAAAAGCACCATTAACTTGCCGAACACCGAACCCAAACTTTTACTGAAAAGTTCGGGTTTGGGTCCGGGGTCCAAAAATCCTAAAGTTCAGTACGAACCCAAACTTTACAATTCGGTTTTCTCAACCCTACTTGTGATATTATGTATGTTGGCAGTACGAGCAGGAAATTTAAAGCTAGACTTCGTGAGCATTTGAATTATATTACCAATGGGTGTTTCTAATGTAGCTAATCATTAAATTAATAAGCGCAATAGGAGGACGGATAGTTTCCGTACCTATGCTTTTGAAAAAGTGTCCATGCCACCTAGAGGTGGTGATTACAAGCATAAAATCCTCCTGCGTGAAGCATATTGGATCATGAAACTAAACACCTATGGGACTTAATTTAAAAAAGGAACTTATGTATTTATATCAACATTAAGTCAATAAGTCATTATATTTAATAATAGTGACATGAATGGGGGCAGGTGCAGTATTTTCTTAATATTTTTATGTAATTTATTTTTTAAAGGGAAGAGAAGGAGAAAAAAAGAAGAAAGGAGAAAAAAAAGGGATAGAAAAGGGAAAGGAGGGGGTAAAGGGAAGAAAAGGGAAAGAAAGAAGGAAAAAAAGAAAAAAGGAGTACAAAAAAAGGGAATAAAATTGAAAAAAATTGGAATTTATTTTTTCAAATAAAAAAAAAAAAAAATGTTTTATCCACAAATTCATAATGTATAAATGAATGATCACGAAGCAAAGCTATTTTGACCACTTGGACTAGTTACCATTAACCTATAACGCATTATTATTGATTTTAAACAGGTTTTAACTATTTTTGTATAATGGTGTAGGGTGTCTGTTCACACCATGCGGTTTTTGGATCCAGTATGCTTGACCAGGGGAGGCACTGTTCCTTATGTGTCAGCAGGTATACATTCCTCTCTCTGTGATATTTTGATGGATTCGGCTGCATGCATGCTTTGGTGAAATGTATTTTAGTATTCTACATTTAAATGTGGATGAAGCTTGGTGAATTTGAACATAACAAGTGGTCTATGGTGTGCAGTCCTGCCTGGGGGGTGTTGTCTCCGCCCTCCAATTTTTTCCCCGCTCCCCTCCCAATGGGGGATAGTGACTATTTTACCCCAGTAGCCGAACAACACATCAGGTTATCAGTAAGAACTGCTAACATATTAACCGGGCGGTGGAGGGAGTTGATGTCTGTATAGCTGTATTTTAACCGAAGACAAATAAAGATAACGGCAACATATACAACTCTGGATGCTGGAACTTCTTTTCTGTGTTTGACTTACCCAGTCTGTTCTGCCCAGTGGGATCGTATGGTGAGCTGGAATGTAATCTGTTTATTGACATCTGAAGGTTACTCTGACACTACAGACACAGACACAAGCAGTCACAGTACTTATAAAGAAAATCCAGCAAACAATTTGCCAGAACTGTGCAAAAAATTTGCAAAAAATGATGCAGAGTTGGAAGGAAACACCAAGATATCCAAAGAGGAGGCCCAAATAATATATTTACCTGAATGGAAATCAAATATAATTAATCTTTCATCTACAGTTCTCACTCAGGATCAACTAACTATATTATCCAAAGGTCTAAATTTTGTGCCAGATTTGCACTTTTACACTGTTAATATCCAGTAAGGTGGAATATGAATCAAACTAATGCAGCTGATGAGTCAAGAAACACTTTTTTATGATGATTAGATCATCTGTAAGGAGGAAAATAATAAAGAAAAAAAAAAGAAGGAAAACCATTCTAATACAACTAGCGTTTTTAGGGGACTTAGTTTCCAAGAGTACCTGACTATACAAAACCTGAATAAATTGAGTGAAGACTCCACACCTAAAATAGCCCTTGATCAGGTAGAACCTATAAAAACAACTAATCTGATTTTATATCCGATCCAAACTAGAACAAAAAGCATGGACAAATTTCAAACAATTATGGAATACGAACTTAAGACATTACAAACAAACATCAAAAATAATAAAAATGCTTTTAAGAATATGTCCTTTTTCCAATGCAAAGCTCTAAAAACTACAATCTTATTTAAAAAATCACCATCCGCAACTCTGATAAAGGAGGAGTTAAACAGTGAAGATTATGAACAAGCTATTACCAACATTCTACAGGACAAGGAAACCTGTTGCCAACTTAATAGAGATCCAACAAAGGATATTTGTGAAGCACACATGCAAATCCTAGAGGAAGAATCGTCCTATTTGCAATAAGGAAACTGAATCTCTATATGCCAACCCATGCATTCCAATAATGTATGGTCTTCCTAAAATTCCTAAAAATGACCCTGTACTGTCATACCACCCTATTGCATTCTGTTCAGGGTCTTTATTAGAGAAGCTTGGTCAATGGCTGTACAGTCATCTTCAGTCTTTGGCTGCACGGGTTCCCTGCTTTTTGAAAGACAGTAAAGACATTTTGAATTTCATGAATTAAATTATTTGGGACTCTTTTTGTTGATGGGTTACCTGTGACATTCCGGCTTTGTATCCCTCTGTTACCAACTAAGCTGCTCTCTCTGTGTTATTATGCCATCTCCATAAAAATAGTGATTATTGTGAGACTTAGAAAGAATCTATAAAACATTTTTTAATGATATGTTTTTTCTTCAGACAAATGGCTGCCCTATGGGTTCCAGATTTTACCCTACGTTAGCCATTTTGTTTATGTTCTTTCACAATCCGCATCACGTGAACAGACGGAACATGCCCTGATAAATTCACCTACAGGTATGCTGCGGATAGTGAGAAAAAAATGAAAAGAGATCGCCTATCCGGTAGAGATGTACCTTGGTACCTCTCGCAGAGTACTGCACAAATTGGGCCAATCAAATTAAATGGGGGGGGGGGCAGTAACGTATATAAAGCATACTTTTAATCAATCTTAATTAGAAAACGGCCCCTAACAAAAGACAAAGAGACACAAACACACACCAAAGGGACCTGGCACTCGGCTCAAGGCACTAATCAGAAGCCAAATGCAGGGCCCGAGCCAGAATTGCACAGAGGTTCCGCAGGTGGGACAAAGTGACCATAATCACAACGACAACCATAGGTATCCTCCATTAGGTGGATAAGAAATAAAGACTGGTAAAAATTTGTATATTTTACCAGTCTAGTCGGGTATCGTCACGGAAATATGGATGGGATGCCAGTTCAGTAAAGATAGTTCCAAGGTCTAGAAATCACAAAGCACCTCTGGTTGTGATTATGGTCACTTTGTCCAGCCAGCGGAACCTCTGTGCAATTCTGGCTCGGGCCCTGCATTTGGCTTCTGAGCAGATACCTTTAGCAGATTGCTAGGTCCCTTTGGTGTGTGTTTTTGTAAGGGTCCGTTTTCTAATTAAGATTGATTAAAAGTTATGTTTTATATACGTTACTGCCCGCCCATTTAATTTAATTGTCTCAATTTGTGCAGTACTCTGGGAGAGGTACCAAGGTACATCTCTCCCGGATAGGCGATCTCTTTTCATTTTTTTCTCACTATCCGCAGCATACCTGTAGGTGAATTTATCAGGGCACTTGATGTGGATTGTGAAAGAAAGTGAATACACCATTAGTGATTGTCTCAAAGAAAGGGGTTAGCCTGTATGGATAAGAAAACGTGCCATGAATATCACCCAAACCAAAAAGAGAACTTTTTAACAAAGCAAAAAAATATAAAAAAAACACTTTAGTCAACATTTTTTCAATTGGTATTTATTATAAAAAATGTAGCCATTCTGTGACAAAGGGTCAACAGTTTGTTTAGCTGTGTGCATTTTACTTTCACTTTCACTTTGTGAGTCATCTAATAAACCTTATCTCTAATTTACTAAGAGTTGCAGAGAAGAAGACCGGCACTTCGCAAAGTGCCGTTCTTCTTCTCTGCAACGTTTGTTTGGATGCCATTCCACGGACACGTGCACCGCTAATTTTACAGGTAGTGCCGCCCTGTCTTCTACTATAATTTACTAAGAGGTCATGAACACTAATTTAAGCCACATTCTTATCAGTAAGATAAGAACTGAGCAATAATGAGTGTTTATAAGGTCAGAGAGCAGATATAAGGAGTAGAGTTCAGCAGACACCTGAATGTTCGGGTTCGACGGGTGCGGCCGAACTTCACAAAAAAGTTTGAGTTCGGGACCCGAACTTGACCCCGAACCCAAACCCCATTGAAGTCAATCACAACCCAAACTTTTGAGCACTAAAATGGCTGTAAAAATGTCATGGAATGGGCTAAAGGGCTGCAAATGGCATCAAAATCTGGTTAAGAGCATGGCAAGTGCTTTGCAAACAAATGTGGATTGGGAAATGACTTTAAATAACATAAAATACATAAAAATAAAAAATAATAATCTTGATCTAGGAGGACGAGGCGGTGGATGTGACAGTGTAGGTGGAAGCGGCGGTGGAGGAGGAGGTAGCCTACACTGCTTTTTGGTTTTCATATATTTTTTTTTATTAGGGTACGCCCGAAAACATTGGGAAATATAACCTGTGATAACCCCCTCCAGTCGCATTAAACACACGTTCAACCAATACACTGGCTGCAGGGCAGGCCAGCACCTCCAAGGTGTAAAGGGCAAGCTCAGGCCATGTGCCCAATTTAGAGACGTTAAAGTTGCAGGGGGCAGAACCATCAGTCAGTTCGTGTAGGCATGCACAAACATATTGCCCCACCATGTTGCACATCCCCGTGATGTTCACGATCCAATTGGGAGATCATTGGATGAAATTTAATTGTGATTGAGCGGAAATGTGGGAGAAGCTATTAAAATGGAAGAATTGAAGGAAAGTAGGGGGCGGGTGGCAATTACCCACTCCCGACTTGGGGAGGTAGTGTCTCGCGTTGCCCTGTGAATGTGCGGAGATCTGTCAGACTGGCAGCACATGTCTAAATTCTTGGTTTGTTTTGATTTGGGTTTGAGCTAGATCCACCTTCCCTCAGGTGTACTGGGTTTCATTGTTAGTGAGGCTATTTATCCCTCCATCCCCCAGTGGCCTGTGTGGGTTATAGTTCTTTCATGGGAGCTCTTGATTTGTGGTGGATCATCTGCTCCAGCTCTGCTCAAGATTAGTCCTCTCCTTAATTTCCCTTTGTGTGTTTTTGTCTAGGCCTCTAGGGAGACGCTTGCTTCTTCCTGGTATGAAGAAGCAGGTTGCCTCTTATCTTTTCCTGCTGCTTAGGGTTTGCCCAGTGTGTTCAGATTTAGGAATGGGGGCATGTGCATATACACCCTAAGTGTATGCACATGGGCACAGCAGTTTAGGGAAAGCTTTTAGGGATCGCTAGGAGGTGACCCTTTTCTCCCTAGCATTTGGGCCTAGTCGATTGTTCTGTTTGTTTTCCTGTGTTTGGTTATTTCCCTGCTTACCTACCTACCGTGACACGTAGTGACGATAAATAACAATACAGGACTCTTAAGATGCCCTGTTATTGGAATGATTAATACAAAATTATAGGGAATGTCGCTGGGGTATTTTGGATTTGGAAACATTAGCCAGGAGAGGCCTTGCTGCCGTTTTGTTGACTCTAGATTACTTCTGCCTGATCGCACGTCCCTGTGACGTCCACGATCCATTTGAATATCTTCTCTATCAACTTTTGATGTTCTTTTCTGAGGCTATCATGTTGATCACGGTTATCGGTGAATCAGGATCCAAGCCAGAGAGGGAGCGTGAGAAAAGGAGATCTCATACAAGGGAGGTCAATGGCTGCAATGGGATGAATCGGAAATGTGGGACAAGTTATTAAAGCAGAAGGATAGAATGAATGGGCCAATTAAAGACGAATTTCAGAAATTTAAGTCCCAGTCACCTATACAGAGCAGGGGTTTTTCATCGTCAGAAATGGGTTAATGTCACCGAACAACGGAACAGATTATTTTTTAACATTTCGGTCCCTGTCACCTATGCAGAGCAGGGGTTCATTCACAGCAAAAATTGTAAAATGACAACCCAAGAATGTAACAGAAAAATTTGTGAAATTTATTAAACTGTCTAATAGGTAGAGCAGTGGTCTATCACAGCCAAAAATTGTTGAATGTCACCCGAAAATGTAACAGAAAAATTAGTGAAAATTATTAAGCTGTCAACTGAGTAGAGAAAGGGTATATCACAGCCAAAAATTGGTGAATTTCACCCGAAAATGTGACTGGCAAATTATTGATTTTTTTTTTACCTGTCTACTTGGTATAGCAGTGAAAGAACAAGAAAATGGAGCTCAGAGTACCAAAAAGCAAAAATATATACTTTATTATGACATAATTAAAAGATATGTAGGAATAAAGAAACAAGTAAATATTATGCCAATTAAAAAGTGATTGGGAGCAGAGAAAGAGCGCCACCCTGGGATAGCACACAGGTCAATTGTAAAACATGTATATGTGGATCAAGGGAATGCTAGGTACAATGACCAACCGATGACCCAAAAGCAAGGTACAGACCTAAATATACAGGTGAGTCAGTAGTCAACCAGCAGAACTGCATGGCAATATGACAGGGTATGTTAGGCAAGTGCAATATGGAAAATAAACAACAAACCACAGTAGAGTCAAAATGAGTCTCTGCTCTTCTATCATCTGCACGGCATTTTGACTCAGGTGTTTTTACCACACCTGGTCTCTACTGTGGTTTGTTGTTTATTTTCCATATTGCACTTGCCTAACATACCCTGTCATATTGCCATGCAGTTCTGCTGGTTGACTACTGACACAACTGTATATTTAGGTCTGTACCTTGCTTTTGGGTCATCGGTTGGTCATTGCACCTAGCATTCCCTTGATCCACATATACAGTCAGGTCCATAAATATTGGGACATCAACACAATTCTAAAATTTTTGGCTCTATACACCACCACAATAGATTTGAAATGAAACAAACAAGATGTGATTTAACTGCAGACTGTCAGCTTTAATTTGAGGGTATTTACATCCAAATCAGGTGAACGGTGCAGGAATTACAATAGTTTGCATATGTGTCTCCCACTTGTTAAGGAACTAAAAGTAATGGTACAGAATCATGATCATAAATCAAATGTTCACTTTTTGATACTTGGTTGCAAATCCTTTGCAGTCAATTACAGCCTGAAGTCTGCAACGCATAGACATCACCAGACGCTGGGTTTTATTCCTGGTGATGCTCTGCCAGGCCTCTACTGCAACTGTCTTCAGTTCCTGCTTGTTCTTGGGGCGTTTTGCCTTCAGTTTTGTCTTCAGCAAGTGAAATGCATGCTCAATCGTATTCAGGTCAGGTGATTGACTTGGCTATTGCATAACATTTCACTTGTTTCCCTTAAAAAACTCTTTAGTTGCTTTTGCAGTATGCTTTAGGTCATTGTCCATCTGAACTGTGAAGCGCCGTCCAATGAGTTCTGAAGCATTTGTCAAGAGTCAGATCATCAAAAAATACAAGAGAACCAGTTCCATTGGCAGTCATACATGCCCACGCCAGTGGCGTACCTACCATATAGGCAGACCACGCAGCTGCTATGGGGCCCGTGAGGAAGAGGGGCCCGCAGTGGAGGAGAGGCCCCGCCCCCGTCTATCTTCCTAACTGTCTCCCGTCTGCTAGCTCCGCCTCCTAGCTCCGCCTCCCGCCGGCTAGCTCCGCCTCCCGCCTGTTAGCTCCGCCTCCCGCCTGTTAGCTCCATTATGCCTGATTCCTCTCTGGATTGCCACTACCCCACCAGTAATGAAGTAAGTGACCGCTTGTAGGTGAGGACAGTGCAGGGGGGGGGGGGGTGTCACTCAGCTTTCCCAGGCTATTCCTCTGCACATATGTCATTCAGAACAGGAGGAAAGCTGGGGGCTATTATGTAATGTTCAGCTTTCCTGATGTCCTGCATGGCACAAGTGCAGAGGCAGGAGAAGATATGGGGGTAGGTGGGAGTTGTGTCACTCAGCTTTCTCAGACTATTCTCATGTCTCTCCACATGTGCCATGCAGGACAGCAGAAAAGCTGGGTGTTATTACATTATGTAATGTCACTCAGATTTCCTGCTATCCTGCAAGGCATAAATGCGGATAATAAGAACATGGAAAGGCAGGGGGGAGGGGTTCACCCAGCTTTCCCAGAGACTCCTGTCTCTGCACATGTGTCATGCAGGATAGCGAGTAATGTCAGTGTCTCCCAGCTGTCCTGCATGACACAGAGGATGGGGGAGGGGGGCACTCGCTTCCTCAAACTTTTCTCATGTCTATGTGCATGTGCCATGCTGGACAGCAGAAAAGCTGGGTGCTATTACATCATGCAATGTCCCTCAGATTTCCTGCTATCCTGCATGGCATAAATGCAGATAATAAGAACATGGAAAGGCAGGGGGGAGGGGTTCACCCAGCTTTCCCAGAGACTCCTGTCTGCACATGTGTCATGCAGGATAGCGAGTAATGACAGTGTCTCCCAGCTGTCCTGCATGACACAGAGGATATGGGAAGGGGGCACTCGCTTCCTCAAACTTTTCTCATGTCTATGCGCATGTGCCATGCTGGACAGCAGGAAAGTTGGGTGGTATTACATCATGTAACGCCCCAGATTCTTGTCAATATATGCTGAACACCGCCGGGAACTATCAGATCCCATTCTCTATAAGGCGACTTTCACACTTGCGGCAGGACGGATCCGACAGGCTGTTCACCATGTTGGATCCGTCCTGTGGCTATTTCGCGCGACCGCCGCTCCGTCCCCATTGACTATAACGGGGGCGGAGGTCTGGCGCAGCATGGCGGTGCACGGCGAAACCCGCCGGACTAAAAGGTACTGCATGTCTGACTTTTTAGTCCGGCGACTTTCGCTGTGCACCATATAGTCAATGGGGACGGAGCGGCGGAGCGGCGGTCCGGCGGCACGGCAAAATAGCCACAGGATGGATCCAACATGGTGAACAGCCTGTCGGATCCGTCCTGCCGCAAGTGTAAAAGTACCCTAATGGGTCTGTTGGGTTCCGGCATGAGTACTGCCATTTTGTAGAACAAAATACTTCTGCATGAGGCAGGGCAGGGGAGAGGTTAGGGAGGGTAGTGAGAGGAGCCAGGGTGCATAGTAGGAGGGACTAGGAACGGGCATGGGGGCCCAATCTAAATTCTTGCTATGGGGCCCAATGATTTCTGTGTACACCCCTGGCCCACGCCATGACACTACCACCACCATGCTTCACTAATGAGGTGGTATGCTTAGGATCATGAGCAGTTGCTTTGCTTCTCCATACTCTTCTCTTCCCTTTACTCTGGTACAAATTGATCTTGGTCTCATCTGTCCATAGGATGTTGTTCCAGAACTGTGAAGGTTTTTTTAGATGTCATTTGGCAAACTCTAATCTGGTGTTCCTGTTTTTGAGGCTCACATCTTGTGGTGAACCCTCTGTATTCACTCTGGTGAAGTCTTCTCTTGATTGTTGACTTTGACACACATACACCTATCTCCTGGATAGTGCTCTTGATCTGGCCAACTGTTGTGAAGGGTGTTTTCTTCACCAGGGAAATAATTCTTCGGTCATCCACCACAGTTGTTTTCCGTGGTCTTCCAGGTCTTTTGGTGTTGCTGAGCTCACCAGTGCATTCCTTCTTTTTAAGAATGTTCCAAACAGTTGTTTTGGCCAAGCCTAATGTTTTTGCTACCTCTCTGATGGGTTTGTTTTGTTTTTTCAGCCTAATGATGGCTTGCGTCACTGATAGTGACAGCTCTTTGGATCTCATCTTCAGAGTTGACAGCAACAGATTCCAAATGCAAATAGCACACTTGAAATTAACTCTGGACCTTTTATCTGCTCATTGTGATTGGGATAATGATGAGGGAATAACACACACCTGGCCATGGAACAGCTGAGAAGCCAATTGTTCTATTACTTTTGGTCCCTTAACAAGTGGGAGGCACATATGCAAACTGTTGTAATTCCTACACCATTGACCTGATTTGGATGCAAATACCCTCAAATTAAAGCTAACAGTCTGCAGTTAAAGCACATCTTGCTTGTATTATTTAAAATCCATTGTGGTGGTGTATAGAGCCAAAAATGTTAGAATTGTGTTGATGTCCCAATATTTATGAACCTGGCTGTACATGTTTTACAATTGACTGGTGTGTTATGCCAGGGTGGCGCTCTTTCTCTGATCCCAATCACTTTTTAATTGGCATAATATTTACTTGTTTCTTTATTCATACATATATTTTAATCACGTCACAATAAAGTATATATTTTTGCTTTTTGGTACTATGAGCTCCATTTTCTTGTTCTTTTGCTATTATACTCGGGAGCTTGTACCGAGTTATAAATCACGGGTGTCCTTTGTGGTTATATTGGGTGGGCACTGTTTTCCACCCCTCTTTGGGATGCCCTGGGTCTTTTTTGTTTTATTGGTATAGCAGTGGTATATCACACCCAAAAATTGCTGAATTTCACTCTAAAATGTAACAGACAAATTAGTGAATTTTTTTAACCTGTCTACTAGGTAGAGCAGTGGTATATCACACCCAAAAATTGGTAAATTTCACCTGAAAATGGAACAGACAAATTTGTCAAATGACATAAAATAAAATACGTACAAATAAAAAAAAGATAAAACTTGATTTATGAGGTGGAGGTCCATATGGAGTAGGAGTTTGAGGAGGCGGTGGACGTAACAGTGTACGTGGAAGCAGAGGTGGAGGAGGACAAGGTAGCCAACACTGGTTTTTGGTTTTGATTTATTATAATTTTTTTTAATTAGGGAACACCGCAAAAGAGTGTGAAATATCCAAAATACAAGAATGAGCAATTGCGCTGTAGTATAACAATGGCTGGTTAAGGCCGGTATACACTTCTATTCAGCACAAGGTAAAGACAAGTCCTGTGGGATCCAAGCCTGGTTCATTTTAATAAACATGAGCTTGTCCACATTGGCTGTGGACAGACAGCTGCTCCAAGGCATAAAGGGCAAGCTCAGGCCATGTGCCCAATTTGGAGACCCAGAAGTTGAAGGCGGCAGACCCGTCATTCAGTATATGTTGGCGTGTGCACACATACTGCTCCACCATGATGCTGAAATGCAGCCTCCTGCTAAAACGTTCCATATCAGCTGGTGGTGCTGGTTGTTGTGGCGTGCTGACAAAGGTTTTACACATTTCGGCCATACTAACCCTGCCTTCTGAGGTGCTGGTGGTCCCCCAGCTGCGTTGGTGACCTCCTCCTCCTCTGCCTTCGCCTTGTGCTTCCACTGTGCCCCTGCTGTCAGGTGGGAATGCCACCAGCAGCGCATCTACCAGCATGCGCTTGTACTCGTGCATCTCACGCTCCAGGGATGGAATTAAGGACGGTAAGTTGTCCTTGTAACTAGGATCCAGCAGTGTGGCCACCCAGTAATTAGCACAAGTTAGAATGTGGGCAACTCGGCGGTCGTTGCAGAGACACGTCAGCATGTAATTGCTCATGTGTGCCAGGCTGCCCAGAGGCAACAAAAAGCTGTCCTCTGTGGGAGGTATATGGTCTGTATCCCCCCCAGCCATGCACCAGGGATGGCCATGAGCTGGTCTGGGTGCCACCCTGCTGTGAACATGGTTCCTCCTCCTTCATCTCCTCCTCCTCATCTTCCACCTCGTCATACTCCAGAACTGTGCCCTGGCTGGACAATTGTGTACCTGGCTTTGTGGGTGCAGGAACCCCCCTCGAAGCCACTTGTGAATGACTGGCCAGAAACCCTATGAAATGATCCCTCTTCCTCGTCCTGTGCCAAATCCTCTTCCATCATCGCCAGCAGCGTTTTTTAAAGGAGGCATAGAAATAGGATAGTAACGATGAGAAAGGCGTTATCAGCACTGGCCATGTTGGTGGAGTACTCAAACAGTGCAAAAAGGAACACAGATCTTGCATGGATGCCCATTCATTGGTGGTGAAGTGGTGCTGTTCCGCAGAACGACTCAACCGTGTGTGCTGCAGCTTAAACTCCACTATTGACTGCTGCTGCTCGCACAGTCTGGACAGCATGTGCAAGGTGAAGTTATGCTGCAGCACTGACAGGCCAGCAGCAGCAAGGTGAGAACGCTGAAAGCGCGCACAGATGGCCCACACTTTATGCAGCAGCTCTGACATATCAGGGTAATTTTAAGGAATCTCTGCACCACAAAATTCAGCACATGTGCCAGGCAAGGGATGTGCATCAAACCGGCTAGTCCCAGAGCTGCTACGAGATTTTGCCCATTAGCGCACACCACCAAGACGGGCTTGAGGCTCACTGGCACCAACCACTCATCGGTCTGTTGTTCAAGGCCCGTCCACAGCTCCTGCGTGGAGTGGGGTTTGTCTCCCAAACAGATAAGTTTTAAAACTGACTGCTGTCGTTTACCCCTGGCTGTGCTGAAGTTGGTGGTTAAGGTGTTACGCTTACCAGATAAGGAGCCGGTAGAGGATGAGCTAGAGGAGTAGGAGAAGGAAGCCAAGCCGCCACTGCATTTACCCAGTGTACTGTTATGGAGATATAACGTCCCTGACCGTGCTTACTGGTCCATGTATTCGTAGTGAGGTGCAACTTGCCACAGATGGCGTTGTGCAGTGCACACCTGATTTTGTCCCCCACTTGGTTGTGCAGGGAAGGGATGGCACGCCTGGAAAAGTAGCAGCGGCAGGGCACGACGTACTGTGGGACAGCCACCGCCATAAGGCTTTTAAAACTCTCCGTCTCCACCAGATGGAATTACAGCATTTCAAAGGCCAGTAATTTTGAAATGCTGGCATTCAGGGCCAGGGATCGCAAATGGGTAGGGGGGTTTTTCCTCTTTCGCTCCAGTGTTTGGGAGATGGAGAGCTAAACGCTTCTGTGGGACATTGTGGAGATGCTTGATGACACAGATGGTGGTGTTTCTGGCAGAATCTTTGGTTGCAGGGTGGCAGGTGAACTGTCACTCCAGAGGTGGATGAAGAGACCGAGACTGCAGCATAAGAGTAAGCAGGAGGAGCCAGAGACCTTTCTTGGTTTTTGAGGTGTCTATTCCACTGCAGCACATGATTTGCACAAGGATGCCTGGTCATGCAGGTTGTGCTCAGGTTGAGAACGCTTATGCCTCGTTTCAGGCTCTGATTGCCCAGCGTGTAAGCCACTTGTGTCTTGTCGTTAGCACATTGTCTGAGGAACTTGGTCCTTTGCTGCGGTATGCAGTAGCAGGCGTACTGTCTAGGGGACGGCCGCTCCGCTTTTGCACCCTGTTCCCTCTTCTGCTGTGCTGGTCACTCTGTGCGAGCACCGGCTCTTCCTCCGAACTACACAGGTCACTCGCATGACCTTGATTCCATGTGGGGTCGAGGACCTCCTCCACATCATCTTCCACCCAGTCTTCACCCCTGCCTTACTTGTCGTTTTGCACACTTTCAAAAGGCCCAGCAGTTGGCACCTGTGTTTCATCATCATCTGAGACGTGCTGTGATGGTCCTCCCATGTACTCATCTTGAAACATAAGTGGTTGGGACATCTCTTCCACTTCTGGGGCAGGGCTAGGTGGATGGCCCTGGGAAACCCTGCTAACAGAGTCATCAAAAAGCAGAAGAGACTGCTACATGACTTGGGGCTCAGACTGCTTGGCTGATTTGCAAGGGAGTTTGGTGAAAGACTGATGGACATCGGCTGCAGGTGCCAACTCTGATCTTTCAGCAGGAGACTGGTTGGGAAACAATGTGAAGGAACTGGAGGCACAGTCAGCAACCCAATCTACTATCGCCTGTACTTGTTCTGGCCTCACCATTCGTAGAGCTGCATTAGGCCCGACCAAATACCGCTTCAGGTTCTGTCGTGTTTCACTTGTGCGTGTAGCTGGCACAGATCGACCACGTCCTCACCCTGCAGCTCCACCAGCATCACCACAACTGGGGCCACATCCCTTATTTGACGCTCTCCTAATATTTCTCAAATTTAGGATCTTGCCCAAAATTGGTGTTTTTTAAATAACAGAATAGAACAACAGTATCTAACGCGTTTATCTCACAATGACAGATGCAGTAAATGCTGCAAAATTACATTTTTTGCCCTAAATATGTATTTTTTTAATACAAGAATAGAACAATAGTATTTAAAGGTTGTATCTCACATGTACAGATGCAGACAAGGCTGCAAAATTAAGATTTTTGCCCAAAATGGGTGTTTTTTTTAATAACAGAACTTGACAGCCGTATATAACGCTTGAATTTCACATGTACACATGCAGCAAGGGCTGTAAAATTGTGTATTTTGCCTAAAAAGGGTGTTTAAATGGCTTCTGTCACCCCCCAAAAGTCATTTTTAATTTTTGGGCTAATAAAATCCTTTTAGTGCGATTATTCAATATATAGTGCTCTTACATTTTTCTGTGGTTTAGTTTCTTTAAAAACTGCACTTTTATAATATGTTAATTACCTGTCTACCAGCAAGTAGGGCGGTTGCTTGCTGGTAGCCACTGCATCCTCCTTTCAAAAAATAGCCCCCTTCTCCTGTTGATTGACAGGGCCAGCGAGCGCTCTCCTCCTTCGGCTGGTCCTGTCTGCGTTCCAAATCTTGCTCCTGCGCCGTACCGGTCTTGCTGGTAGCCAGGTAATTAACATATTATAAAAGTGCAGTTTTTAAAGAAACTAAACCACAGAAAAATGTAAGAGCCCTATATATTGAATAATCACACTATATGGATTTTAATTAGCCCAAAAATAAAAAAATTACTTTTGGGGGGTGACAGAAGCCCTTTAAAACCCAGAAAATTATAGCTGTATTTCTATCTTAAAGGGGTTGTCCAAGTTATATTTATTGATGACCTATCCCCAGGATAGGTCATCAATATCAGATCGGAGGGGGTCCGACACCCGACACCCCAGCCGATCAGCTGTTTGAAGAGGAGACTCGCACGGTGTCAGCGCTGCCTCCTCTTCACTGTTTACCTTCTAGCCGTTGCATATGCAGTGGTGAGCAGGTGTAATTACACCCAAGCCTTCCCATCTTCAAACAGCTGATCGGAGGGGGTACCGGGTGTCGGACCCCTCCGATCTGATATTGATGACCTATCCTGAGGATAGGTCATCAATAAATATAACTTGGACAACCCCTTTAAATTGCAACACTGACTAATGCGGCAAAGTCCCCAGAAAATGATTGAACTATTTAAAGCTTGTTTTAACAATAACAGATGCAGCAAAGGCTGCCATATTAAGTACTTTGCCCAAAAAGGGTGTTTTTTTTAATATCAGAATATGAAAGCATTATATAACGCTTTATATACTGCTGTCATAATGACAGTATATAACGCTTGGATTTCACATGTACAGATTTAGCAAGGGCTGTAAAATTGATTTTTTTTCCCCAAAAAGGGTGTTTTTTAAAACCCAGAAAAATAAAACTGTATTTTTAGCTTAAATTGCACACTGACTAATGTGGCAAAGGCCCAAGATGGAGGGTATTGCCAAAAGTTGGTGTTTTTTAAAACCCAGAAAATTATAGCTGTATTTCTAGCTTAAATTGCACACTGACTAATGCTGCAAAGGCACCAGATGTAAGATATTGCCAAAAATTGGTGTTTTTTTTAAACCCAGATTATTATTGCAGTATTTTAAGCTTGGATTTCAATTTCACAAAAGCATATATTTGTAAGAGGTGGACCCGAGTGAGTCCATTAGGATACAGTGAACCACACAAGAATGAATGCACGGACAGTGAGCTGTGTGAACCAAAATAATTTTACTGACTTTAGAAGAGAAAACTATATACAATATAATGTACACCGTGATCCAGCTGGACCACACAGAGTGAGGTATGTTCTGGTGTACTGAAGTGGTGATACAAACTCTCTGGGTTGTTAGCAACCCAAGAAGGTCCACAGTGGGACCCCAGCCGGGAATTCCCTAATTTAGGTACTGTTTCTTTAAATATTTATACTTTGCCTAAATGCCACTAAATATGCCAGGATCTCCTAACCAAACACAGCTAACCGAACCCACTAGGAATCAACACTAAATTTGGGGTCTGTGTACCTGGGATCTCGGCTGAGGGGCACTGTGGCTCACAGAGGCCAAATACAGAAAAATCCCACACTATCCCCCCCAAATGCCGGTAATGCCCACTCCCCCACCTCAGCTAAACTCCCTTGAACTTCCACGTGGCTATTTGTAACTCCAGAGCTGAGATGTGGATCCACTTACTGTCGCAGTAAAGCTTTAATTGCTGCAGCGGTGCCAAAACTTGTCCTCACCTTGATTGCATGGAGGGACCTGAGCTCAGGATTTAAGTCCCATTAAAAGTGCGCACCAACCGAGTGTAAAATGCTTCAGGCTGCGATCTCCAGTGCAGGCTTGAATGGCAGCTTGGTTTTCTTGATAATGATTCAACGCTGGCCTCAGGGCAGTCAGGCCTCTGGTCTCCTCAGCTCCTGATTATAAATGAAGACTACAGATCCTCTTTAGCAGGCAGCAGATATTCACCACAGATCCTCTTTAGCAGGCAGCAGATATTTACCACAGATCCTCTTTAGCAGGCAGCAGATATTTACCACAGATCCTCTTTAGCAGGCATTAGATATTCACCACAGATCCTTTGCTTGCTGTGGGTAAAGCCTTCAACCTTTGGCTGATCACAGGACACCTCAGGTAAAACGATTTAGCAGCCACGTCTGAATCCGTTGCTCTCCAACTGCCGACTCGCTGTCCTCCTGCCACTTCCTTTCTCTAGCCCCTGTAGCGGCCGCTGATTGGCTGTCGAAGGCCGAGGCGGCAGCCAATGGCGAGACGCAGAGGTCACGTCTGGAAGCGTGTTGCCATCAAACTGGAAGTTAGGACATGGCAACAAAATAACGAAATGCACAAAATAAATAAGAAGCTATTTTTTACAGTCTATTCCAATAAGAAAGCCAATTAGGTGCAGCTATAAGATTACTTTTCTTTTTATATATTAATTGTCAACATCTCGCTCCTATTAGTTCTAAGGGGGCTGTCCGACTAAAGGCCTCTAGTGGCCAGTCACACAAACTGCATGTTATAGCACTATAACTTATTCAATGTAGTCACAGATGTATCCAATTGGAGTATCATATGTTTCTTCTTGGGGGCCTCAGACTGTGACCCCCTCACTTATGCAGTGCTGGTGCACTGAGCTTGCATAAATTGGCCGCCGCCGCCCACCTAACTAACAGACGGATAAAAGTTATTTTTCTCTGTCACTGGGCTCAGGGCAGGGTAAAAAGATTGTGCACTGCACCCACACAACTAAATGTATGTAGATCGCTGAGTTCAATTGCCGTTCTGATTAAAGTTTATTTCCTATTCTCTCCCTCACAGCAGCAGCATCCTATCCCTACACTAATCAGAGCAGAGTGACATGCAGCGCTACGTGACTCCAGCTTATATAGAGGCTGGGTTACATGCAGCACTGGCCAATCACAGCCATGCTATTAGACATGGCTGTGATGGCTTCTAAGGGCACAGAGTTAAACGCTTGTTGATTGGCTGCTCTGCAGCCTTTCAAAAAGCACCAATAAATCGCCGAACACCGAACCTGAACTTTTACTGAAATATTTGGGTTTGAGTCTGGGGTCCAAAAATCCTAAAGTTCGGTACTAACCCAAACTTTACAGTTCGGGTTCGCTCAACCCTAATAAGGAGTCCATCAGATTAGCTAGTTAACAGAGCAGAGAGAAAATTCAGATCCCTCTATTAGAGCATCTCAGCCCTGTACAGAAAAAAAAAGTATTCCATATTTGTAATAAAGACCATTTGTACTATTGGCAGTACAATGCAATAATAAAGAAAAGTTCCCCCAACTGTGTATACAGTTGCAAGAAAAAGTATGGGAACCCATTGGAATGATATGGATTTCTGCACAAATTCGTCATAAAATGTGATCTGATCTTCATCTAAGTCACAATAGACAATACCAGTCTGCTTAAACTAATAACACACAAAGAATAAATGCTACCATATTTTTATTGAACACACCATGTAAACATTCACAGTACACATGGAAAAAGTATGTGAACCCCTAGACTAATGACATCTCCAAGAGCTAATTGGAGTGACATGTAAGCCAACTGGAGTCCAATAAATGAGATGAGATTGGAGAAGCATTGCCTGATGTGAATGATGCCTCGCACAAAAGAGCTCTCAGAAGACCTACAATTAAGAATTGTTGACTTGCATGAAGCTGGAAAGGGTTATAAAAGTATCTCCAACAGCCTTGCTGTTCATCAGTCCACGGTAAGACAAATTGTCTATAAATGGAGAAAGTTCAGCACTGCTGCTACTCTCCATAGGAGTGGCCGTCCTGTAAAGATGACTGCAAGAGCACAGCGCAGACTACTCAATGAGGTGAAGAAGAATCCTGGAGTGTCAGCTAAAGACTTACAAAAGTCTCTGGCATATGCTAACATCCCTGTTAGCGAATCTACGATACATAAAACACTAAACAAGAATGGATTTCATGGAAGGAGACCACAGAGGAAGCCACTACTGTCCCAAAAAAAAACATTGCTGCACATTTACAATTTGTACAAGAGCACCTGGATGTTCCACAGCAGTACTGGCAAAATATTCTGTGGGCAGATGAAACCAAAGTTGAGTTGTTTGGAAGAAACACACAACACTATGTGTGGAGAAAAACACACCAACATCAAAACCTCATCCCAACTGTGAAGTATTGTGGTGGGGGCATCATGGTTTGGGGCTGCTTTGCTGTGTCAGGGCCTAGACGGATTGCAATCATCGAAGTAAAAATGAATTCCCAAGTTTATCAAGTCATTTTGCAGGAGAACTTAAGACCATCTGTCCACCAGCTGAAGCTCAACAGATGATGGGTGAATCAACAACAGAATGGCTTAAACAGTAGTGTTGAGCGCTAATATTCGAATTGCGAATATTTTTCTCGAATATCGCGATTTCGAGATTTTGCGAATATTTAGAATATAGTATTCGCGAAATCGAATATTCATTTTTTTTAATTTTTTTTTAAATGCTCCATTCAGTGCCTGTTGTCGTGCTCACGGAGCGTCCCCATCACCATGGGGACGCTCCATATACTATAATGTACTGTCGGATTAGAGAATTACGTTGAAATCAACATGCGATTATTTCGTGTTATATTATTCGCATCGCAATTTCAGCTTAGCACTACTATGTTCCATATATGTGTATTTTACGAAATCTCGTACTATTGCTCTAACTTCGTCTTCTCGAATATTCGTAATATTCTAAAAGACGAAGTTAGAGCAATATTACGAAATTTCCTAAAATACCCATATATATTGTAATTTAGCTAATATAGTGCTATAATAATTTTTTTTTCTTTAATTTTTTCTTCCCTCTTCTGAACTTAAGTTTTGTAAAATATGTACACTGTTAAAAAAAATTAAAATAGCAGTATATTAGCTAAATTACAATATATATGTGTATTTTACGAAATTTCGCACTATTGCTCTAGCTTCGTATTTTAGAATATGACGAATATTCTAAAAGACAAAGTTAGAGCAATAGTATGAAATTTCGCAAAATACACATATATGGAATATAGCAGTGCTAAGCTGAAATCGCGATGCGAATAATATAACACGAAATAATCGCATGTTGATTTCTACTTTGTACTGCCATAGACCATCAGTTGAAATTGCCATGCGATGAATATAACTCAAGTATAGTACTGCTATATTCCATATTCGCCGAATATGAACTATAGCAGTACAAAGTAGAAATCAACATGCGATTATGCGGAGTGGCCTATTCAAAGTCCTGACCTCAATCTGATTGAGATGCTGAGGCATGACCTCAAGAAAGTGATTCACACCAGACATCCCAAGAATATTGCTGAACTGAAACAGTTCTGTAAAGAGGAATGGTCAAGAATTACTCCTGACCGTTGTGCACGTCTGATCTGCAACTACAGGAAATGTGTGGTTCAAGTTATTGCTGCCAAAGGAGGTTCAACCAGTTAAAGGGAGTCTGTCAGCACATTTACCCCTTTTTAACAGTTCCCATAGTGCTGTAGCCGCAACACAGAAGATTAAAACGGTACCTTTATATGCTTTTGTGGACTTTTAAAACTGCCAAAAACGAACTTTGATGCATATGTAAATGAGGGCCCACAAGTGCCCAGGGCGGCGTCCACCGCGTTAGAGCCCAGGCAGCTCTGCCTCTTCGGCTCTTATCCCTGCCCAGACTCTTCCTCTGCCCGCCCATCTGTTTTGTCTCCCCCTCAGCGAGATCCTGCGCCATTCGCGATGACTTCCTTGGTCGGGGCATGCGCATAAGCTACTGCGATGCCGTGCCAGCAATGGGCATCGCAGTGTGCATGCCCCGGCCAAGGAAGTTATAGCGTAGGCACGGAACTCGCTGACGGGGAGAGAAAACAGATGGGCGGGCAGAGGAAGAGGCTGGGCGGGGATAAGAGCTGAAGAGGCAGAGCTGCCTGGGCTCCAACGCGGTGGACGCCGCCCTGGGCTCATTTACATATGCATCAAAGTTCGTTTTTGGCAGTTTTAAAAGTCCACAAAAGCATATAAAGGTACCGTTTTAATCATCTGTGTTGCGGCTACAGCGCTATGGGAACTGTTAAAAAGGGGTAAATGTGCTGACAGACTCCCTTTAATAAATCCAAGGGTTCACATACTTTTTCCACCTGCACTGTGAATGTTTACATGGCGTGTTCAATAAAATATTTGTGTGTTAATAGTTTAAGCAGACTGTGATTGTCTATTGTTGTGACAATAGATGAAGATCAGATCATATTTTATGACCAATTTGTGCAGAAATCCACCCAAACTTGACCCCAAACCTGAACCCCATTGAAGTCAATGGGGACCCGAACTTTTGAGCACAAAAATGGCTGTAAAAATGTCATAGAAAGAGCTAGAGGGCTGCAAAAGGCAGCAAAATGTGCTTAAGAGCATGGCAAATGCTCTGCAAACAAATGTGGATAGGGAAATGAATTAAAAAAACATAAAAGACCTTAAAAAAAAAATTGGGAATGATGTAGGAGGAAGAGGTTGAAGAGGCGGTGAATGGGTGGATGTGGCAGTGTAGGCCCACGTGGCGGTCTAGGTGGAAGCAGTGGCGAAGGAGGAATAGGTAGCCAACACAGATGTGTGTTATTTTGCATTTTTACATAGGGGTATCCCCCAAAATATTGGGACATATAACAAAAAAATAAATAAAAAATAAGTGCACTTGAGTACAAGGATGGATGGTTGAGGCTGTTAGAACTGTCTATTCTGCACAAGGTTCAGACAAGTCCTGAGGGATCCAAACCTGGTTCATTTTAATAAACGTGAGCTTGTCCACATTGGCTGTAATGACGCCTCCTGCCGTGCTAAATACACGTTCAGAGAGTACACTGGCTGCAGGGCAGGCCAGCACCTCCAAGACATACAGGGCAAGCTCTGGCCATGTGGACAATTTGGAGACCCAGAAGTTGAATGGGGCAGAACCATCAGTCAGTACATGTAGTCGTGTGCACAGGTACTGTTCCACCATGTTATTCAAATGCTGCCTCCTGCTAACACGCTCCATATCAGCAGTTGGGGCCGGTTGTTGCGGCGAGGTTACAAAGCTTTTCCACATGTCGGCCATGCTAACCCTGCCTTCTGAGGTGCTGGCGCTGACACAGCTGCATTGGTGACCTCTTCCTCCTCCCCTGACTTCGCCTTGTGCTTCCACTTGTCCCCCGGCATCAGTCAGGAATGCTCTCAGGAGCGCGTCTACCAGCGTGCGCCTGTAGTCGCGCATCTTCCGATCACGCTCTGAGGGAATTAAGGATGGCACATTGTCTTTGTAACGAGGATCCAGCAGGGTGGCCACCCAGTAGTCAGCACATGTTAAAATGTGGGCAACTCTGCTGTTGTTGCGCAGGCACTGCAGCATGTAGTCTCTCATGTGTGCCAGGCTGCTCAGAGGTGGGAGGCGTATCGTCGGCATCCTCCGTATCCCCCCAGCCACGCACCAGTGATGGGCCCAAGCTGTGTTGGATGCCACCCCGCTGTGAACATGCTTCATCCCCATCCTCCTCCTCATCCTCCTCCTCCTCGTCCTCCAGTAGTGGGCCCTGGCTGGCTAAATTTGTACCTGGCATCTGCTGTTGCAAAAATCCTTTTTCTGAGCCACTTCTAAAAGACTGGCCTGAAAGTGTTAGAGATGACCCCTCTTCCTCCTCCTCGTCCTGGGCCACATCCTCTTCAATCATCGCCCTAAGTGTTTTCTCAAGGAGACATAGAAGTGGTATTGTAATGCTGATAACGGCGTCATCGCCACTGGCCATGTTGGTGGAATAATCGAAACAGCGCAACAGCGCACACAGGTCTCGAATGGAAGGCCCACTCATTGGTGGTGAAGTGGTGCTGTTCCGCAGTGCGACTGACCCGTGCGTGCTGCAGCTGAAACTCCACTATGGCCTGCTGCTGCTCGCACAGTATGTCCAGCATGTGCAAGATGGAGTTCCACCTGGTGGGCACGTCGCATATGAGGCGGTGAGCGGGAAGGCCAAAGTTACGCTGTAGAGCAGACAGCCGAGCGGCGGCAGGATGAGAACGCCGGAAGCGCGCCCAGACGGCCCGCACTTTATGCAGCAGCTCAGACATGTCGAGGTAGTTGTGAATGAACATCTGCACCACCAAATTCAGCACATGCGCCAGGCAAGGGATGTGGATCAAATCGGCTAGTCCCAGAGCTGCAACGAGATTTCGCCCATTATCGCACACCACCAGGCCGGGCTTGAGGCTCACTGGTAGAAACCACTCGTCAGTCTGTTGTTCTATACCCCGCCACAACTCCTGCGCAGTATGGGGCTTGTCCCCCAAACACATACGTTTCAGAACGGCCTGCTGACGTTTACCCCTGGCTGTGATGAAGTTGGTGGTGAAGGTCTGTCGCTGACTGGATGAGGAGGTGGTAGAAGAGGAGGAGGAAGCCAAGTAGGAAGAGGAGGCAACAGGAGGCAAAGAATGATGCCCTGCGATCGTTGGCGGCAGAAGGACGTGCGCCAAACAGCTCTCCGCCTGGGGCCCAGCCGCCACTACATTTACCCAGTGTGCAGTTAGGGGGATATAGCGTCCCTGGCTGTGCTTACTGGTCCACGTATCTGTGGTTAGGTGGACCTTGCCACAGATGGCGTTGCACAGTGCACACTTGATTTTATCCGATGCTTGGTTGTGCAGGGAGGGCACGGCTCTCCTGGAGAAGCAGTGGCGGCTGGGAACGACGTACTGTGGGACAGCAAGCGACATGAGCTGTTTGAAGCTGTCCGTCTCCACCAGCCTGAATGATGGCATTTCAAAGGCCAGCAGTTTAGAAGTGCTGGCATTCAGGGCCAGGGATCGAGGGTGGGTAGGTGGTAATTTATGCTTTCTCTCAAAGGTTTGTGAGATGGAGAGCTGAATGCTTCCGTGTGACATGGTGGAGATGCTTGGTGACGGAGGTGGTGTTGTTGGTGGCACATCCTCTGTTTGCTGGGTGGCAGGTGTCAACGTTCCTCCAGAGGCGGAGGAAGAGCTGAGCCCTTTCTTGGTTTTGAAGGTGCTTACTCCACTGCAGCCCGTGTCTCGCATGTAGATGCCTGGTCATGCAGGTTGTGCTAAGGTTAAGAACGTTAATGCCTCGCTTCAGGTTCTGATGGAACAGCATGCAAACCACTCGGGTCTTGTCGTCAGCACATTGTGTGAAGAAGTGCCATGTCAGGGAACTCCTTGAAGCTGCCTTTGGTGTGCTCGGTCCTTGGTGACGGTGGCCAGTAGCCGGCAAACTGTTTTGGCGACATCTGCTCTGCTTTTGCACCCTGCTCCCGCTTTTGCTACGCTGTTGGCTCGGTCTCACCGCTGCCTCTTCCTCCGAACTGTGAAAGTCAGTGGCACAACCTTCATTCCATGTGGGGTCTAGGACCTCATTGTCCCCTGCATCGTCTTCCACCCAGTCTTCCTCTCTGACCTCCTTTTCTGTCTGCACACTGCAGAAAGACGCAGCAGTTGGCACCTGTGTTTCGTCATCATGAGAGACGTGCTGAGGTGGCATTCCCATGTCCTCATCAGGAAACATAAGTGGTTGTGCGTCAGTGAATTCTATGTCTTCCACCCCTGGGGAAGGGCTAGGTGGATGCCCTTGGGAAACCCTGCCAGCAGAGTCTTCAAACAGCATAAGAGACTGCTGCATGACTTGAGGCTCAGACAGGTTCCCTGATATGCACGGGGGTGATGTGACTGACTGATGGGCATGGGTTTCAGGCGCCACCTGTGCACTTTCTGCAGAAGACTGGGTGGGAGATAATGTGAACGTGCTGGATCCACTGTCGGCCACCCAATTGACTAGCACCTGTACTTGCTCAGGCCTTTACATCCTTAGAACGGCATTAGGCCCGACCAAATATCGCTGTAGATTCTGGCGGCTACTGGGACCTGAGGTAGTAGGTTCAGTAGGACTGTAGTTTTGGCAGAACGGCCACATCCTCTCCCTGCACCAGAGGCTCTACCAACACCACCACCACGACCATGACCGCATCCCTTATTAGATGTTTGCCTCATAGTTAGCGTTTACAAAGCAAAGTAAAAAGTGGTTAAGTCTGTTAAAAATAATTATCCGCCAATAAAAACCCTGATGTAGGGTATTGCGCTAATTTTTTATTTATTTTTTTACTTTATATGACAGTGGTATTTGTGGCCTAAATGTGACAGTCACTTATGCATATCTTATCCCAGATGTGCAGTATATCAGAGGGTTTTTTCACCCCAGTAAGCAAAAAGATGTATTTCTGGCCAAATTGTGACAGTCACTTATGCATGTCTTATCCCAGATGTATAGTATATTAGGCTACTTTCACACTAGCGTTCGGGGCTCCGCTTGCGAGTTCCGTTTGAAGGCCCCGAACGCATCCATACAGCCCTAATGCATTCTGAGTGGATGCGGATCCGCTCAGAATGCATCAGTCTGGCACCGTTTGTCATCCGCTCAGCAGGCGGACACCCGAGCGCTGCTTGCAGCGTTCGGATGTCCGCCTGGCTGTGCGGAGGCAAACTGATCCGTCCAGACTTACAATGTAAGTCAATGGGGACGGATCCGTTTGAAGTTGACACAATATGGCTCAATTTTCAAACGGATCCGTCCCCCATTGACTTTCAATGTAAAGTCTGGACGGATCCGTCTGAGCAACTTTTCACACTTAGAATTTTCTCTAAACTATAATGCAGATGGATCCGTTCTGAACGGGTCCCATCGTCTGCATTATAGGAGCGGATCAGTCTGTGCAAACACCAGACGGGTCCGCTCTGAACGCAAGTGTGAAAGTAGCCTTAGAGGGTTTTTTCATCCCAGTAACCATAAAGATGTATTTCTGGCCTAAATGTGACAGTCACTTATGCTTGTCTAATCCTAGATGTGCAGTATATTAGAGGTTTTTTTCACCCCAGTAACCAAAAAGCCGTATTTATGGCCTAAATGTGACACTCAATTATGCAAGTCTTATCCCAGATGTGCAGTATATTAGAGGGTTTTTTCACTCCAGTAACCAAAAAGATGTATTTCTGGCCTAAATGTGACACTCACTTATGCACGTCCTATCCCAGATGTGCAGTATATTAGAGGGGTTTTTCACCACAGTAACCAAAAAGCCGTATTTCTGGCCTAAATGTGACACTCACTCATGCACGTCTTATCCCAGATGTGCAGTATATTAGATGGTTTTTTCACCCAGTAAGCAAAAAGATGTATTTCTGACCTAAATGTGACAATCACTCATGCATGTGTAATCCCAGATGTGCAGTATATTAGATGGTTTTTTCACCCCAGTAACCAAAAAGCCGTATTTTTGGCCTAAATGTGACACTCACTTATGCTTGTCTAATCCCAGATGTGCAGTATATAAGAGTTTTTTTTCACCCCAGTAACCAAAAAGCCGTATTTCTGGCCTAAATATGACAATCACTTATGCACATGTAATCCCAGATGTGCACTATATTTAAAAAAAAAAGCTGTATTTCTGGACTTGCAGATAGCCTGTGCTGGTGCGCTATCGTTGCATAAAATGGCTGCCGATTATGTATTGATATTGACTAACGGAAGAAAAAAAAGTTTGTTTTCAGTAGTAGTTGGCTCAGGGCAGGCTTAAAATAATTGTGCACTGCACCCACAAAACACATTTGCTGTAGATCGCTGAGTACAAAAAAACAGTTCTTCATAAGATTTCTCCCTGATCTCTCCCTCACAGCAGCTGCAGCCTCTCCCTACACTAATCAGAGCAGAGTGACGGGCGGCGCTACGTGACTCCAGCTTAAATAGAGGCTGGGTCACATGCTGCAGTTGGCCAATCACAGCCATGCCAATAGTAGGCATGGCTATGATGGCCTTTTGGGGCAAGTAGTATGGCGCTTGTTGATTGGCTGAACACCGAACCCGAACTTTTACGTAAATGTTCGGGTTCGGGTCCGGGTACTTTTTCTTGCAACTGTATATCTTTCAGCAGATTTGTACCTATGAAACTGGTGGACGTGTTACATGTGCACTTGGTAGCTTAAGACACCTGTGTTGGTCCCATATTCATATGTGTTTGTATTGATGAGAAAAAATATGTTTTAATATAGGCAAATGATTCTCTCATTGCAGAGAGAGCTGGGCCCATTGCTCCTATAGGCTCATTTGCATATTAAAACACAATTCTTCTCAGCAATGCGGACACAAATGAACATGGGACGAATACAGATGCCTTCAGCTGCCAAGTGCACATGCAACAAGTCAGCCAGTCATATCTTTTAACATCTATAAGTGACCTTGGCAGGGAGGATTAAGTTTGCAAGTGTCTTGAGCTTATATTGCACACCCCCTCCCTGGTGGAGTGAGTACCACATACTCTATTCTTGCTGTATATGCTTTGTGTATGGTACCTGAGCTCAGGTGCCACATACTCTCTATATATTCTGTATACACAGTATATATGGAAATTGATGCCGCACTTTACCCCCCGCCCCTTTTTCACAGACTCGCATGTAATGACCACAGACAAGATCAGGATTCCCAACACGCGGAAGGACTATAAGATGCCTGGGACAGTGACGTGTTCTAAAGCCAATGTTATATACCTGCTTCTCTGCACTATATGTCCTATTGGGGGTCTCTGTGTGGCGATGAGACCTCATCCTTGCTTTGAAATTCTGTCCTGTTTTTCCAACATAAAGAGGAAAAGGGTAGAATTTCCTGTACTAAGCAGTTTCATAGTCCAGGACACAAGAAGGACATATAAAAGTAGTCATATTGAAATGCAATTTCAAATCTCAGAAAGGAAAGCAGAAGAATTTGGGAATACAAATTTACGGCACTGTTGTGGCACACTGAAAGCTAGAATGAATTTGTCCCAAAGATTTATAGCACACTACAAAATCAAAAGAATCTACACCAAAGATAGTGGTGGGCACCAGGTCTCAGAGCAAACATCAATTTAGAGACCATAAGACTTTCACACTGTTTATCTGTAAGAAATAAAAGACTCATTCTCAAGCTTGTTGTTTTTCAAATTGTCTATTCATTACACCATGTCTCTGTTCTTTTTGTATATAAATATTGTTGTTTCCTTAGATTGTGATATTAAGCCTGGGGAAGAGACCTGAGTTACCTCTAAGGCCCCATGCACACGGCCGTGTTTCACAGCCGTTTGCAGGCCGTGGAACCGCCGCCTGGATCCCTCCTGAGAGCAGGAGCGCACGGCGTCACTGGTTGCTATGACGCCGTGCGCTCCCTGCTGCCGCCGCAATACAGTAATACACTGGTATGATCTATACCAGTGTATTACTGTACTGTGCCGGCAGCAGGGAGCGCACGGCGTCATAGCAACCAGTGACGCCGTGCGCTCCAGCTCACAGGAGGGATCCAGGCCGTGGTTCCACGGCCCGCAAACGGCTGTGAAACACGGCCGTGTGCATGGGGCCTAAAGGTCACTATGTTACAACAATGCTTATTTTTGTGTTAGCCATTAAAAAGTATCATACCTGCAAGATTCTTATTTTGTTTCTCTTAATTAGAACAATAAACCTTTTTTTACTGTCAATGCATGTAATTCCTAAAGGGAACCTGTCAGCACATTTACTATACCAAACTGGTGGCACCACTACATATAGACATATACATAGTTAGCAACAAAACTTGTGACTTTTAAGGCAAAAATTTAACAAACCTTATGCCTTTGCATCTCTTGACTCCCATTTCCTAGGAGTGTTGATATGGTCTGTGTGCTGGCTGCATCTTCAGGACCTACCATGGCTCCTATGACCCAAAGTGACTGCATTATAGTGTTTTATGATACAGCCAATTCCTAACGTATTGTGGGTCTATTGTAATGTACTCACATGTAGAGTTGAGCGGACACCTGGATGTTCGGGTTGGACGTGTTCGGCCGAACTTCAGAAAAAAGTTCGAGTTGGGGACCCGAACTTGACCCCGAACCTGAACCCAATTGAAGTCAATGAGGACCCAAACTTTTGAGCACTAAAATGGCTGTAAAAATGTCATGGAAAGGGCTAGAGGACTGCAAATGGCATCAAAATGTGGTTAAGAGCATGGCAAGTGCTCTGCAAACAAATGGACAGGGAAATGACTTTAAATAACATAAAATACATAAAAATAAAAAATAATAATCTTGATCTAGGAGGACGAGGTACATATGGAGTAGGAGATTGAGGAGGCGGTAGATGTGACAGTGTAGGTGGAAGCAGCGGTGGAGGAGGAGGAGGTAGCCTACAATGCTTTTTGGTTTTAAATGCATTTTTATTTTTATAAATTAGGGTACAACCCAAAAAATTGGGAAATATAACCTGTGATAACCCCCTCCAGTCATGCTAAACACACGTCCAGACAATACACTGGCTGCAGGGCAGGCCAGCACCTCCAAGGGGTAAAGGGCAAGCTCAGGCCATGTGCCCAATTTGGAGACCCAGATGTTGCAGGGTAGGCATGTAGGCGTGTGCACACTTACTGCCCCACCATGTCGCATGTCCCCATGATGTTCACGATCCAATTTGATATCTGCTCTATCAACTTTCGATGTTCTTTTATGCGCCTACCATGGTGATCACGGTTGGCGGGGAATCAGGGTTCCACGCTGGAGAAGGAGCATGAGAAAGAGAGACCACATCCAAGGGAGGATAAAAAAAAAAAAAAATTAAATTATAGAGCGGAATTATGGAACAAATTATTAAAGCGTAAAAGTGGGACAACTTTTTAAAGTTAAGCATTGAATGAAAGCATGTGGCGCGCATTAATTAATTAAGAATTTATTAAATTTTATTCCCTGTCAACTATGCAGAGCAGGGGTTTCTATCCGGCAAAATTTTTAAAACGTCACCTGACAATGTAATTGCCGATTTTTTTAAAATGTATGTTCCTGTCACCTATGTAGAGGTGCCCCAGTGATATCCACCATCCATTCGGATATCTTCTCTATCAACTTTTGATGTTCTTTTCTGAGCCTACCATGTTGATTACGGTTATCGGCGACTCAGGGTCCCACGCTGGAGAGGGAGCGTGAGAAAAAGAGACCAAATTTAAGGAAGATAAATTTATAAAAAATGCTTGGGATCGAGCTGAAATGTGGGAAAAGCTATTGAGGCGCAAATGTGGGACAAATTACAGAAGCTCAAATGTGGGCCAAAAGAGTAAAGCGGAAATATGGAAAAAGTTATTGAGGTGCAAATGTTGGCCAAAAGAAGTAAAGCGGAAATGTGGGACAAATTATTGAAGCGCAAATATGGTACAACTTGTTAAAGTTTAAGCATTGAATCAAAGGAGGTAGCGCATCAATTAAAGAAGCATTTCAGAAATTTTATTACCTGTCACCTATGCAGAGCAGGGGTTTGTTCACATCTAAAATTGTTTAACGTCAACCCAAGCATGTAACAGAAAAATTACAGAAATGTATTAACCTGTCTACTTGGTAGAGCAGAGGTCTATGACGGAAAAAAATTGTTTGTCACCCTAAAATATAAAATAAAAATTATCGAAATTGATTAAGCTGTCAACTTGGTAGAGGAGGGGTATATTAGGGGTGGCACTTTCACTCCAGAGGTGGATGAAGAGGCCGAGACTGCAGCAGAAGAGGAAGCAGGAGGAGCCAGAGACTATTCTTGGCTTTTGAGGTGTCTACTCCACTGCAGCTCGTGCTTTGCACTTAAATGCCTGGTCATGCAGGTTGTGCTTAGGTTGAGAACGTTTATGCCTCGCTTCAGGCTCTGATTGAACAGCGTGCAAACCACTTGTGTCTTGTCGTCAGCACATTGTCTGAAGAACTGCCACGCCAGGGAACTCCTTGGAGCTGGCTTTGGTGTGCTCGGTCCCTTGCTGCGGTGGTGTCATGGTCTTACCTCCTTGCTGTTCTCCTTCGTTTGACATGTGCTGGCGGCCATCTTGGTTTCTGGGTTTCTTGTAGCCTCCCACCCTGCGGCTCCTCCTTCCCACTGGGAGGAGCTGGATGCCTAGCTCATATATATAGGAGGTCTGTGGCTTCAGTTCCCTGCTTGGTCCTCCTGTGCTCACATGCTTCTAAGACTGCGGCTGCTTCTGGTTCCTGATCCTGGCTTCGTCTGACTACCCTGTTGATTCCTGATTCTGGCTTCGTCTGACTACCCTGTTGGTTCCTGATCCTAGCTTCATCTGACTACCCTTCTGGTTCCTGATCTCTGGTTTCGCAAGACCCTGCTTCGGTTTAGCCATCCGTTTGGACTTTTGCCTTACAGCTTTATTTTCAATAAAGCCTTCTTATTTCCACTCATCTCTTGTTGTACGTCTGGTTCATGGTTCCATGACATTAGGACCAAGCCATGAATTCTGACGGTACAGGGCCATCCTCGCTACCTACGCTGGTTGCCAGACTTGATCAGCAGGATCACCTGTTGGGTCGGTTCGCTGTGGCGTTGCAAACCCTGCTTGAACGCACGGCTCATTTAGCTTCCGTTGCCGATGGGTCGGTTGTCGCTCCTGGGCCCGCTCCTACTGCCGCTCCGGTTGTTGCGCCAGAGTCTACCCCGACACCTGTTGCTGCGCCTGCGGTGTTTCGGGGTATGACCGGTTCTGCCCCCCTTCCACAGCGCTTTGGGGGAGAGCCAACTCAGTGCCGAGGTTTCCTTAACCAGGTGGGCATTTACTTCGAGTTGCTGCCACATGCCTTTCCTACTGAGAGATCAAAGGTGGGCTTCTTGATCTCGCTGCTCTCGGACAAGGCCTTGGCCTGGGCCAGCCCTTTATGGGAGAACAACAATCCGGTGGTTGCCGAGTTTTCTGGTTTTGTTGCTTCTCTTCGGAAGGTATTCGATGTGCCGGCTCGTGCTGCCTCTGCTGCGAAGCTCCTTATGTCCATCAGACAGGGTTCACGATCCGTAGCTGAATACGCCATTGAGTTTCGTACCCTGGCAGCAGAGGTGGGCTGGAATAATGAGGCTCTGGTCGCTGCTTTCTCTCATGGTCTCTCGGATGCCTTGAAGGATGAGGTTGCAGCTAAGGACCTACCTGTGGAGCTCGAGTCTCTTATTTCTTTCCTGATTTAGATTGACACCAGACTCAGGGAGAGACCTTCCTTTCAGGAGAGCCTGCGGAGGCCTTCTAACAGATTGGCGCCTACGTTTGCTGTCCCACCCGTGCCTCCCTCTCCTCCCACGCCTCCTGGGGATGACTTGTCTGGGGGTGAACCCATGCAGCTGGGGTTTGCTCGCCTGTCCGAGGGGGAGAGGGTACTCCGGAGACGCGAGGGCCGATGCATGTACTGTGGTCTCGGTGGGCATTTTCGGTTGGCATGCCCGAACCGTCCGGGAAACGCTCGCACCTGAGATCCTGTCGGGGGCAGATCTTGGGTGGAGTCTCCTCGTCCCCGGTTTCCCGTGTTGACAAACCACTGATTACTGTTGTCCTCTCCTGGGTCGGGGGCTCGGTGACGACCCAGGCGTTGGTGGACTCTGGTGCTGGTGGTTTGTTCATTGATAGTGTGTTCGCTGCCGCCAATTCCATTCCTCTGCAGCCTCGAGGTTCCCCACTGGCTCTTGAGGCGATAGACGGCAGACCCCTTCTGCCGCCACACGTGACTCATGAGACCCTTCCAGTGGGGATGGCCATTGGTGCCGTTCACAGAGAGTCGGTCTGTCTCCAGGTTATTTCGTCTCCACACTACTCGGTGGTCTTGGGGTACCCCTGGCTCCAGAAGCATAATCCGACTTTCGATTGGAAATCGGCCGAGATCCTCTCGTGGTCACCGCAGTGTGGGGCTAGTTGCATCCATGGGCCTGTCAAGTTGCTGTGTACTTCCTTGGACTCTCTGTTGCCTCCTGAATACGAGGAGTACCGGGATGTATTCGATAAGGTGCGTGCGGTTGCCCTACCTCCGCACCGCCCATACGATTGTGCCATAGAGTTACAATCTGGTGCCGTTCCGCCTCGTGGCAAAGTCTATCCACTGTCGGTAGCGGAGAATGAGGCCATGGAGGAGTACGTGAGGGAGGCGCTTTCACGCGGACACATTCGCAAATCCTCGTCCCCGGCAGGGGCTGGATTTTTCTTTGTGAAAAAGAAGGGCGGTGAGTTGAGGCCTTGCATCGATTACAGGGGTCTCAATCGCATCACGATCAAGAACGCTTACCCGATACCCTTGATTTCTGAGCTGTTCGATCGCCTCAAATGGGCCACGGTCTTTACCAAACTCGACCTGAGGGCGACATATAACCTGGTAAGGATCAAGGCGGGCGATGAGTGGAAGACCGCGTTTA
Organism: Bufo gargarizans; assembly: GCF_014858855.1. Taxonomy (NCBI): domain Eukaryota; kingdom Metazoa; phylum Chordata; class Amphibia; order Anura; family Bufonidae; genus Bufo; species Bufo gargarizans. The sequence goes on from NC_058086.1 coordinate 107,233,315, forward strand.
ACACCAGGACCGGTCATTATGAATCCTTGGTTATGCCCTTTGGGTTGTGCAATGCGCCCGCAGTCTTCCAGGAATTCATCAACAATGTTTTCCGTGACCTGTTGCAGCAGTGTGTGGTGGTCTATTTGGATGACATCTTGGTATATTCTGAATCCATGGAGGCCCACATTCTGGATGTCAGACGAGTGTTGCAACGGTTACGAGAGAACAAGCTGTTCGGTAAGCTTGAGAAATGCGAATTTCACCGATCCCAGGTAACCTTCTTAGGTTACATCATTTCCGCTGAGGGGTTCTCCATGGATCCTGAGAAGGTTTCGGCTGTCTTACAGTGGCCCCAGCCCAGTGGTCTTCGTGCCCTGCAGCGCTTTTTGGGCTTCGCCAATTATTATCGGAAGTTCATCAGGGACGTTTCCATGCTAGCCAAGCCTCTCACGGATCTGACCAGGAAGGGCAGTAATCCCCAGGTCTGGCCGCCCGAGGCCATCCGAGCTTTTGAGGCTCTAAAGTCCGCCTTTGTGTCGGCTCCGATTCTGTCGCATCCCAACCCTGGGTTGCGGTTTGTCCTCGAGGTGGACGCGTCTGAGACGGGAGTAGGCGCCCTCCTGTCTCAGCGTAGAACACCAGAGGGTCCTCTGCTTCCTTGTGGGTTTTACTCCCGGAAACTGTCTTCCGCGGAGTGCAACTATCAGATTGGTGACAGGGAGTTATTGGCCATCGTGCAGGCCCTTAAAGAATGGAGGCACTTGCTCGAGGGCTCGGTGGTTCCGGTTCTCATCCTGACGGACCACAAGAATCTGACCTACCTCTCTGAGGCCAAGAGATTGACACCACGTCAGGCCAGATGGGCTCTGTTCTTGTCACGTTTTAATTACGTGGTCTCCTACCTACCCGGTTCCAAGAACATCAGAGCGGATGCCTTATCACGGCAGTACTCCGAGCTGTCCGGGGAGGAGTCGATTCCGACTTCGGTCATACCTCCGAATCAGATCCTGGCCGCCATTCGCACCAGCCTGACCTCTCCCCTGGGTGAGCATATTTTGGCGGCTCAATCTGGTGCTCCCTCTGGGAGACCCAACGGCAGGTGTTTTGTGCCTGAGGAGTTGCGCACTCGGTTGTTGCGAGCCTACCATAACTCCAAGGCCGCGGGGCATCCTGGAAAGAATCAGCTGTCCTGGGCTGTTTCACGTCTGTTCTGGTGGCCTTCTCTACGTTCCGACATCGCCCCATATGTAGCGGCATGCTCCGTTTGTGCTCAGAGTAAGTCCCCTCGGCACCTTCCGTTGGGCCTTTTGCAACCCATAGCCACCGGGGAGCGTCCATGGTCACACCTGGGGATGGATTTCATTGTGGACCTCCCTGCATCCCGAGGCCATACGGTCATTCTCATGATAGTGGATCGGTTTTCCAAAATGTGCCACTGTGTACCTCTCAAGAAGTTACCCTCTGCACAAGAGTTGGCCTCGATTTTTGCCAGGGAGGTCTTCCGGTTGCACGGTTTGCCCAAGGAGATTGTGTCGGATCGGGGGAGTCAGTTTGTGTCCAGGTTCTGGCGCGCCTTTTGCTCCCAGTTGGGGATTCATCTCTCTTTCTCCTCGGCCTACCACCCTCAGTCCAATGGGGCCGCAGAACGATCCAATCAGGCCTTGGAGCAATTCCTTCGTTGCTATGTCTCCGATCACCAAGACAATTGGGTTGACCTCCTGCCTTGGGCTGAGTTTGCCAGGAACACGGCGGTGAACTCTTCCTCTGGGACGTCTCCCTTCATGGCCAATTATGGGTTCCAACCTGCCGTGTTACCGGAGGTATTCTCTCCCCAGGATATTCCGGCTGTGGAGGATCACCTTTCCGTCCTACGTGCTTCTTGGGTACAGATCCAGAGGTCCCTTGAGGTCTCTGCGCAGCGCCAGAGACTCCAGGCTGATCGCAGACGAGCGCCCGCTCCTTCCTACCAGGTCGGAGACCGCGTATGGTTGTCCACCCGCAACCTCAACCTTCGAGTGCCCACTCCCAAGCTGGCGCCTCGCTTTGTTGGTCCCTTCCGAGTGCTTCGCAGGGTAAACCCGGTAGCCTATGCCCTTGCGCTTCCTCCTGGCATGCGGATCTCCAACGTGTTTTATGTCTCCCTCTTGAAGCCACTGGTGTGTAATCGTTTCACTTCCTCGATTCCTCGGCCTCGTCCGGTCCAAGTGGGCAATCGTGAGGAGTATGAGGTGAGCAATATCCTGGACTCACGCCTGGTCCGCGGCCGGGTGCAGTTTTTGGTCCATTGGCGTGGTTATGGTCCAGAGGAGCGTTCCTGGGTTCCCTCCGCAGATGTCCATGCTCCTGCCTTGCTCCGAGCCTTTCACGTACGCTTCCCTCAGAAACCGTTCCTTACTCCGTGGAGGAGGGGCCCTTGAGGGGGAGGTACTGTCATGGTCTTACCTCCTTGCTGTTCTCCTTCGTTTGACATGTGCTGGCGGCCATCTTGGTTTCTGGGTTTCTTGTAGCCTCCCACCCTGCGGCTCCTCCTTCCCACTGGGAGGAGCTGGATGCCTAGCTCATATATATAGGAGGTCTGTGGCTTCAGTTCCCTGCTTGGTCCTCCTGTGCTCACATGCTTCTAAGACTGCGGCTGCTTCTGGTTCCTGATCCTGGCTTCGTCTGACTACCCTGCTGATTCCTGATCCTGGCTTCGTCTGACTACCCTGTTGGTTCCTGATCCTGGCTTCATCTGACTACCCTTCTGGTTCCTGATCTCTGTTTTCGCAAGACCCTGCTTCGGTTTAGCCATCCGTTTGGACTTTTGCCTTACAGCTTTATTTTCAATAAAGCCTTCTTATTTCCACTCATCTCTTGTTGTACGTCTGGTTCATGGTTCCATGACAGGTGGGCAGTAGCAGGCGTACTGTCTAGTGGACGGCTGCTCCGCTTTTGCACCCTGTTCCCTCTTCTGCTGTGCTGGTGGCTCTGTGCGACCACCGCCTCTTCCTCCAAACTACATAGGTCACTCTCATGATCTTGATTCCATGTGGAATAGGTCACTCTCATGATCTTGATTCCATGTGGAATAGGTCACTCTCATGATCTTGATTCCACCCAGTCTTCACCCCTGCCCTCCTTGTTGGTCTGCACACTTTCGAAAGCTCCAGCAGTTGGCACCTGTGTTTCTTCATCATCCGAGATGTGCTGTGATGGTCCTCTCATGTACTCATCTCGAAACATAAGTTGTTCGGCATCGGTGTACTTAAAGGGATTCTGTCACCAGGTTTCACCCCCTCCAGATAAAAATATGGTTATGTTTAGGGAGCTTTAACCATTCCTAATGTGGTCTTATAAATGTAATCTGTAGGCTCATTTTGCTAAAAATACGCTATTACTAGCCTGTCAGTCATAAAAATAAGGTGCCCAAGGGGATGTAAATGGCTCCATGCTGCCGCCCTCACCTGCTGCCGTTCGTGCCCAGCGCCGCCTCATAATCTTCTGTGACGCCTCCAGCTCTCCCTCTATAACATGCTGTGAAAGCCTCCTGCTCTCCCTCCCTCTCCCCTCCTCCTGCTGCTGTAACATTGCAATGTTACAGAGGGAGGAGGGAGAAGGGAGGAGAGGGGAGGGAGAGAGAGCAAGCAGGAGGCTTTCACAGCGATGTTACAGAGGGAGGAGGGAGGCTTTCACAGCATGTTACAGAGGGAGAGCTGGAGGCGTCACAGAAGATTATGAGGCGGCGCTGGGCACAAACGGCAGCAGGTGAGGGTGGCAGCTTGGAGCCATTTACATCCCCTTGGGCACCATATTTTTATGACTGACAGGTTAGTAATAGCGTATTTTTAGCAAAATGAGCCTACAGATTACATTTATAAGACCACATTAGGAATGGTTAAAGCTCCCTGAACATAACCATATTTTTATCTGGAGGGGGTGAAACCTGGTGACAGAATCCCTTTAATCTCTTCCACTTCTGGGACAGGGTGAGGTGGATGGCCCAGGGAAACCCTGCTAACAGAGTAATCAAAATGCAGAACAGATTGCTGCATGACTTGGGGCTCAGACTGCTTGGCTGATTTACAAGGGGGTGAGGTGAAAGACTGATGGACATCGGCTGCAGGTGCCAACTGTGGTCTCTCAGCATGAGACTGGGTGGGAGCCACTGTCAGCAACCCAATCTACTATCACCTGTACTTGTTCAGGCCTCACTATTCGTAGAGCCGCATTAGGCCTGACCAAATACCGCTGCAGGTTCTGTCACCTAATCGCACCTGAGAAAGGGGTTTCGCTTGTGTGTGTAGCTGGCACAGATCGATTACATCCTCTCCCTGCAAAAGGAGCTCCACCAGCAGCACCACGACCTGGGCCATGTCCCTTATTTGACGCTCTCCTCATATTTCTCGAATTTAGGATCTTGCCCTAAATGGGTGTTTAATTATTAGTAGAATAAAACAACAGTATGTACAAGGTGTATCTCACACGCCCTGATCCAAAATAGGCCTTAATTAAAGATTTGCGCACAAAATGGCGGCATTTCAAATATCTGAATATAACCCAAATATATAAAGGGTGTATCTCACAATGACATCTGCAGCAAAGGCTGCCAATTATTTATTTTTTTTTTTGCCCAAACGGGTGTTTGTTTAATAATTGAATATGACAGCAGTATATAACCCTGGAATTTCAAACGTCTTGATGCTGCAAGGGCTGTAAAATTGTGTATTTTGCCCAAAAAATTGTGTTTTATTAATAGAAGAATATAAGCCCTGTATGTAAAAGGTGTATCTCACACGCCCTGACCCAGACTAGGCCTCAATTAAAGATTTGTGCCCAAAATGGCTGCATTTAAAATACCTGAATAAAACCCCTGTATATAAAGAATGTATCTCACATGAGTGATCCAAAATAGGCCTCAATTAAAGATTTGTGCCCAAAATGGCTGTATTTCAAAGACCTGAATAAAACCCCTGTATATAAAGAATGTATCTCACACGCCCTGATCCAAAATAGGCCTCAATTAAAGATTTGTGCACAAAATAGCGATATTTCAAATACCTGAATAATACCCCTGTATATAAAGAATGTATTTTACACGCCCTGACCCACACTAGGCCTCAATTAAAGATTTGTGCACAAAATGGCGGTATTTCAAATATCTTAATATAACCCAAATACATAAAGTGTGTATCTCACAATGACATCTGCAGCAAAGGCTGCCAAATATTATTTTTTTTTTTGCCCAAACAGTATTTAATAACTGAATATGACAGCAGTATATAACCCTGGAATTTCTAATGTCTTGATACTGCAAGGGCGCAACAATTATATATTTTGCCCAAAAAAGGGTGTTTTATTAATAAAACAATATAACCCCTATATATAAAGGGTGTATCTCACACGCCCTGACCCGCACTAGGCTGCAATTAAAGGTCTGTGCACAAAATGGCTGTATTTCAATTAACTTTAATATAACCCAAATATAGAAAGGGTGTATCTCACAATGACATCTGCAGCAAAGGCTGACAATTTTTTTGCCCAAACGAGTGTTAGTTTAATAACTGAATATGACAGCAGTATATAACCCTGGAATTCCAAATGTCTTGATACTGCAAGGGCTCAACGATTGTGTATTTTGGCCCAAAAAGGGTGTTTTATTAATAGAACAATATACAGACGTGGACAAAATTGTTGGTACCCTTTGGTCAATGAAAGAAAAAGTCACAATGGTCACAGAAATAACTTTAATCTGACAAAAGTAATAATAAATTAAAATTCTATAAATGTTAACCAATGAAAGTCAGACATTGTTTTTCAACCATGCTTCAACAGAATTATGTAAAAAAATAAACTCATGAAACAGGCATGGACAAAAATGATGGTACCCCTAACTTAATATTTTGTTGCGCAACCTTTTGAGGCAATCACTGCAATCAAACGCTTCCTGTAACTGTCAATGAGACATCTGCACCTCTCAGCAGGTATTTTGGCCCACTCCTCATGAGCAAACTGCTCCAGTTGTGTCCGGTTTGAAGGGTGCCTTTTCCAGACTGCATGTTTCAGCTCCTTCCAAAGATGCTCAATAGGATTGAGGTCAGGGCTCATAGAAGGCCACTTTAGAATAGTCCAATTTTTTCCTCTTAGCCATTCTTGGGTGTTTTTAGCGGTGTGTTTTGGGTCATTGTCCTGTTGCAAGACCCATGACCTGCGACTGAGACCAAGCTTTCTGACACTGGCTAGTACATTTCTCTCTAGAATTCCTTGATAGTCTTGAGATTTCATTGTACCCTGCACAGATTCAAGACACCCTGTGCCAGACGCAGCAAAGCAGCCCCAGAACATAACAGAGCCTCCTCCATGTTTCACAGTAGGGACAGTGTTCTTTTCTTGATATGCTTCATTTTTTCGTCTGTGAACATACAGCTGATGTGCCTTGGCAAAAACTTCGATTTTTGTCTCATCTGTCCACAGGACATTCTCCCAGAAGCTTTGTGGCTTGTCAACATGTAGTTTGGCATATTCCAGTCTTGCTTTTTTATGATTCGTTTTCAACAATGGTGTCCTCCGTGGTCGTCTCCCATGTAGTCCACTTTGGCTCAAACAACGACGGATGGTGCGATCTGACACTGATGTTCCTTGAGCATGAAGTTCACCTTGAATCTCTTTAGAAGTCTTTCTAGGCTCTTTTGTTACCATTCGGATTATCCGTCTCTTAGATTTGTCATCAATTTTCCTCCTGCGGCCACGTCCAGGGAGGTTGGCTACAGTCCCATGGATCTTAAACTTATGAATAATATGTGCAACTGTACTCACAGGAACATCTAGTTGCTTGGAGATGGTCTTATAGCCTTTACCTTTAACATGCTTGTCTATAATTTTCTTTCTGATCTCTTGAGACAGCTCTTTCCTTTGCTTCCTCTGGTCCATGTCGAGTGTGGTACACACCATATCACCAAACAACACAGTGATTACCTGGAGCCATATATAGGCCCAATGGCTGATTACAAGGTTGTAGACACCTGTGATGCTAATTAGTGGACACACCTTGAATTAACATGTCCCTTTGGTCACATTATGTTCTGTGTTTTCTAGGGGTACCATCATTTTTGTCCATGCCTGTTTCATGAGTTTATTTTTTTACATAATTCTGTTGAAGCATGGTTGAAAAACAATGTCTGACTTTCATTGGTTAACATTTATAGAATTTTAATTTATTATTACTTTTGTCAGATTAAAGTTATTTCTGTGACCATTGTGACTTTTTCTTTCATTGACCAAAGGGTACCAACAATTTTGTCCACGTCTGTAACCCCTGTATATACAGGGTGTATCTCACATGCCCTGAACCAAACTAGGCCGCAATTAAAGATTTGTGCACTAAATGGCTGTATTTCAATTGCCTGAATAGAACTGCTGTATTTAAAGGGTGTATCTCATACACCATGACCCACGCTAATCCGCAATTAAAGATTTGTGCATATAATATAATATATCTGAATATAACCCAAATATATAAAGGGTTTATCTCACAATGACATATGCAGCAAAGGCTGCCAAATAAACGTTTTTTGCCCTAACGGGTGTTTTGTTTAATAACTGAATATGACAGCTAAGTTCATTATTTTCTGTAATGTACTGATAAACATTAGACTTTCATATATTTTAGATTCATTACACACCAACTGAAGTAGTTCAAGCCTTTTATTGTTTTAATATTGATGATTTTGGCATACAGCTTGTGAAAACCTAAATTTCCTATCTCAAAAAATTAGCATATTTCATCCGACCAATAAAATAAAAGTGTTTTTAATACAAAAAAAGTCAACCTTCAAATAATTATGTTCAGTTATGCACTCAATACTTGGTCGGGAATCATTTTGCAGAAATGACTGCTTCAATGCAGCGTGGCATGGAGGCAATCAGCCTGTGGCACTGCTGAGGAGTTATGGAGGCCCAGGACGCTTTGATAGCGGCCTTAAGCTCATCCAGAGTGTTGGGTCTTGCGTCTCTCAACTTTCTCTTCCCAATATCCCACAGATTCTCTATGGGGTTCAGGTCAGGAGAGTTGGCAGGCCAATTGAGCACAGTAATACCATGGTCAGTAAACCATTTACCAGTGGTTTTGGCACTGTGAGCAGGTGCCAGGTCGTGCTGAAAAATGAAATCTTCATCTCCATAAAGTTTTTCAGCAGATGGAAGCATGAAGTGCTCCAAAATCTCCTGATAGCTAGCTGCATTGACCCTGCCCTTGATAAAACCCAGTGGACCAACACCAGCAGCTGACATGGCACCCCAGACCATCACTGACTGTGGGTACTTGACACTGGACTTCAGGCATTTTGGCATTTCCCTCTCCCAAGTCTTCCTCCAGACTCTGGCACCTTGATTTCCGAATGACATGCAACAGTCCAGTGCTGCTTCTCTGTAGCCCAGGTCAGGCGCTTCTGCCGCTGTTTCTGGTTCAAAAGTGGCTTGACCTGGGGAATGCGGCACCTGTAGCCCATTTCCTGCACACGCCTGTACACGGTGGCTCTGGATGTTTCTACTCCAGACTCAGTCCACTGCTTCCGCAGGTCCCCCAAGGTCTGGAATCGGTCCTTCTCCACAATCTTCCTCAGGGTCCGGTCACCTCTTCTCGTTGTGCAGCATTTTCTGCCACACTTTTTCCTTCCCACAGACTTCCCACTGAGGTGCCTTGATACAGCACTCTGGGAACAGTCTATTCGTTCAGAAATGTCTTTCTGTGTCTTACCCTCTTGCTTGAGTTTGTCAATGATGACCTTCTGGACAGCAGTCAGGTCGGCAGTCTTACCCATGATTGCGGTTTTGAGTAATGAACCAGGCTGGGAGTTTTTAAAAGCCTCAGGAATCTTTTGCAGGTGTTTAGAGTTAATTAGTTGATTCAGATGATTAGGTTAATAGCTCGTTTAGAGAACCTTTTCATGATATGCTAATTTTTTTAGATAGGAATTTGGGGTTTTCATGAGCTGTATGCCAAAATCATCAATATTAAAACAATAAAAGGCTTGAACTACTTCAGTTGGTGTGTAATGAATCTAAAATATATGAAAGTCTAATATTTATCAGTACATTACAGAAAATAATGAACTTTATCACAATATGCTATTTTTTTTAGAAGGACCTGTATAACCCAGGAATTTCAAACGTGCTTATGCTGCAAGGCCTGAAATATTGTGTATTTTGACCCAAAAAGGATGTTTTATTAATGAAAGAATATAAACCCTGTATATACAGGGTGTATCTCACATGGCCTGACCCACAGTAGGCCTGAATTAAAGTAGTATGTATACTAATGCCAGAAGCCTGATTGGTGAACTGGAATTAGTGATGTGTGAGGAGGACTATGACATAGTGGGAATAACTGAGACATGGCTGAAAGATAGCTATGACTGGGCAGTTAATGTACAGGGTTACAGCCTGTTTATAAAGGATTGTCAAAACCGGAGAGGGGGAGGGGTCTGCCTTTATGTAAAGTCCTGTCTAAAGGCCACACTCCAGGAAGATATAAGTGAGGGACATGAACATGTGGAGTCCCTGTGGGTAGAGATACATGGCACTAAAAACAATAATAAATTACTAATAGGAGTTTACTATAAACCACCAAATATACCAGAGTCCACAGAAAATCTACTACTAAACGAAATAGACAAGGCGGCAAATCATAATGAGGTGGTTATTATGGGGGACTTCAACTACCCAGATATAGACTGGGAAACTGAAACTTGTATATCTCATAACGGAAACAGGTTCTTGGCTATAACCAAAGACAATTACCTCTCCCAACTGGTTCAGGACCCAACTAGAGGGATGGCCATACTGGACTTAGTATTAACCAATAGGCCTGACAGAACAACAGACGTGCAGGTTAGGGGACACCTGGGAAATAGTGACCACAAAGTAATAACCTTCCAATTATCATTCAAAAGAGCGTTTCTACAGGGAGGAACAAAAATACCAAACTTCAAAAAAGCTAAATTTAGCCAACTAAGAGAGGCCATAGGCCTAACTAAATGGGATAAAGTCCTCACAAATAAAAATACAGCCACAAAATGGGATATCTTTAAAAGCATCCTAAAATCTCAGTGTGAGAGGTACATACCGTATGGGAATAAAAGGTTAAGGAATAAAAAGAAACCAATGTGGATAAACAGAACTGTAAAGAAAGCAATAAATGACAAAAAGAAAGCATATAATTCACTGAAACAGGAGGGGAGCACGGAAGCACTGAAAAACTATAAGGAAAAAAATAGAACATGTAAAAAACTAATAAAAGCGGCCAAACTAGAGACTTAATTGCCAAAGAGAGTAAAACTAACCCTAAAATGTTCTTCAATTATATAAATGCTAAAAAGTATAAATCTGAAGGTGTTGGCCTGTTAAAGAGTAATGAGGGGGGAGTCGCAGAGAGCGACGAGGAGAAAACAAAGCTGTTAAATATTTTTTTCTCCAATGTATTCACTGAGGAAAATAAACTGTCAGATGACATGCCGAATGTTGAAATAAATTCCCCATTAAAAGTGTCCTGTCTGACCCAGGAAGAAGTACAACAGCGACTTAAAAAGATTAAAATAGACAAATCGCCAGGACCGGATGGCATACACCCCCGTATCCTAAGGGAATTAAGTAATATCATAGCCAGACCCTTATTTCTGATATTTGCAGACTCTATACTGACAGGGAATGTCCCACAGGACTGGCGCATGGCAAATGTGGTGTCAATATTCAAAAAGGGTCCAAAAACAGAGCCTGGAAACTATAGGCCGGTAAGTTTAACATCTGTTGTGGGTAAACTGTTTGAAGGTTTTCTGAGAGATGCTATGTTAGAGCATCTTAACGGAAATAAGCAAATAACGCCATATCAGCATGGCTTTGTGAGGGATCGATCATGTCAAACAAATTTAATCAGTTTCTATGAGGAGGTAAGTTCTAGACTTTACAGCGGCAAATCAATGGATGTCATGTATCTGGACTTCTCCAAAGTATTTGACACTGTACCACATAAAAGGTTAGTATATAAAATGAGAATGCTCGTACTGGGAGAAAACTTCTGTAAGTGGGTAAGTAACTGGCTCAATGATAGAAAACAGAGGGTGGTTATTAATGGTAAATACTCAGATTGGGTCACTGTCACTAGTGGGGTACCTCAGGGGTCAGTATTGGGCCCTATTCTCTTCAATATATTTATTAATGATCTTGTAGAAGGCTTGCATAGTAAAATATCAATTTTCGCAGATGACACTAAACTGTGTAAAGTAATTAACACTGATGAGGACAGTATACTACTACAGAGCGATCTGGATAGATTGGAGGCTTGGGCGGATAAGTGGCAGATGAGGTTTAACACTGACAAATGTAAAGTTATGCACATGGGAAGGAATAATGCAAGTCACCCCTACTTATTAAATGGTAAAACACTCAGTAACACTGACATGGAAAAAGATCTAGGAATTTTAATAAACAGCAAACTAAGCTGCAAAAAAACAGTGTCAGGCAGCTGCTGCCAAGGCCAATAAGATAATGGGTTGCATCAAAAGGGGCGTAGATGTCCGTGATGAGAACATAGTCCTACCACTTTACAAATCGCTAGTCAGACCACACATGGAGTACTGTGTACAGTTCTGGGCTCCTGTAAACAAGGCAGACATAGCAGAGCTGGAGAGGGTTCAGAGGAGGGCAACTAAAGTAATAACTGGAATGGGGCAACTACAGTACCCTGAAAGATTATCAAAATTAGGGTTATTCACTGTAGAAAAAAGACGACTGAGAGGAGATCTAATTAATATGTATAAATATATCAGGGGTCAGTACAGAGATCTATCCCATCATCTATTCATTCCCAGGATGGTGACTGTGACGAGGGGACATCCTCTGCGTCTGGAGGAAAGAAGGTTTGTACACAAACATAGAAGAGGATTCTTTACTGTAAGAGCAGTGAGACTATGGAACTCTCTGCCTGAGGAGGTGGTGATGGTGAGTACAATAAAGGAATTCAAGAGGGGCCTGGATGTATTTCTGGAGCGTAATAATATTACAGGCTATAGCTAGTAGAGAGAGATCATTGATCCAGGGATTTATTCTGATTGCCTGATTGGAGTCGGGAAGGAATTTTTATTCCCCTAAAGTGAGGAAAATTGGCTTCTACCTCAAAGTTTTTTTTTGCCTTCCTCTGAATCAACTTGCAGGATGACAGGCCGAACTGGATGGAAAAATGTCTTTTTTCGGCCTTATGTACTATGTTACTATGTTACTATGTAAATTGCGGTATTTCAAATCTCTGAATCTAACCCAAATGCATTAAGAGTGTATTTCACAATGACATCTGCATCAAAGGTTGCCAACTTTTGCCCAAACGAGTGTTTGTTTAACAACTGAATTTGACAGCAGTATATAAGAGTGTAATATCACACGTGCTGATGCTGCAAGGCCTGAAAATAGTGTATTTTGGCCAAAAAGTGTGTTTTTAAAAACCTAGAAAATGATGGCTGTATTTTTAGCTTAAATTGCACACTGACTAATCCAGATGTTGTATATTGCAAAAAAAGGTTTTTTTTTTTTTACTAACATAATATGATAGCTGTATATATTTAACTTAAATTTCACACTTGCTGTAAAATAGTGTATTTTGGCCCCAAAAAAAAGTGTTTTTAAAAACCTAGAAAATGATGGCTGTATTTCTAGCTTAAATTGCACACTGACTAATCCAGATGTATATTGCCAAAAATATATTTTTTTTTAATAACAGAATATGAAAGCTGTATATAACGTTTGAATTTCACACGTCCAGATGCAGCTGGGGATTTAAAATAATGTATTTTGCACAAAAAGGGTGTTTTAAAAAACCCTGAAAATTATGCCTGTATTTCTAGCTAAAATTGCACACAGACTAATTGTCACTGCCAGTTCTGTAAGAAGGTCTGTTAGATGTTCTTCTCTACCTGCATGACGTTCTTTGTTTTGGTTTCACTTTGTCATCTTCTTTCCTTCTCCCAGCTGTCACCTATTTACACTAATTGTCACCCTTTATATTCCCTCCCATACTGCCTCACTTTGCTATTTATACTTCTTCCTGGATTGTGTTCACTGCTGGAGGCTGCTTCTGCTGATTCCTCAGATAAGTCTGTTTCCTTTATTTGTGTTTCCTTGCTGGCTTGATGTCATGGTCTTACCTCCTTGCTGTCCTCCTTCGTTTGACATGTGCTGGCGGCCATCTTGGTTTCTGGGTTTCTTGTAGCCTCCCACCCTGCGGCTCCTCCTTCCCACTGGGAGGAGCTGGATGCCTAGCTCATATATATAGGAGGTCTGTGGCTTCAGTTCCTTGCTTGGTCCTCCTGTGCTCACATGCTTCTAAGACTGCTGCTGCTTCTGGTTCCTGATCCTGGCTTCGTCTGACTACCCTGCTGATTCCTGATCCTGGCTTCGTCTGACTACCCTGCTGATTCCTGATCCTGGCTTCGTCTGACTACCCTGCTGATTCCTGATCCTGGCTTCGTCTGACTACCCTTCTGGTTCCTGATCCCTGGTTTCGCAAGACCCTGCTTCGGTTTAGCTATCCGTTTGGACTTTTGCCTTACAGCTTTATTTTCAATAAAGCCTTCTTATTTCCACTTATCTCTTGTTGTACGTCTGGTTCATGGTTCCATGACATTAGGACCAAGCCATGAATTCTGACGGTACAGGGCCATCCTCGCTACCTACGCTGGTTGCCAGACTTGATCAGCAGGATCACCTGTTGGGTCGGTTCGCTGTGGCGTTGCAAACCCTGCTTGAACGCACGGCTCATTTAGCTTCCGTTGCCGATGGGTCGGTTGTCGCTCCTGGGCCCGCTCCTACTGCCGCTCCGGTTGTTGCGCCAGAGTCTACCCCGACACCTGTTGCTGCGCCTGCGGTGTTTCGGGGTATGACCGGTTCTGCCCCCCTTCCACAGCGCTTTGGGGGAGAGCCAACTCAGTGCCGAGGTTTCCTTAACCAGGTGGGCATTTATTTTGAGTTGCTGCCACATGCCTTTCCTACTGAGAGATCAAAGGTGGGCTTCTTGATCTCGCTGCTCTTGGACAAGGCCTTGGCCTGGGCCAGCCCTTTATGGGAGAACAACAATCCGGTGGTTGCCGAGTTTTCCGGTTTTGTTGCTTCTCTTCGGAAGGTATTCGATGTGCCGGCTCGTGCTGCCTCTGCTGCGAAGCTCCTTATGTCCATCAGACAGGGTTCACGATCCGTAGCTGAATACGCCATTGAGTTTCGTACCCTGGCAGCAGAGGTGGGCTGGAATAATGAGGCTCTGGTCGCTGCTTTCTCTCATGGTCTCTCGGATGCCTTGAAGGATGAGGTTGCAGCTAAGGACCTACCAGTGGAGCTCGAGTCTCTTATTTCTTTCCTGATTTTGATTGACACCAGACTCAGGGAGAGACCTTCCTTTAAGGAGAGCCTGCGGAGGTCTTTTAACAGATTGGCGCCTACGTTTGCTGTCCCACCCGTGCCTCCCTCTCCTCCCACGCCTCCTGGGGATGACTTGTCTGGGGGTGAACCCATGCAGCTGGGGTTTGCTCGCCTGTCCGAGGGGGAGAGGGTACTCCGGAGACGCGAGGGCCAATGCATGTACTGTGGTCTTGGTGGGCATTTTCGGTTGGCATGCCCGAACCGTCCGGGAAACGCTCGCACCTGAGATCCTGTCGGGGGCAGATCTTGGGTGGAGTCTCCTCGTCCCCGGTTTCCCGTGTTGACAAACCACTGATTACTGTTGTCCTCTCCTGGGTCGGGGGCTCGGTGACGACCCAGGCGTTGGTGGACTCTGGTGCTGGTGGTTTGTTCATTGATAGTGTGTTCGCTGCCGCCAATTCCATTCCTCTGCAGCCTCGAGGTTCCCCACTGGCTCTTGAGGCGATAGACGGCAGACCCCTTCTGCCGCCACACGTGACTCATGAGACCCTTCCAGTGGGGATGGCCATTGGTGCCGTTCACAGAGAGTCGGTCTGTCTCCAGGTTATTTCGTCTCCACACTACTCGGTGGTCTTGGGGTACCCCTGGCTCCAGAAGCATAATCCGACTTTCGATTGGAAATCGGCCGAGATCCTCTCGTGGTCACCACAGTGTGGGGCTAGTTGCATCCATAGGCCTATCAAGTTGCTGTGTACTTCCTCGGACTCTCTGTTGCCTCCTGAATACGAGGAGTACCGGGATGTATTCGATAAGGTGCGTGCGGTTGCCCTACCTCCGCACCGCCCATACGATTGTGCCATAGAGTTACAATCTGGTGCCGTTCCGCCTCGTGGCAAAGTCTATCCACTGTCGGTAGCGGAGAATGAGGCCATGGAGGAGTACGTGAGGGAGGCGCTTTCACGCGGACACATTCGCAAATCCTCGTCTCCGGCAGGGGCTGGATTTTTCTTTGTGAAAAAGAAGGGCGGTGAGTTGAGGCCTTGCATCGATTACAGGGGTCTCAATCGCATCACGATCAAGAACGCTTACCCGATACCCTTGATTTCCGAGCTGTTCGATCGCCTTAAAGGGGCCACAGTCTTTACCAAACTCGACCTGAGGGCGGCATATAACCTGGTAAGGATCAAGGCGGGCGATGAGTGGAAGACCGCGTTTAACACCAGGACCGGTCATTATGAATCCTTGGTTATGCCCTTTGGGTTGTGCAATGCGCCCGCAGTCTTCCAGGAATTCATCAACGATGTTTTCCGTGACCTGTTGCAGCAGTGTGTGGTGGTCTATTTGGATGACATCTTGGTATATTCTGAATCCATGGAGGCCCACATTCTGGATGTCAGACGAGTGTTGCAGCGGTTACGAGAGAACAAGCTGTTCGGTAAGCTTGAGAAATGCGAATTTCACCGATCCCAGGTAACCTTCTTAGGTTACATCATTTCCGCTGAGGGGTTCTCCATGGATCCTGAGAAGGTTTCGGCTGTCTTACAGTGGCCCCAGCCCAGTGGTCTTCGTGCCCTGCAGCGCTTTTTGGGCTTCGCCAATTATTATCGGAAGTTCATCAGGGACTTTTCCATGCTAGCCAAGCCTCTCACGGATCTGACCAAGAAGGGCAGTAATCCCCAGGTCTGGCCGCCCGAGGCCATCCGAGCTTTTGAGGCTCTAAAGTCCGCCTTTGTGTCAGCTCCGATTCTGTCGCATCCCAACCCTGGGTTGCCGTTTGTCCTCGAGGTGGACGCGTCTGAGACGGGAGTAGGCGCCCTCCTGTCTCAGCGTAGAACACCAGAGGGTCCTCTGCTTCCTTGTGGGTTTTACTCCCGGAAACTGTCTTCCGCAGAGTGCAACTACCAGATTGGTGACAGGGAGTTATTGGCCATCGTGCAGGCCCTTAAAGAATGGAGGCACTTGCTCGAGGGCTCGGTGGTTCCGGTTCTCATCCTGACGGACCACAAGAATCTGACCTACCTCTCTGAGGCCAAGAGATTGACACCACGTCAGGCCAGATGGGCTCTGTTCTTGTCACGTTTTAATTACGTGGTCTCCTACCTACCCGGTTCCAAGAACATCAGAGCGGATGCCTTATCACGGCAGTACTCCGAGCTGTCCGGGGAGGAGTCGATTCCGACTTCGGTCATACCTCCGAATCAGATCCTGGCCGCCATTCGCACCAGCCTGACCTCTCCCCTGGGTGAGCAGATTTTGGCGGCTCAATCTGGTGCTCCCTCTGGGAAACCCAACGGCAGGTGTTTTGTGCCTGAGGTGTTGCGCACTCGGTTGTTGCGAACCTACCATAACTCCAAGGCCGCGGGGCATCCTGGAAAGAATCAGCTGTCCTGGGCTGTTTCACGTCTGTTCTGGTGGCCTTCTCTACGTTCCGACATCGCCGCATATGTAGCGGCATGCTCCGTTTGTGCCCAGAGTAAGTCCCCTCGGCACCTTCCGTTGGGCCTTTTGCAACCCATAGCCACCGGGGAGCGTCCATGGTCACACCTGGGGATGGATTTCATTGTGGACCTCCCTGCATCCCGAGGCCATACGGTCATTCTCATGATAGTGGATCGGTTTTCCAAAATGTGCCACTGTGTTCCTCTTAAGAAGTTACCCTCTGCACAAGAGTTGGCCTCGATTTTTGGCAGGGTGGTCTTCCGGTCGCACGGTTTGCCCAAGGAGATTGTGTCGGATCGGGGGAGTCAGTTTGTGTCCAGGTTCTGGCGCGCCTTTTGCTCCCAGTTGGGGATTCATCTCTCTTTCTCCTCGGCCTACCACCCTCAGTCCAATGGGGCCGCAGAACGATCCAATCAGGCCTTGGAGCAATTCCTTCGTTGCTATGTCTCCGATCACCAAGACAATTGGGTTGACCTCCTGCCTTGGGCTGAGTTTGCCAGGAACACGGCGGTGAACTCTTCCTCTGGGACGTCTCCCTTCATGGCCAATTATGGGTTCCAACCTGCCGTGTTACCGGAGGTATTCTCTCCCCAGGATATTCCAGCTGTGGAGGATCACCTTTCCGTCCTACGTGCTTCTTGGGTACAGATCCAGAGGTCCCTTGAGGTCTCTGCGCAGCGCCAGAGACTCCAGGCTGATCGCAGACGAGCGCCCGCTCCTTCCTACCAGGTCGGAGACCGCGTATGGTTGTCCACCCGCAACCTCAACCTTCGAGTGCCCACTCCCAAGCTGGCGCCTCGCTTTGTTGGTCCCTTCCGAGTGCTTCGCAGGGTAAACCCGGTAGCCTATGCCCTTGCGCTTCCTCCTGGCATGCGGATCTCCAACGTGTTTCATGTCTCCCTGTTGAAGCCACTGGTGTGTAATCGTTTCACTTCCTCGATTCCTCGGCCTTGTCCGGTCCAAGTGGGCAATCGTGAGGAGTATGAGGTGAGCAATATCCTGGACTCACGCCTGGTCCGCGGCCGGGTGCAGTTTTTGGTCCATTGGCGTGGTTATGGTCCAGAGGAGCGTTCCTGGGTTCCCTCCGCATCTCTTGTTGTACGTCTGGTTCATGGTTCCATGACACTTGATTCTAGGTGACCCTGACTCCGTCCGTATTTAGTTCAGGGAGTCGGTGGTTGTGTCCCCTCATGTCACGGAAGGTGTACAGGAAACAAGACAGTTCAAAATGAATATATGACTCACTGGATCCAAAACTAAGGAACAAAAGGGAGACCCCTGCATAAGACCTGGCACTCACCCTGACTGCTCAGCCTATGCAAAAATCCCAATGGTAGATGATCGCATATCCACGTACCTCGACTGTATAACACCTGAACACCCTATAATAGTGAGGGGACACGACCACCGGCTCCCTACACTAGACACGGAGGGAGTCAGGGTCACCTGGGATCCAGCAAACATAAAACCACAAATAAATGTACAGCACTTATCTTGTAGAAGACTGGAAAATAGGATCAGCATGCACACACACTCCAGGAAGTTGTATAAGCCGCACACTAATGCATTATGGGGAGGAATTTAAAGGGATGCAATCAGTCCAACTACATGACAGCTGAGAGAGGCTAACGAGATGAGGAACTGAAAACCAGAACAAAGAAAACTCAAGGAGGAGGTTCTGAAAGGCTTCTGTCAGAGCTTCTCAGCTGTCTGGTTGTGACACCTCACTATTATAGGGTTTTCAGAGGTCACATAGCATTAGGTACGTGGACATGTAATCGTCTACCATAAAGACCTTTGCATGGGCATAGCAGTCAGGGAGAGCTCTAGGGGTTTTATAGGGCTCACCCATATGCTCCTTAGTTTGGGATCAAGCCAGTCGGATGTTTATTTATAAGTTCCAGCTTTCTGCAACACCATCCGTGACATTACAAACCGCCATAACCGTCTTAAGCATGGATCTTGTTTTAGCCTTGATTGACCGCATGCAGGGTCTTTCGCTGGAGGTAGCAGATCTCCGTAAAACTGTGCCTCAGTTTCAGGTGACCGGTTCTGCTGGCGATCATGGTGTTTGTATTGAGCCTAAGATCTCGCTTCCGGATACGTTCGCCGGTGGGTATTGAAAATTTTGCTCGCTTTAGAGAGGCTTGCAAACTCCATTTTCACTTACTTCCCCATTCCTCTGGTAATGAGGAGCAGAGGGTGGGGATCATCATCTCGCTTCTTAGGGATAACGCTCAGTCTTGGGCCTTTTCGCTGCCGGTCGGGGCACGGCCCCTCCGATCGGTGGATTAATTTTTTGCAGCCCTAGGGCAGATATATAATGAACCGGATCGTATTGCTCTGGCTGAATCTAAACTGCATCTTTTATGCCAGGGTCCGCAGAGATATATTGTTCAGAATTTCTGAGATGGGCAGCTGATACTGGTTGGAATGATGCTGCACTCCGAAGTCAATTCTGCCATGGTCTTTCGGAAAGATTGAAAGATGCATTTGCTTTTCATGAGAGACCAGCCTCGTTAGAATCTGTCATGTCTCTAGCTGTTCGTATTGACAGGCATCTTAGAGAGAGAGAGGAGACTACTCCTTCCTGTCATATTCAGTCCAAGGACAGTGGGGCTGTCTCATTCAGTGTGTAGGGGTCTCAGTCTCTCTCAATCCCCTCTGAGGAGGAGGCCATGCTGCGTTTGCTTGCCTCTGAT
The DNA here is from genome assembly GCF_014858855.1 of Bufo gargarizans. Lineage (NCBI taxonomy): Eukaryota > Metazoa > Chordata > Amphibia > Anura > Bufonidae > Bufo > Bufo gargarizans. The sequence goes on from NC_058086.1 coordinate 107,252,811, forward strand.
AGTAGAGGATTCAGCTCTCAGAGAAGGGTTTGTTTCTGTTGTGGGGGTATAAATCATTTGGCTAATTTTTGCCCCTCTAGGACATTCATGGAGTTTGCTGAGGGTAATAAAAGAAAAACAAAAAGAAAAAAACCTCTAAAAACTTTCCATTTGCTATTATTGGCAAGGTTGATGCGGAAATTGAAGGTTTGCCATTTACTTGTAGTTCCCGTTTTCTCCTACCTGCCAGGGTGGCGCTAGACAGCAAGAACATTGTTTGTGAGATTTTTGTAGATAGTGGAGCAGCTGTCAATTAGAGATGTCACGAAAATCGGTTTATCATCGCGAACCGGGCGAACCGCCATTGACTTCAATGGGCAGGCGAATTTTAAAACCAACAGGGACTCTTTCTGGCCACAATAGTGATGGAAAAGTTGTTTCAAGGGGACTAACACCTGGACTGTGGCATGCCGGAGGGGGATCCATGGCAAAACTGCCATGGAAAATTACGTAGTTGATGCAGAGTCGGGTTTTAATCCATAAAGGGCATAAATCACCTAACATTCCTAAATTGTTTAGAATAACATGCTTTAAAACATCAGGTATGATGTTGTATTGATCAGGTAGTGTAACAGACCAAACTCCCTGTTTAACGCACCGCAAACAACCGCAAACAGTCCATTTGCACAACCGCAAACTCCCCATTTGCACAAGGTTGGATACCAAGCTAGCCATGTCCCGTTCCTTGTCCTCACTGATGTCATTGAGGGGCTCTTCCTCCACCCAGCCACGTACAACACCAAGGGTCTTGCTGTTTTTGGTTTTCCACCTCCTCAAAGCCACCTTTCTCCTCTGACTCCTCTTCTTCAGACTCCTCTCTCTGCGTTACTTTTCTCTGCAATATTATAAGGTGTGTTAAGTAGTACTATTCCTATCAGTTTAATCCCTGTTACGTCCACTAGTATTATTATTATTAATATTATTATAAGGTGTGTTAAATAGTACTTTTCCTATCAGTTTAATCCCTGTTACGTCCCCTATCAGGGGAAGTGTATATGGCATCTATTTTAGGAACCGGGAGATGGAAAAAGATGCTTGGTCGGTCCTCCTACTTCAAATTTGGGGCACTGCACGTGCAATCGAATGTGCCACTAGATATGAGCGGCGTGTTAAGTAGTACTATTCTTATCAGTTTAATCCCTGTTACGTCCCCTATTAGGGGATGTGTATATGGCATCGATTTTAGGAACCGGGAGATGGAAAAAGATGCTTGGTCGGTCCTCCTACTTCAAATTTGGGGCACTGCGCGTGCAATCGAATGTGCCACCAGATATGAGCGGCGTCTTAAGTAGTACTTTTCTTATCAGTTTAAGCCCTGTTACGTCCCCTATCAGGGGACGTGTATATGGCATCGATTTTAGGAATCGGGAGATGGAAAAAGTTGCTTGGTCGGTCCTCTTAATTCGCAAAGAATTGTCAATAGTTGATACACTCATGACATAAATTGTATTCCTCTATGCATGAATCTTGGTGTAGTGATGACTGTGCTCGCATGCACGTTTGGGAGATTGCAGGTGATGGGGGTTTTTCAAAGCCTATGGTCGTGCTGAGGTAGTTCAGTGACAGTTAAGTGACCCAGAAAAAAATGATTCTGTAGTGTGGGCCCATTGTTGGCCTAGTAAGCTTTAATGATTACCTTAGATGATCATAAAGAAAAGTTATGTTTTTTCTATGCAAAATTATCCAGCTGATCGCTTTTGGTCTGTTCACAATGAAGCAACGACCTTATAATCTGGGGTGTGCCAACATTGCCATTGACAACACACTCAGGTGGTTGCTTCATTGTGATACGCTAGCCCTTTCGCCACAACAAGGTAATGATCACGAAGGGGAATTGACACATGCATGTGCCTTTTTTTTGTATGGTTTTTGAAGCCACAGTGCAGCACCAGAGGCCAGAAAAATTAGGAATGTACACATGCCTGAAAAAATTGGTATTGTTGCAGCCGCAGCCGCAAAATTGATGTTTCCCAGGCAGAAAGTGCCCTAAAACATTGCGGCTTGAACCCTAGTTGGTGGCGGACAAGTCACGCAAGTCATCCGGCATTCAGAGATAAAATACAGCAGCGTGTGGACCATTTTTAGCTCAAGGCAGCTCATCTCAGTCATCAGGCCTTTTTTAGTCGAATGTATCACCCACTGTCAGTCCCTTTGGGATCCATCCCTCATTCATCTTAATAAAGGTGAGGTAATCTAGACTTTTTTGACCTAGGCGACTTCTCTTCTCAGTAACAATACCTCCTGCTGCACTGAAGGTCCTTTCTGACAGGACACTTGAAGCAGGGCAGGCCAGAAGTTCTATCACAAATTGTTATAGCTCAGGCCAAAGGTCAAACCTGCACACCCAGTAGTCAAGGGGTTCATCTCTCCTCGGAGTGTCGATATCTGCAGTTAAGGCGAGGTAGTCTGCTACCTGTCGGTCAAGCCGTTCTCTGAGGGTGGACCCCGAAGGGCTGTGATGATGCGTAGGACTTAAAAATCTCTGCATGTCCTCCATCAACAACACATCTGTAAAGTGTCCTGTCCTTGCCGGCATGGTCATGGTAGGATTACTTTCACCTCTTCCCCTTTTAGATTCCCGTTGTGCTGTGACATTACCCTTATACGCTGTGTAAAGCGCGTACTTTTTAATTTATTTTGGAACTGCTGCATCCTTTCCATCTTCCGGCAATTTGATAACATTTCAGAAACTTTCTGCTTATACCGGGGGTCTAGTAGCGTGGCCACCCAGTACAGGTCATTCTCCTTCAGCCTTTTTATACGACGGTCCCTCAACAGGCACGACAGCATGAAAGACCCCATTTGCACAAGGTTGGATGCCGAGCTCCTCATGTCCCGTTCCTAGTCCTCACTGAAGGTCTGTTCTTCCCCCTAGCCACGTACAACACCATAGGTACCAGATAGGTGACACCGAGCACCCTGGGATGCCTGCTGTGGTTGGTCTTCCTCCTCCTCAAAGCCACATTCCTCCTCTGACTCCTCCTCCTCAGACTCCTCTTCCAGTGTTGCCGCAGGTCCAGCAAGCGATGCTGATAAGGCTGTTTCTGGTGGTGATGATGGTGACCACAACTCTTCCTCTTCACGCTCATCTACGGCCTGATCCAGCACTCTTCGCAGGGCATGCTCCAGGAAGAAAACAAATGGGATGATGTCGCTGATGGTGACTTTGGTGCGACTGACTAGGTTTGCCACCTCCTCAAAAGGACGCTTGAGCCTACAGGCATTGCGCATGAGCGTCCAGTAACGTGGCAAAAAAATTCCCAGCTCCGCAGAGGCTGTCCTAGCACCCCGGTCATACAAATACTCGTTGACGGCTTTTTCTTGTTGGAGCAGGCGGTTGAACATTAGGAGTGTTGAATTCCAACGTGTCAGGCTGTCGCAAATTAATTGCCTCACTGGCATGTTGTTTCGGCGCTGAATGTCTGAAAAGTGCGCCATGGGGGCGTAGGAACGCCTGAAATGGCCACACACCTTCCTGGCCTGCTTGAGGACATCCTGTAAGCCTGGGTACTTATGCACAAAGCGTTGTACGATCAGATTACACAAATGTGCCATGCACAGCACATGTGTCAACTTGCCCAAATTCAATGCCGCCAACAAATTGCTTCCGTTGTCGCACACCACTTTACCGATATCCTGTTGTTGCTGAGTCAGCCACTGATCCACCTGTGCGTTCAGGGCGGACAGGAGTGCTGGTCCGGTGTGACTATATGCTTTAAGGCAAGTCAACCTTAAGACGGCGTGACACTGTCGTATCCGGGATGTGGAATAGCCCCTGGGGAGCTGGGGGGGGTGCTGTTGATGTGGAGCAAGACGCAGCAGTAGAAGAGGACTCAGCCGAGGAGGTTATGGAAGAGGATTGAGTAGGAGGAGTAGAGGAGGTGGCAGCAGGCCTGCCTGCAAGTCGTGGCGGTGTCACCAACTCCTCTGCAGAGCCATGCATTCCATGCTTGGCAGCCGTCAGCAGGTTTACCCAATGCGCAGTGTAGGTGATATACCTGCCCTGACCGTGCTTTGCAGACCAGGTATCAGTGGTCAGATGGACCCTTGCCCCAACACTCTGTGCCAGACATGCCATGACTTCCTTTTGCACAATCGAGTACAGGTTGGGGATTGCCTTTTGTGCAAAGAAATTTAGGCCGGGTACCTTTCACTGCTCCACCAGCTTGTTTGGTAAAAGCTGGCGGGCTAAGAGTTCCGATAAGCCAGCTGTCAGACGCCGGGCAAGGGGGTGACTTCGTGACATTGGCTTCTTACGCTCAAACATGTCCTTGACAGACACCTGACTGTGGGCAGATGAGCAGGAACTGCTCAAGGCGAGAGGCGGAGTGGCGGGTGGTTCAGAGGGGTCAAGGAGGACAGCAGTGGTTGATGTGGCTGAAGATGCTGGACCAGGAGGAGGATGGTGGCTTTGAGTTTGTGTGCTGCTTTTACTCATGTGTTGATCCCATAGGCGTTTGTGATGTGAGATCATGTGCCTTCGCAAAGCAATTGTACCTAGGTGGGTGTTGGACTTCCTACGACTCAGTTTCTTTTGGCACAGGTTGCAAATGGCATCGCTGTTATCAGAGGCAGACACACAAAAAAAATGCCACACTGCTGAGCTTTGCAATAACGGCATTCTGGTGGTGGGAACAGCATGCATTGATTGGCATGCTGTCTGGCTGACCACGGGTGCCGATACATGCTGTCTGACTGTGCCACTAGCTCCTTGCGATGACCTCCCCCTGCTTCCAACTCGTCTCCTCCTCCTCTCTGTCTCCCCATCTGAACTTTTTCCCTCTTCTTCTTCTCTTCGAGCGGGATCCCACGTGACATCCACGGACACATCGTCATCATCAACCGCTTCACTTGTATCTGACAACTCAGCAAAGGAAGCAGCAGCTGGTACAACATCATCATCATCACACCGTACGTCCATCTGTGTAATGCTGCCTGACTGAGACATATCCCTGTTATCTACATCCTCTTGAAATAATGGTTGTGCATCACTCACTTCTTCCAACTGATGTGTAAATAACTACTCTGACAGATCAAGTGAAGCGGCTGTGGTGCTAGTGTTGGTGGTGTCGGCAGGCAGGGCAAGTGGTAACTTGAGAGGTGCCTGAAGCTGAGCTGGAGGAGGATGGTGCGTCAAGGTTCCGAGCGGAAGCTGTAGAAGATTGGGTGTCCTGTGTTAGCCAGTCAACTATGTCCTCAGAACTTTTTGAGTTCAGTGTACGTGGCCTCTGAACACTGGGCATTAGTCTAGTACCAAAGGGAATCACAGCACCGCGACCACGACGGCCCCTGCGGGGTGGCCTGCCTCTGCCTGTCATTTTTTTTAGATTAGTTAAGTTGTACTATGCGTGCAAGCTACTGTGACACAAGATATGAGTTGCGCTGAAGTGACACTATGGTCTTGCAGCTGGTCCTTAAACACACAAACACGTGTGTGCAACTGACTGCTATTTATTCACTCAAAATAGTTTTTTTTTCTTTAAATGGAATTGAATGTGAAACCAGATATGAATGGCACTGAAATGACACTATGCACTGCAATGGGCCTTAAACACACAAACACGTGTGTAACTGACTGCTATTTATTCAGTCAATTTTTTTTTTTCTTTAACCTCCTCAGGACCGCCGTACGCAGGATTGCGTCCTGCCGGCGGTCCTGCTCTTCTGGGTGGACGCATATACGCGTCCTCCCACGAGGGCCGAGATTTCCTGTGAACGCGCGCACACAGGCGCGCGCGCTCACAGGAACGGAAGGTAAACGAGTGGATCTCCAGCCTGCCAGCGGCGATCGCTCGCTGGCAGGCTGGAGATCCGAATTTTTTAACCCCTAACAGGTATATTAGACGCTGTTTTCATAACAGCGTCTAATATACCACCTACCTGGTCCTCTGGTGGTCCCTTTTGTTAGGATCGACCACCAGAGGACTCAGGTAGCACCAAACACCACACTACACTACACCCCCCCCGTCACTTATTAACCCCTTATAAACCCCTGATCACCCATGATCACCCCATATAAACTCCCTGATCACCCCCCTGTCATTGATCACCGCCCTGTCATTGATCACCCCCCTGTCAGGCTCCGTTCAGACGTCCGTATGATTTTTACGGATCCAGGGATACATGGATCGGATCCGCAAAAAGCATACGGACGTCTGAATGGAGCCTTACAGGGGGGTGATCAATGACAGGCGGGTGATCACCCATATACACTCCCTGATCACCCCCTGTCATTGATCACCCCCCTGTCATTGATCACCCCCCTGTAAGGCTCCATTCAGACGTCCGCATGATTTTTACGGATACATGGATACATGGATCGGATCCGCAAAACACATGCGGACGTCTGAATGGAGCCTTACAGGGGGTGATCAATGACAGGCGGGTGATCACCCATATACACTCCCTGATCACCCCCCTGTCATTGATAACCCCCCTGTAAGGCTCCATTCAGACGTCCGCATGTGTTTTGTGGATCCGATCCATGTATCCATGGATCCGTAAAAATCATGCGGACGTCTGAATGGAGCCTTACAGGGGGGTGATCAATGACAGACGGGTGATCACCCATATACACTCCCTGATCACCCCCTGTCATTGATCACCCCCCTGTCATTGATCACCCCCCTGTAAGGCTCCATTCAGACGTCCGCATGATTTTTACGGATCCATGGATACATGGATCGGATCCGCAAAACACATGCGGACGTCTGAATGGAGCCTTACAGGGGGTGATCAATGACAGGCGGGTGATCACCCATATACACTCCCTGATCACCCCCCTGTCATTGATCACCCCCCTGTAAGGTTCCATTCAGACGTCCGCATGTGTTTTGTGGATCCTATCCATGGATCCGTAAAAATCATGCGGATGTCTGAATGGAGCCTTACAGGGGGGGTGATCAGTGACAGGGGGGTGATCACCCTGATCACCCCCTGTCATTGATAACCCCCCTGTAAGGCTCCATTCAGACGTCCGCATGTGTTTTGTGGATCCGATCCATGTATCCATGGATCCGTAAAAAATCATGCGGATGTCTGAATGGAGCCTTACAGGGGGGGTGATCAGTGACAGGGGGGTGATCACCCTGATCACCCCCTGTCATTGATAACCCCCCTGTAAGGCTCCATTCAGACGTCCGCATGTGTTTTGTGGACCCGATCCATGTATCCATGGATCCGTAAAAAATCATGCGGATGTCTGAATGGAGCCTTACGGGGGGGTGATCAGTGACAGGGGGGTGATCACCCTGATCACCCCCTGTCATTGATAACCCCCCTGTAAGGCTCCATTCAGACGTCCGCATGTGTTTTGTGGATCCGATCCATGTATCCATGGATCCGTAAAAATCATGCGGATGTCTGAATGGAGCCTTTCAGGGGGGGTGATCAGTGACAGGGGGGTGATCACCCTGATCACCCCCTGTCATTGATAACCCCCCTGTAAGGCTCCATTCAGACGTCCGCATATGTTTTGCGGATCCGATCCATGGATCTGTAAAAATTATACGGACGTCTGAATGGAGCCTTACAGGGGGGTGATCAATGACACGGGGGTGATCAGGGAGTCTATATGGGTGATCACCCCCCTGTCATTGATCACCCCCCCCCCTGGTAAGGCTCCATTCAGACATTTTTTTTGGCACAAGTTAGCGGAAATTTTTTGTTTGTTTTTGTTTTTGTTTTTTCTTACAAAGTCTCATATTCTACTAACTTGTGTCAAAAAATAAAATCTCACACGGACGCACCATACCCCTCAAGGAATCCAAATGCGTAAACATTTTTTGACATTTATATTCCAGACTTCTTCTCACGCTTTAGGGCCCCTAAAAAGCCAGGGCAGTATAAATACCCCACATGTGACCCCACTTTGGAAAGAAGACACCCCAAGGTATTCAATGAGGGGCATGGCGAGTTCCTAGAATTTTTTTTTTTTTGCATAAGTTAGCGGATATTGTTTTTTTTTTTTTTTTTCTCACAAAGTCTCACTTTCCGCTAACTTAGGACAAAAATTTCAATCTTTCATGGACTCAATATGCCCCTCACGGAATACCTTGGGGTGTCTTCTTTCCGAAATGGGGTCACATGTGGGGTATTTATACTGCCCTGGCTTTTTAGGGGCCCGAAAGTGTGAGAAGAAGTCTGGGATCCAAATGTCTAAAAATGCCCTCCTAAAAGGAATTTGGGCCCCTTTGCGCATCTAGGCTGCAAAAAAGTGTCACACATGTGGTATCGCCGTACTCAGGAGAAGTTGGGGAATGAGTTTTGGGGTGTCATTTTACATATACCCATGCTGGGTGAGAAAAATATCTTGGTCAAATGCCAACTTTGTATAAAAAAATGGGAAAAGTTGTCTTTTGCCAAGATATTTCTCTCACCCAGCATGGGTATATGTAAAATGACCCCACAAAACACATTGCCCAACTTCTCCTGAGTACGGCAATACCACATGTGTGACACTTTTTTGCAGCCAAGGTGGGCAAAGGGGCACATATTCCAAAGTGCACCTTTCGGATTTCGCAGGCCATTTTTTACACATTTTGATTGCAAGGTACTTCTTACACATTTGGGCCCCTAAATTGCCAGGGAAGTATAACTACGCCACAAGTGACCCCATTTTGGAAAGAAGACACCCCTAGGTATTTCGTGAGGGGCACGGCGAGTTCCTAGAATTTTTTATTTTTTGTCACAAGTTAGCGGAAAATGATGATTTTTCTTTTTTTTTCTTTTTTCCTTACAAAGTCTCATATTCCACTAACTTGCGACTAAAAATAAAAAATTCTAGGAACTCGCCATGCCCCTCACGGAATACCTTGGGGTGTCTTCTTTCCAAAATGGGGTCACTTGTGGCGTAGTTATACTGCCCTGGCAATTTAGGGGCCCAAATGTGTGAGAAGAACTTTGCAATCAAAATGTGTAAAAAATGACCGGTGAAATCCAAAAGGTGCACTTTGGAATATGTGCCCCTTTGCCCACCTTGGCAGCAAAAAAGTGTGACATATCTGGTATGGCCGTACTCAGGAGAAGTTGGGCAATGTGTTTTGGGGTGTCATTTTACATATACCCATGCTGGATGAGAAAAATATCTTGGTCAAATGCCAACTTTGTAGAAAAAAATGGGAAAAGTTGTCTTTTGCCAAGATATTTCTCTCACCCAGCATGGGTATATGTAAAATGACACCCCAAAACACATTCCCCAACTTCTCCTGAGTACGGTGATACCAGATGTGTGACACTTTTTTGATGCCAAGGTGGGCAAAGGGGCATATATTCCAAAGTGCACCTTTCGGATTTCACCGGTCATTTTTTACAGATTTTGATTGCAAAGTACTTCTCACACATATGGGCCCCTAAATTGCCAGGGCAGTATAACTACGCCACAAGTGACCCCATTTTGGAAAGAAGACACCCCAAGGTATTCCGTGAGGGGCATGGCGAGTTCCTAGAATGTTTTATTTTTTGTCGCAAGTTAGTGGAATATGAGACTTTGTAAGGAAAAAAGAGAAAAAAAAAATCATCATTTTCCGCTAACTTGTGACAAAAAATAAAAAATTCTAGGAACTCGCCATGCCCCTCACGGAATACCTTGGGGTGTCTTCTTTCCAAAATGGGGTCACTTGTGGCGTAGTTATACTGCCCTGGCAATTTAGGGGCCCAAATGTGTGAGAAGTACCTTGCAATCAAAATGTGTAAAAAATGGCCTGCAAAATCTGAAAGGTGCACTTTGGAATATGTGCCCCTTTGCCCACCTTGGCAGCAAAAAAGTGTGACACATCTGGTATCGCCGTACTCAGGAGAAGTTGGGGAATGTGTTTTGGGGTGTCATTTTACATATACCCATGCTGGATGAGAGAAATATCTTGGCAAAAGACAACTTTTCACATTTTTTTATACAAAGTTGGCATTTGACCAAGATATTTTTCTCACCCAGCATAGGTATATGTAAAATGACACCCCAAAACACATTCCCCAACTTCTCCTGAGTACGGCGATACCAGATGTGTCACACTTTTTTGCTGCCAAGGTGGGCAAAGGGGCACATATTCCAAAGTGCACCTTTTGGATTTCACCGGTCATTTTTTACACATTTTGATTGCAAAGTTCTTCTCACACATTTGGGCCCCTAAATTGCCAGGGCAGTATAACTACCCCACAAGTGATCCCATTTTGGAAAGAAGACACCCCAAGGTATTCTGTGAGGGGCATGGTGAGTTCCTAGAATTTTTTATTTTTTGTCGCAAGTTAGTGGAATATGAGACTTTGTAAGAAAAAATAAAAAAAATAAAATCATCATCATTTTCCGCTAACTTGTGACAAAAAATAAAAAGTTATATGAACTCACTATGCCCATCAGCAAATACCTTAGGGTGTCTACTTTCCGAAATGGGGTCATTTGTGGGGGTTTTCTACTGTTTGGGCATTGTAGAACCTCAGGAATCATGACAGGTGCTCAGAAAGTCAGAGCTGTTTCAAAAAGCGGAAATTTACATTTTTGTACCATAGTTTGTAAATGCTATAACTTTTACCCAAACCATTTTTTTTTTTTGCCCAAACTTTTTTTTTTATCAAAGACATGTAGAACAATAAATTTGGTGAAAAATTTATATATGGATGTCGTTTTTTTTGCAAAATTTTACAGCTGAAAGTGAAAAATGTCATTTTTTTGCAAAAAAATCGTTACATTTTGATTAATAACAAAAAAAGTAAAAATGTCAGCAGCAATAAAATACCACCAAATGAAAGCTCCATTAGTGAGAGGAAAAGCAGGTAAAATTCATTTGGGTGGTAAGTTGCATGACCGAGCGATAAACGGTGAAAGGAGTGTAGTGCCGAAGTGCCATTTATTCAGTCAAAATATTTTTTTTTTTCTTTAAACGGAATTGAATGTGACACCAGATATGAATGGCACTGAAGTGATACTATGCACTGCACTGGGCCTTAAACATACAAACACGTGTGTAACTGACTGCTATTTATTCAGTCAAAATTGTTTTTTTTCTTTAAATGGAATCGAATGTGACACCAGATATGAATGGCGCTGAAGTGACACTATGCACTGCACTGGGCCTTAAACATACAAACACGTGTGTGCAACTGACTGCTAGTTATTTACAGTCAAAATTGTTGTTTTTCTTTAAATGTAATCGAATGTGACACCAGATATGAGTTGCACTGATGACACTATGCACTTGCAGGGCTGTGAGCCTGACATACATGCTGGCAGGCAGGCAACTGCAATTTGATTACACAGGGGGAAAAAAAAAAAAACTGACTGATGTTCTAGCCCTAAAAAGGCCTTTTTGGGGTGCTGTCCTTACAGCAGAGATCAGATGAGTCCTTCAGGACTGCAGTGGACACTGAATACACTTGCCTAGCTATCGATTTCCCTATTAAATCATCAGCAGCTACACTGTCGCTCCTCTCACTAAGAATGCAGCTTCCGAATGAATCTAAAATGGATGCTGTCCAGGAGGTGCGAGGGTCTGGGAGGGAGGGTCTGCTGCTGATTGGCTGGAATGTGTCTGCTGACTGTGAGGTACAGGGTCAAAGTTTATTCACTGATGATGCATAGCGGGCGGACCGAACATCGCATATGTTTGCCCGTTGCGGCGAACGCGAACAGGCTATGTTCGCCGGCGAATAGTTCGGGACATTGCTACTGTCAATCTCATTGATAATCAATTTGCAATAATGCATGGTTTCCAGGTATGCACTTTGGAAAAGGATATACCAGTTTTTGCTATCGATTCCGCTCCACTTTCTCAAAGATCGTTAAAGGGCATAGTTCACAATATCCAGTTGACTGTGGGTGACGCTCATGTTGAGGATATGTCATGTTTCGTCCTAAGCGGATTACCTACTCCTTTAGTGTTCGGGCTACCCTGGCTCACTAAACATAACCCCACCATTGATTGGCAAGCAAGGCAAATAAATGGTTGGAGTGAGTTTTGCAGAGAGAATTGCCTCACGGCGTCTCTTTCAGAGGTTTCTACCAAGACTGTGCCATCTTTTCTCTCTGAATTTTCGGATGTGTTTTCCGAGAGTGGTGTCCAGGAGTTGCCCCCACACCGGGAGTACGACTGCCCTATTAATCTCATCCCAGGTGCCAAACTGCCAAAATTACGTTTATACAATCTCTCCCAACCTGAAAGAATCACTATGCGTACTTATATCTCTGAGAGCCTGAGAAAGGGACACATCCGACCCTCAAAGTCACCTGTTGCAGCTGTTTTTTTTTTTTTGTTAAGAAAAAAGATGGTTATTTAAGACTGAAAGGGATTTTCATAATCTTATTTTTGATACATTACAGATTAGACACATATTATACAAGCCTCCTCTCTTGTCAAATGCAGTACCTCGCATTAACATATATCACACCCTCTGCCAGTCCTGGACACAATAGCAGCCTTCCTGACCAAAAGGCTATTTAACATCTCACCTCACATACATTGACAGGAACCTGTGATTTCCTATTTAACTTGTTAGCATGGAGAGAAAAACCTGTTCAATGTAAAATAACCCTTTCATGTATTGTATATAGCAGATGTCAGCATTGTTTAGCAAAGTTTCAACTGTATATTGACAAACACATGTTTCCCAAGGCCGGCTGAGAACTACCCGGATTGTTGCAATTGGATCTGGAAGGACACTATGTTCCCACCCCCAACAAGCCCTATAAACTATGTGCTGGGAAAATAAAGATTTCAGATATTGACAACCTATGTTGAGTCAGGGCTGTCTTATCTCTCTGATCAGAAGCAAATGGGATATTCGTTGCACAGGGAAATATTCATGGGTTTGGAGGTCTGAAGCCTCATCATATAACCATCATAACCTGCCTGAGAAAAACCGCTAACAAAGACCTTGTCTGGATTTCAGGGAGATGAACCGTATCACGATTCGTGACCCATATCCACTTCCTCTGATCCCGGACCTGTTTAACCAGATTGTTGGGGCTAAGGTTTTTTTATAAGTTGGATTTAAGAGGGGCATACAACCTAGTCAGGGTCAGGAAAGGGGACAAATGGAAGACGGCCTTCAATACCCCTGAGGGTCATTTTGAGAATTTGGTTATGCCTTTTGGTTTGATAAATGCTCCGGCCGTCTTCCAACATTTTGTGAACAGCATTTTTGATCATTTAATGGGGAAATTTGTACTGGTGTATCTGGATGACATTAGATTTTTTTCTCCTTATTTCAAGACTCATCGAGACCACCTACGTCAGGTCTTGCTGATTCTGCGGGATAATAAATTGTACGTTAAACTGGAAAAATGTGTGTTTGCGGTTTCGGAGATTCAATTTCTTGGTTTTCTTCTCTCCGCTTCTGGTTTTCACATGGACCCCGAGAAGGTCAGCGCTGTGCTTGATTGAGAGCTTCCTGAGAATCATGTTTTTGGGTTTTGCCAATTATTACAGAAAGTTCATTTTGAATTATTCCTCTGTTGTTAAGCCACTCACTGATATGACTAAAAAGGGGGTAGATTTTTCTTTGTGGTTGGTAGATGCGCTTAAAGACTTTTCTAGTATCAAAGATTTTTCTAGTATCAAAGTTTTGCGTCCGCTCCCATTTTGGTACAACCTGATGTCTCTCTACCTTTTATTGTTGAGGTGGACGCTTCTGAGTTGGGTGTGGGTGCGGTCTTATCTCAGGGTCCCTCTCCTGCCAAATGGCAACGTGTGCCTTTTTCTCAAGGAAACTCTCCTCTGCTGAGAGAAATTACGATGTGGGAGATAGGATGTTGTTTGGCCATCAAATTAGCTTTGAGGAATGGCGCCATTGGTTAGAGGGAGCCAGACACCCTATTACCGTGTTTACCGACCATAGGAATCTAGCCTACTTGGAATCAGCCAAGCGTCTGAACCCGAGACAGGCCAGATGGTCTTTGTTCTTTTCTAGGTTTAATTTTGTTGTTACATTCCGCCCCGGGGTTAAAAATGGGAAGGCGGATGCCCTGTCACGTTGTTTTCCGGGAGGGGGGAACTTTGAAGACCCGGGTCCCATTTTGGCTGATGGGGTGGTCGTCTCTGCTCTTTATCCTGATTTGGAGGCAGAGGTTCAGGCAGCCCAGGCAGAGGCTCCTGATCTTTGTTTCCTGGGAGGTTGTTTGTGCCTCTCGCTTTACGACACAAGGTTTTTAAGGAGCACCACAATACTGTCCTTGCTGGGCACCCGGGGAGCAGAGCCACAGTGGATCTCATTGCTCGGAGATTCTGGTGGCCAGCTCTTCGTAAGACGGTTGAGGGTTTTGTGGCAGCCTGTGAGACCTGAGAAGGTGGGCTTTGAGTATCTGGAGTCCACCCGTAGAGGGAGGAGTACTGTCACCGCCAGTTCTGTAAGAAGGTCCGTTAGCTGTTCTTCTCTACCTGCATGACGTTTCATCGTTTTGGTTTCACTTTGTCATCTCCTTTTCTTCTCCCAGCTGTCACCTATTTACACTAATTGTCTCCCTTTATATTCCCTCCCATACTGCCTCAGTTTGCGGTTTATACTTCTTCCTGGATTGTGTTCACTGCTGGAGGCTGCTTCTGCTGATTCCTCAGATAAGTCTGTTTCCTTTATTTATGTTTCCTTGCTGGCTTGATTCTAGGTGACCCTGACTCTGTCCGTATTTAGTGCAGGGAGCCGGTGGTCGTGTCCCCTCACTATTATAGGGTTTTCAGGGGTCACATAGTATTAGGTAAGTGGGCATGCAATCGTCTACCATAAAGACCTTTGCACAGGCATAGCAGTCAGGGAGAGCTCTAGGGGTTTTATAGGGCTCACCCATATGCTCCTTAGTTTGTTTATTTATAAGTTCCAGCTTTCTGCAACACCATCCGTGACACTAATCCTGCAAATGCACCAGATGTTGTATATTGCCAAAAAAGGGTGATTTTTTACAAACAGAGAGGAGGCTGAAGGAAAGTGAGTCAGCTAGCTGAGTAACAGTTAGAAAGCTGGGTAGAGGGAAGAGTGCCAGGGAGGCTATCCCTGATCTGACACACCCCACCATGTTTGCACGTTTGGCAGGAGTCCAGTCAGAGGAATGTCAGCTCCAGTAAGCAGGGAACCAGGAGAGCAGGGCAGGCCAGACAGGTGCTTGTAGTGGGAGACTCCATTATTAGGGGAACAGATAGGGCAATCTGTCACAAAGACCGTGATCGCCGAACAGTGTGCTGTCTTCCTGGCGCTAGAGTTCGACACATTGCGGATCGGGTTGACAGATTACTGGGAGGGGCTGGAGAAGATCCAGCGGTCATGGTCCATATCGGAACAAATGACAAAGTTAGAGGTAGGTGGAGAGTCCTTACAAATGATTTCTGGGATTTATGTCAAAAGCTTATGGCAAGGACCTCAAAGGAAGTATTTTCCAAAATACTGCCTGTACCACGGGCCACACAAGAAAGGCAGTGGGAGATTAGGGATATTAAGAAGTGGCTCAAGAACTGGTGTAGGAAGGAGGGGTTTGGGTTCCCTGGAGAACTGGGCCGACTTCTCTATCGGCTACAGGCTCTATCGTAGGGACGGGCTGCACCTCAATGGGGAAGGGGCAGCTGTGTTAGGGAGAAAGATGGCTAGAAGGTTGGAGGAGTGTTTAAACTAGGGACTGGGGGAGAGGGAAATTACATTATAGGAGGGGAAGATAGTGCAGATAGAGACCGGAAGCAAGGTAGTGGGACTGGGGGAGGAATGGAAGGAGGGACTAGAATAGTTCAGAAGGAAAGGTGTAAGGTACAAAATATACATTAACCTCTCAGATATATGTATACTAATGCCAGAAGCCTGACTAATAAAACTGGGGAGCTGGAATTAGTAATGTGTCAGGAGAACTATGACATAGTGGGAATAACTGAGACATGGCTGGATGATAGCTATGACTGGGCAGTTAATGTACAAGTTTACAGTCTGTTTAGAAAGGATCATCAAAACCAGAGAGGGGGAGGGGTTTGCCTTTATGTAAAGTCTTGTCTAAAACCTACACTCCGTGAAGATATAAGTGAGGGACATGATCATGTGGAGTCACTGTGGGTAGAGATACATGGAGCTAAAAACAATAATAAATTACTAATAGGAGTTTACTATAAACCACCTAATATACCCGAGTCCACAGAAAATCTACTACTAAACGAGATAGACAAGGCGGCAAATCATAATGAGGTAGTTTCTATGGGGGACTTCAACTACCCAGATATAGACTGGGAAACGGAAACTTGTATATCTAATAAAGGAAACAGGTTCTTGGCAATAACCAAAGACAATTACCTCTCCCAACTTGTTCAGGACCGACTAGAGGGATGGCCATACTGGACTTAGTATTAACCAATAGGCCTGACAGAACAATAGATGTGCAGGTTGGGGGACACCTGGGAAATAGTGACCATAAAGTAATAACCTTACAATTATCATTTAAAAGAGAGGCCAAATAAGAGAGGCCATAGGCCTAACTAACTGGGACAAAGTCCTCAAAAATAAAAATACAGCCACAAAATGGGATATCTTTAAAAGCATGCTAAAATTTCATTGTGAGAGGTACATACCGTATGGGAATAAAAGGTTAAGGAACAAAAAGAAACCAATGTGGATAAATAGAACTGTAAAGAAAGCAATAAATGACAAAAAGAAAGCATATAAATCGCTAAAACAGGAGGGTAGCATGGAAGCACTGAAAAACTATAAAGAAAAAATAAAACATGTAAAAAACAAATAAAAGTGGCCAAACTAGAGACCGAGAGATTAATTGCCAAAGAGAGTAAAACTAACCCTAAAATGTTCTTCAATTATATAAATGTTAAAAAGTATAAATCTGAAGGTGTCGGCCCCTTAACCACTTCAGCCCCGCTAGGTGAAACCCCCTTCATGACCAGGCCACTTTTTACACTTCGGCACTACACTCCTTTCACCGTTTATCGCTCGGTCATGCAACTTACCACCCAAATGAATTTTACCTCCTTTTCTTCTCACTAATGGAGCTTTCATTTGGTGGTATTTTATTGCTGCTGACATTTTTACTTTTTTTGTTATTAATCAAAATGTAACGATTTTTTTGCAAAAAAATGACATTTTTCACTTTCAGCTGTGAAATTTTGCAAAAAAAACCACATCCATATATAAATTTTTCGCTAAATTTATAGTTCTACATGTCTTTGATTAAAAAAAAAATGTTTGGGCAAAAAAAAAATGGTTTGGGTAAAAGTTATAGCATTTACAAACTATGGTACAAAAATGTGAATTTCCGCTTTTTGAAACGGCTCTGACTTTCTGAGCACCTGTCATGTTTCCTGAGGTTCTACAATGCCCAAACAGTATAACTACCCCACAAATGACCCCATTTCGGAAAGTAGACACCCTAAGGTATTCGCTGATGGGCATAGTGAGTTCATAGAACTTTTTATTTTTTGTCACAAGTTAGCGGAAAATGATGATGATTTTTATTTTTTATTTTTTTCTTACAAAGTCTCATATTCCACTAACTTGCGACAAAAAATAAAAAATTCTAGGAACTCACCATGCCCCTCACAGAATACCTTGGGTTGTCTTCTTTCCAAAATGGGGTCACTTGTGGGGTAGTTATACTGCCCTGGCAATTTAGGGGCCCAAATGTGTGAGAAGTACCTTGCAATCAAAATGTGTAAAAAATGACCGGTGAAATCCAAAAGGTGCACTTTGGAATATGCGCCCCTTTGCCCACCTTGGCAGCAAAAAAGTGTGACACATCTGGTATCGCCGTACTCAGGAGAAGTTGGGGAATGTGTTTTGGGGTGTCATTTTACATATACCCATGCTGGGTGAGAAAAATATCTTGGTCAAATGCCAACTTTGTATAAAAAAATGGGAAAAGTTGTCTTTTGCCAAGATATTTCTCTCACCCAGCATGGGTATATGTAAAATGACACCCCAAAACACATTCCCCAACTTCTCCTGAGTACGGCGATACCAGATGTGTGACACTTTTTTGCTGCCAAGGTGGGCAAAGGGGCGCATATTCCAAAGTGCACCTTTCAGATTTTGCAGGCCATTTTTTACACATTTTGATTGCAAAGTTCTTCTCACACATTTGGGCCCCTAAATTGCCAGGGCAGTATAACTACGCCACAAGTGACCCCATTTTGGAAAGAAGACACCCCAAGGTATTCCGTGAGGGGCATGGCGAGTTCCTAGAATTTTTTATTTTTTGTCACAAGTTAGCGGAAAATGATGATTTTTTTTTTTTCTCTTTTTTCCTTACAAAGTCTCATATTTCACTAACTTGCGACAAAAAATAAAAAATTCTAGGAACTCGCCATGCCCCTCACGGAATACCTTGGGGTGTCTTCTTTCCAAAATGGGGTCACTTGTGGCGTAGTTATACTGCCCTGGCAATTTAGGGGCCCATATGTGTGAGAAGTACTTTGCAATCAAAATCTGTAAAAAATGACCGGTGAAATCCGAAAGGTGCACTTTGGAATATGTGCCCCTTTGCCCACCTTGGCATCAAAAAAGTGTCACACATCTGGTATCGCCGTACTCAGGAGAAGTTGGGGAATGTGTTTTGGGGTGCCATTTTACATATACCCATGCTGGGTGAGAGAAATATCTTGGCAAAGGACAACTTTTCCCATTTTTTTATACAAAGTTGGCATTTGACCAAGATATTTTTCTCACCCAGCATGGGTATATGTAAAATGACACCCCAAAACACATTCCCCAACTTCTCCTGAGTACGGCGATACCACATGTGTGACACTTTTTTGCAGCCTAGATGCGCAAAGGGGCCCAAATTCCTTTTAGGAGGGCATTTTTAGACATTTGGATCCCAGACTTCTTCTCATGCTTTAGGGCCCCTAAAAAGCCAGGGCAGTATAAATACCCCACATGTGACCCCACTTTGGAAAGAAGACACCCCAAGGTATTCAATGAGGGGCATGGCGAGTTCCTCGAATTTTTTTTTTTTTTGCATAAGTTAGCGGATATTGATTTTTTTTGTTTATTTCTCACAAAGTCTAACTTTCCGCTAACTTAGGACAAAAATTTCAATCTTTCATGGACTCAATATGCCCCTCACGGAATATCTTGGGGTGTCTTCTTTCCGAAATGGGGTCACATGTGGGGTATTTATACTGCCCTGGCTTTTTAGGGGCCCTAAAGCGTGAGAAGAAGTCTGGAATATAAATGTCTAAAAATGTTTACGCATTTGGATTCCGTGAGGGGTATGGTGCGTCCATGTGAGATTTTATTTTTTGACACAAGTTAGTGGAATATGAGACTTTGTAAGAAAAAACAAAAACAAAAACAAACAAAAAATTTCCGCTAACTTGGGCCAAAAAAAATGGCTGAATTGGAGCCTTACCAGGGGGGGGGGAGTGATCAATGACAGGGGGGTGATCAATGACAGGGGGGTGATCACCCATATAGACTCCCTGATCACCCCCCTGTCATTGATCACCCCCCCTGTAAGGCTCCATTCAGACATCCGCATGATTTTTTACGGATCCATGGATACATGGATCGGATCCACAAAATGCATGCGGACGTCTGAATGGAGCCTTACAGGGGGGTTATCAATGACAGGGGGTGATCAGGGTAATCAGGGTGATCACCCCCCTGTCACTGACCACCCCCCCTGTAAGGCTCCATTCAGATATCCGCATGATTTTTTACGGATCCATGGATACATGGATCGGATCCACAAAATGCATGCGGACGTCTGAATGGAGCCTTACAGGGGGGTTATCAATGACAGGGGGTGATCAGGGTAATCAGGGTGATCACCCCCCTGTCACTGATCACCCCCCCTGTAAGGCTCCATTCAGACATCCGCATGATTTTTTACGGATCCATGGATACATGGATCGGATCCACAGAACGCATGCGGACGTCTGAATGGAGCCTTACAGGGGGGTTATCAATGACAGGGGGTGATGAGGGTAATCAGGGTGATCACCCCCCTGTCACTGATCACCCCCCCTGTAAGGCTCCATTCAGACATCCGCATGATTTTTTACGGATCCATGGATACATGGATCGGATCCACAAAACGCATGCGGACGTCTGAATGGAGCCTTACAGGGGGGTTATCAATGACAGGGGGTGATCAGGGTAATCACCCCCCTGTCACTGACCACCCCCCCTGTAAGGCTCCATTCAGACATCCGCATGATTTTTTACGGATCCATGGATACATGGATCGGATCCACAAAATGCATGCGGACGTCTGAATGGAGCCTTACAGGGGGGTTATCAATGACAGGGGGTGATCAGGGTAATCAGGGTGATCACCCCCCTGTCACTGATCACCCCCCCTGTAAGGCTCCATTCAGACATCCGCATGATTTTTTACGGATCCATGGATACATGGATCGGATCCACAAAACGCATGCGGACGTCTGAATGGAGCCTTACAGGGGGGTTATCAATGACAGGGGGTGATCAGGGTAATCACCCCCCTGTCACTGACCACCCCCCCTGTAAGGCTCCATTCAGACATCCGCATGATTTTTTACGGATCCATGGATACATGGATCGGATCCACAAAATGCATGCGGACGTCTGAATGGAGCCTTACAGGGGGGTTATCAATGACAGGGGGTGATCAGGGTAATCAGGGTGATCACCCCCCTGTCACTGATCACCCCCCCTGTAAGGCTCCATTCAGACATCCGCATGATTTTTTACGGATCCATGGATACATGGATCGGATCCACAAAATGCATGCGGACGTCTGAATGGAGCCTTACAGGGGGGTTATCAATGACAGGGGGTGATCAGGGTAATCAGGGTGATCACCCCCCTGTCACTGATCACCCCCCCTGTAAGGCTCCATTCAGACATCCGCATGATTTTTTACGGATCCATGGATACATGGATCGGATCCACAGAACGCATGCGGACGTCTGAATGGAGCCTTACAGGGGGGTTATCAATGACAGGGGGTGATCAGGGTAATCAGGGTGATCACCCCCCTGTCACTGATCACCCCCCCTGTAAGGCTCCATTCAGACATCCGCATGATTTTTTACGGATCCATGGATACATGGATCGGATCCACAAAATGCATGCGGACGTCTGAATGGAGCCTTACAGGGGGGTTATCAATGACAGGGGGGTGATCAGGGAGTGTATATGGGTGATCACCCGCCTGTCATTGATCACCCCCTGTAAGGCTCCATTCAGACGTCCGCATGTGTTTTGCGGATCCGATCCATGTATCCATGGATCCGTAAAAATCATGCGGACGTCTGAATGGTGCCTTACACGGGGGTGATCAATGACGGGGGTGATCAATGACAGGGGGTGATCAGGGAGTGTATATGGGTGATCACCCGCCTGTCATTGATCACCCCCTGTAAGGCTCCATTCAGACGTCCGCATGATTTTTACGGATCCATGGATACATGGATCGGATCCGTAAAAATCATGCGGACGTCTGAACGGAGCCTGACAGGGGGGTGATCAATGACAGGGCGGTGATCAATGACAGGGGGGTGATCAGGGAGTTTATATGGGGTGATCATGGGTGATCAGGGGTTTATAAGGGGTTAATAAGTGACGGGGGGGGTGGGGGGGTGTAGTGTAGTGTAGTGTGGTGTTTGGTGCGACTGTACTGACCTACCTGAGTCCTCTGGTGGTCGATCCTAACAAAAGGGACCACCAGAGGACCAGGTAGGAGGTATATTAGACGCTGTTATGAAAACAGCGTCTAATATACCTGTTAGGGGTTAAAAAATTCGGATCTCCAGCCTGCCAGCGAGCGATCGCCGCTGGCAGGCTGGAGATCCACTCGCTTACCTTCCGTTCCTGTGAGCGCGCGCGCCTGTGTGCGCGCGTTCACAGGAAATCCCGGCCCTCGCGAGATGACGCGTATATGCGTCGTCGTGCGCAGGGCTGCCACCTCCGGACCGCACATCTGCGTTAGGCGGTCCGGAGGTGGTTAAAAAGATATGGGGGGGAAGTCGCAGAGAGCGATGAGGAGAAAGCAAAGCTGTTAAATATTTTTTACTCCAATGTATTCACTGAGGAAAATAAACTGTCAGATGACATGCAGAATGTAAAAATAAATTCACCATTAAAAGTGTCCTGTCTGACCCAGGAAGAAGTACATCAGCGACTTAAAAAGATTAAAATAGACAAATCGCCAGTACCGGATGGCATACACCCCAGTATCCTAAGGGAATTAAGTAATGTCATAGCCAGACCCTTATTTCTGATATTTGCGGACTCTATACTGACAGGGAATGTCCCACAGGATTGGCGCATGGCAAATGTGGTGCCAATATTCAAAAAGGGTAAAAAAACAGAACCTGGAAACTATAGGCCCTGTTAGAGCATCTTAACGGAAATAAGCAAATAACGCCATATCAGCATGGCTTCATGAGGGATCGGTCATGCCAAACTAAGGCTACTTTCACATTAGCGTTCAGAGCGGATCCGTCTGAGACGGATCCGCTCATATAATGCAGACGGTGGCTCCATTCAGAACGGATCCGTCTGCATTATATTGTAAAATAATTTCTAAGTGTGAAAGTAGCCTGAACGGATCCGTCCAGACTTTTACATTGAAAGTCAATGGGGGACGGATCCGTTTGAAGATTGAGCCATAGTGTGTCATCTTCAAACGGATCCGTCCCCATTGACTTACATTGTAAGTCTGGACGGATCCGCACGCCTCCGCACAGCCAGGCGGACACCCGAACGCTGCAAGCAGCGTTCAGGTGTCCACCTGCTGAGCGGAGGCTGAACGCTGCCAGACTGATGCATTCTGAGCGGATCTGCGTCCACTCAGAATGCATTAGTGCTGGAAGGATGCGTTCGGGGCTGCTTGTGAGCCCCTTCAAACGGAGCTCACAAGCAGACACCCGAACGCTAGTGTGAAAGTAGCCTAATTTAATCAGTTTCTATGAGGAGGTAAGAACTAGACTTGAAAGCAGTGAATTAATGGATGTCGTATATCTGGACTTCTCCAAAGCATTTGACACTGTACCACATAAAAGGTTAGTATATAATATGAGAATGCTCAGACTGGGAGAAAACGTCTGTAAGTGGGTAAGTAACTGGCTCAATGATAGAAAACAGAGGGTGGTTATTAATGGTAAATACTCAGATTGGGTCACTGTCACTAGTGGGGTACCTCAGGGGTCAGTATTGGGCCCTATTCTCTTCAATATATTTATTAATGATCTTGTGGAAGGCTTGCACAGTAAAGTATAAATTTTCGCAGATGACACTAAACTGTGTAAAGTAATTAACACTTTTTTTCCTTCCTCTGGATCAACTTGCAGGATGACAGGCCAAACTAGATGGACAAATGTCTTTTTTCGGCCTTATGTACTATGTTACTACTAGATTATTAGTGCAGTTTTTCAAGCTTGGATTAGAATGTCACAAAAGCTCAGATGCAGTGCTGGTGCACTGAGCTTGCATAAAATGGCCGCCGCCACCCACCTAACAGACGGATAAAAGTTTTTTTTTTTTTTCGGTCAATGGGCTCAGGGCAGGGTAAAAAAGAAATTGCCGAACAGCGAACCCAAACTTTTACTGAAATGTTCGTGTTCGGATCCCGGGTCCAAAAATCCTAAAGTTCGGTACAAACCCGAACTTTACCGTTCGGGCTCGCTCAACCCTACTCACATAATAATAATTTGATTTGTGTAGGATTGATACATTTATCTCTGCTTAGCACATCTAGACTCTGGGGTATTTGCTCATTTATCCAGGCAAAACTGCTCCCACTTCAATAGCAAAAGGTTTTCCTGTCCCAGCTGATGAAAGGCATTCCCACACCATGATGCTGCTACCTCCATGCTTAACTGTGGTGAATGGTGTTCTTGGGTGATGGCAAGGGTTCAATTTGTGCCACACAACTAAAAAGTTCAACTTTGGTCTCATCTGACCAGAGAAACGTCTTCCATGTATTTGGGGTATCCTCCACATGTTGTTTTTCAAACTCCAAACATGTTTTCTTCTGCCTAAGCAATAACTTTTTCTCTGTCCATTCTTCCACAGGTTCCC
This sequence comes from Bufo gargarizans, assembly GCF_014858855.1. Taxonomy (NCBI): domain Eukaryota; kingdom Metazoa; phylum Chordata; class Amphibia; order Anura; family Bufonidae; genus Bufo; species Bufo gargarizans. Next base: position 107,276,817 of record NC_058086.1, read on the forward strand.
TTTTTGAATTTATGATTATTGCCTTCCTTGCACGTTCTGTGAGTTTTGATGGGCAGCCTTCTCTTGTCAGGTTTGAAGTTTCTGCCATATTCTATCCATTTTCTTATAATGAATTTAATGAGGCTCCATGAGATGTTCAACATTCAGAATATTTTTTCATAACCTAACCCTGATCTATATTTCTCGACAACTTAGTCAGTGACTGATTTAAAGAGCTGCTTGGTTTTCATGTTGCTTGGTTGGTCTAGAATGATCTACTCAGATCTTGGTCATGAAAAACCCCTTTAAGTTCACTAGATCAGGAACAGTGCATAGAGATTTTTGATTTAAATAAATACAATACCTAATTGGGGAATCTAAAAAGTAAAAAAATAATAATATAAAAATAAAATGATGGATTTGTTGTCTTATGGCCAGTGCTTAGACTTGACCACTCTATATGAACCCCTACATTTGTGTGAACCATCCTATGTACAGTATAACCCATCTCTATATTGAGCATACAATACTTTACCATGTTTTTTTTTTATTATAAAGTAATAAACAATAAAAATATGCAATTGTTACCTTTCTTCAGCCGTCGGTTAGCTAGCCAAAAAAATATTGCTAGGAGTAATGCACTAGTAGCAGTGGCCAGGCCAATTATTAATACTGCTTTAGCATGGTCCTTCTGATGATACTCAAATCTCTGTTGTGCTAAAGAAATAAACACATTTATGAGAATTAATTACAGATTAATTGACTACAGAGAAATAATATTACTGTACACAGGCTAGAAGGTTTGAAAACTGTATTATCCAAGAATGAGTGCAATAATAGAATTAATAATAAAATAGCATACAATTAAGCTTTCATTATTATACAAGTTTTTATTAATCAGATTGCTCTTACCAAGCTGTTTTTGACTCATAAAAGTGAGTAGTGTGGTCTCAGACAAGGGACATTTAATTGTACCTTTACCTGTCGCAATTTTCCTACTGTTTATAAATGTGCAATTAAGCAGATTTTAGTGCATTGATTGCAGCGCATAGAGTGGTCAAAGCCATGGGATGTCCAACTGCACTGGTAGTTTCTCCCAAAAATCTGTTGCAATTTTTCTAGCATATATACAGGTGAAACTCGAAAAATTATAATATCGTGCAAAGTTCATTCATTTTAGTAATGCAACTTAAAAGGTTAAACGTATATAGGAGATAGACTCATTAATAGGGTTAAGCAAACCGAAACTGTAAAGTTCGGGTTCGTAGCGAACTTTAGGATTTTTGGACACCAGACCAGAACCCGAACATTTCAGTAAAAGTTCGGGTTTGGGTTCGGTGTTTGGCAATTTATTGGAACTTTTTGAAAGGCTGCAGAGCAGTCAATCAACAAGCGTTTAACTCTGTGCCCTTAGAAGCCATCACAGCGATGCCTACTAATGGCATGGCTGTGATTTGCCAGTGCAGCATGTGACCCAGCCTCTATATAAGCTGGAGTCACGTAGCGCTGCACATCAATCTGCTGTGCTTAGTGTAGGGATAGGATGCTGCTGCTATGAGGGAGAGAATAGGAAAGAAACTTTAATCAGAACGGCAATTGAACTCAGCTATCTACATAAATTTAGTTGTGTGGGTGCAGTGCACAAACTTTTTAGTCTGCCCTGAGCCCAGTGACAGAGAAAAATAGCTTTTATCCGTCTGTTAGTTAAGTGGGCTGCGGCGGCCATTTTATGCAAGCTCAGTGCACCAGCACTGCATATGTGCTTTTGTGACATTGAAATCGAAGCTTGAAATACTGCAATAATAATCTGGGTTTACAAAAACACCAATTTTTTGCAATATCCTACATCTGGTGCCTTTGCATCATTAGTCAGTGTACAATTTAAGCTAGAAATACAGCTATAATTTTCTGGGTTTTAAAAAACACCCTTTTTGGCCAAAATACTCAATTTTACAGCCCTTGCTGCATCTGTACGTGTGAAATTCAAGCGTTATATACTGCTGTCATACTCTGCTATAAAAAAACACCGTTTTTGGCCTAAGTACTTAATATTGCAGCCTTTGCTGCATCTGTTATTGTTAAAACAAGCTTTAAATACTTCAATAATTTTCTGGCTTTTAAAAAACACCAATTTTTAACAATAACCTCCATCTTGAACCTCTGCCACATTAGTCAGTGTGCAATTTAGGCTAGAAAAACCGCTTTAATATTCTGGGTTTCAAAAAGCACCCATTGGCAAAATACCTAATTTGCGGCATTGTCTGCATGTCACAACCAGACAGCTGAGAAGCTCTGACAGAAGCCTTTCAGAACCTCCTCCTTGAGTTTCTTTGTTGTGATGTTCAGTTCCTCATCTCGTTAGCCTCTCTCAGCTGTCATGTGGTTGGACTGATTGCATCCATTTAAATTCCGCACCATAATGCATTACTGGGCGGCTTATACTACTTCCTGGAGTGTGTGTGCATGCTGATCTTGTTTTCCAGTCTGCTACAAAGTTAAGTGCTGAACATTTATCTGTTATTTTCTGTTTGCTGGATCCCAGGTGACCCTGACTCCCTCCGTGTCTGGTGTAGGGAGCCGGTGGTCGTGTCCCCTCACTATTGTAGGGTGTTCAGGGGTTATATAGTCGAGGTACATGGATATGCAACCATCCACCATTGGGATCGTTGCATAGGCTGAGCAGCCAGGGAAAGTCTCAGGTCTTGTGCAGGGGTCTCCCTTATGGTTCCTTAGCTTTGGATCCAGTGAGTCATATATGCATGTTGTTTTGGCTTGTTTCCTGTACACCGTCCGTGACACTGCATCTGCCAGTGTAAAATTCAAGTGTTATATACTGGTGTTCTATTCTGTTATTAATAAAACAAAATTTTTGTACAGTACTTAATATTGCAGCCCCTGCTGCATCTGTTATTGTTAAAACAAGCTTTAAATACTTCAATAATTTTCTGGCTTTTAAAAAACACCAATTTTTGGCAATAACTCCATCTTGGGCCTCTGCCACATTAGTCAGTATGCAATTTAAGCTAGAAAAACAGCTTTAATATTATGGGTTTCAAAAAACACCCATTTTGGGCAAAATACTTAATTTGCAGCCTTGTCTGCATCTGTCAGTGTAAAATGCAAGCGTTATATACTGGTGTTCTATTCTGTTATAAAAAAAAAACACCCTTTTTGGCCTGTCATACTCTGCTATAAAAAAAACACAGTTTTTGGCCTAAGTACTTAATATTGCATACTTTGCTACATCTGTTATTGTTAAAACAAGCTTTAAATGCTTCAATCATTTTCTGGTTATTAAAAAAGACCCATTTTTGGCAATACCCTCTATCTGGGGCCTCTGCCGCATTAGTCAGAGAGCAATTTAAGCTAGAAATACAGCTTTAATTTTCTGGGTTTAAAAAACACCCTTTTTAGGCAAAATACAAAATTTTCAGCCCTTGTTGCATCTGTACATGTGAAATGTAAGCGTTTCATACTGCTGTCATATTCTGTTGTTCAAAAAACACCAATTTTGGGCAAAATACTTAATTTATGGCCTCTTCTGCATCTGTACGTGTGAAATTCAAGCGTTATATACTGCTGTCATAATCTGTTATTAAAAAAAAAAAACACCCTTTTTGGCCAAAGTACTTACAAACCGGATTCCAAAAAAGTTGGGACACTAAACAAATTGTGAATAAAAACTGAATGCAATGATGTGGAGATGGCAAATGTCAATATTGTATTTGTAATAGAACGTAGATGACAGATCAAACGTTTAATCCGAGTAAATGTATCATTTTAAAGGAAAAATACGTTGATTCAAATTTTCACGGTGTCAACAAATCCCCAAAAAGTTGGGACAAGTAGCAATAAGAGGCTGGAAAAAAGTAAATTTGAGCATAACGAAGAGCTGGAAGACCAATTAACACTAATTAGGTCAATTGGCAACATAATTGGGTATAAAAAGAGCTTCTCAGAGTGGCAGTGTCTCTCAGAAGCCAAGATGGGTAGAGGATCACCAATTCCCACAATGTTGCGCAGAAAGATAGTGGAGCAATATCAGAAAGGTGTTACCCAGCGAAAAATTGCTAAGACTTTGCATCTATCATCATCAACTGTGCATAACATCATCCGAAGATTCAGAGAATCTGGAACAATCTCTGTGCGTAAGGGTCAGGGCCGTAAAACCAAACTGGATGCCAGTGATCTCCGGGCCCTTAAACGACACTGCACCACAAACAGGAATGCTACTGTAAAGGAAATCACAGAATGGGCTCAGGAATACTTCCAGAAACCATTGTCAGTGAACAAAATCCACTGTGCCATCCGCCGTTGCCAGCTGAAACTCTACAGTGCAAAGAAGAAGCCATTTCTAAGCAAGATCCACAAGCTCAGGCGTTTTCACTGGGCCAGGGATCATTTAAAATGGAGTGTGGCAAAATGGAAGACTGTTCTGTGGTCAGACGAGTCACGATTCGAAGTTCTTTTTGGAAATCTGGGACGCCATGTCATCCGGACCAAAGAGGACAAGGACAACCCAAGTTGTTATCAACGCTCAGTTCAGAAGCCTGCATCTCTGATGGTATGGGGTTGCATGAGTGCGTGTGGCATGGGCAGCTTGCATGTCTGGAAAGGCACCATCAATGCAGAAAAATATATTCAGGTTCTAGAACAACATATGCTCCCATCCAGACATCATCTCTTTCGGGGAAGACCCTGCATTTTTCAACAAGATAATGCCAGACCACATTCTGCATCAATCACAACATCATGGCTGCGTAGGAGAAGGATCCGGGTACTGAAATGGCCAGTCTGCAGTCCAGATCTTTCACCTATAGAGAACATTTGGCGCATCATAAAGAGGAAGGTGCAACAAAGAAGGCCCAAGACGATTGAACAGTTAGAGGCCTGTATTAGACAAGAATGGGAGAGCATTCCTATTTCTAAACTTGAGAAACTGGTCTCCTCGGTCCCCAGACGTCTGTTGAGTGTTGTAAGAGGAAGGGGAGATGCAACACAGTGGTGAAAATGGCCTTGTCCCAACTTTTTGGGGATTTGTTGACACCATAAAATTCTGATTCAACATATTTTTCCCTTAAAATGGTACATTTTCTCAGTTTAAACTTTTGTTCCGTGATTTATGTTCTATTCTGAATAAAATATTAGAAATTGGCACCTCCACATGATTGCATTCAGTTTTTATTCACGATTTGTATAGTGTCCCAACTTTTTTGGAATCCGGTTTGTACGTTGATAACAACTTGGGTTATCCTTGTCCTCTTTGGTCCGGGTGACATGGCGTCCCAGATTTCCAAAAAGAACTTCGAATCGTGACTCATCTGACCACAGAACAGTCTTCTATTTTGCCACACTCCATTTTAAATGATCCCTGGCCCAGTGAAAACGCCTGAGCTTGTGGATCTTGCTTAGAAATGGCTTCTTCTTTGCACTGTAGAGTTTCAGCTGGCAACGGCGGATGGCACGGTGGATTGTGTTCACTGACAATGGTTTCTGGAAGTATTCCTGAACTCATTCTGTGATTTCCTTTACAGTAGCATTCCTGTTTGTGGTGCAGTGTCGTTTAAGGGCCTGGAGATCACGGGCATCCAGTATGGTTTAACGGCCTTGACCCTTACGCACAGAGATTGTTCCAGATTCTCTGAATCTTCGGATGATGTTATGCACAGTTGATGATGATAGATGCAAAGTCTTTGCAATTTTTCGCTGGGTAACACCTTTCTGATATTGCTCCACTATCTTTCTGCGCAACATTGTGGGAATTGGTGATCCTCTACCCATCTTGGCTTCTGAGAGACACTGCCACTCTGAGAAGCTCTTTTTATACCCAATCATGTTGCCAATTAACCTAATTAGTGTTAATTGGTCTTCCAGCTCTTCGTTATGCTCAAATTTACATTTTCCAGCCTCTTATTGCTACTTGTCCCAACTTTTTGGGGATTTGTTGACACCGTGAAAATTTGAATCAACGTATTTTTCCTTTAAAATGATACATTTACTCGGATTAAACGTTTGATCTGTCATCTACGTTCTATTACAAATAACATATTGACATTTGCCATCTCCACATCATTGCATTCAGTTTTTATTCACGATTTGTTTAGTGTCCCAACTTTTTTGGAATCCGGTTTGTAATATTGCAGCCTTTGCTGCATCTGTTATTGTTAAAATAAGCTTTAAATACTTCAAGAATTTTCTGAGTTTAAAAAAACACCCATTTAGAGCAAAATACTTAATTTGTGGCCTTGTCTGCATCTGTACGTGTGAGATACACCCTTTAGATACTGTTGTTCTATTCTGCTATTAAAAAAAACACCCATTTACGGCAAAAATCTAAATTTTGCAGCCTTTGCTGCATGTGTTATTGTGAGATACACACTTTAGATACTGTTGTTCTATTTAGCTATTATTAAAACACCCATTTTGGGCAAAAATCTAAATTTGCGGCCTTGTCTGCATCTGTACGTGTGAGATACACCCTTTAGATACTGTTGTTCTATTCTGCTATTAAAAAAACACCCATTTAGGGCAAAAATCTTAATTTGCAGCCTTTGCTGCATCTGTTATTGTGAGATACACGCGTTAGATACTGTTGTTCTATTCTGTTAGATCCTAAATGTAAGAAATATGAGGAGAGTGTCACATAAGGGAAATGGTCCCGGTCGTGGTGCTGCAGGTGGAGCTCCTGTTGCAGGGAGAGGTTGTGGTCAATCTGTGCCAGCTACACGCACAAGTGAAACACCTTCCTCAGGTGCGAGTAGGCGACATAACGTTTAGCGGTATTTGGTTGGGCCTAAAGCGGCTCTACAAATGGTGAGGCCAGAACAAGTATAGGCGATAGTAGATTGGGTTGCTGACAGTGCCTCCAGTTCCTTTACATTGTCTCCCACCCAGTCTCCTGCTGAAAGATCAGAGTTGGCATCTGCAGCCGATGTCCATCAGTCTTTCACCTCACTCCCTTGGAAATCAGCCAAGCAGTCTGAGCCTCAAGTCATACAGCAATCTCTTCTTCTTTTTGATGACTCTGTTAGCAGGGTTTCCCAGGGCCATCCACCTAGCCCTGACCCAGAAGTGGAAGAAATGCACCGATGCCCAACCACTTATGTTTCAAGATGGGTACATGGGAGGACCATTGCAGCACTTCTCGGATGATGACGAAACACAGGTGCCAACTGCTGGGGCTTTCGAAAGTGTGCAGATCGACAAGGAGGACAGGGTTGAAGACTGGGTGGAAGGATGAGGAGGATGATGAGGTCCTCAACCCCAACATGGAATTAAGGTCATGCGAGTGACCTGTGTAGTTTGGAGGAAGAGGAGGTGGTCGCACAGAGCCACAGCAGAAAAGGGAGCAGGGTGCAAAAGCAGAGCAGCCGTCCCCTAGACAGTATGACTGCTACTGCCCACCGCAGCAAGGGAGCGAGCACACCAAAGACAGCTCAAAGGAGTTCCCTGGTGTGGCAGTTCCTCAGACAATGTGCTGACGACAAGACACGAGTGGTTTGCGCGCGGTGCAATCAGAGCCTGAAGCGAGGCATGAACGTTCTCAACCTGAGCACAACCTGCATTACCAGGCATCTAAGTGCAAAACACGAGCTGCAGTGGAGTGGACACCTCAAAAACCTAGAAAAGTCTCTGGCTTCTCCTGCTTTCTCTTCTGCTGCAGTCTCGGCCTCTTCATCCACCTATGGAGTGACAGTGACAGTGCCACCTGCCACCCCTCAAATTGAGGATCTGTGAGCAACACCACCATCTGGTTCACCAAGCATCTCCACAATGTCCCACGGACGCATTCAGATCTCCATCTCCCAAACACTGGAGCAGAAGAGGAAGTACCCCCCTACCCACCCGCGATCCCTGGCCCTGAATGCCAGCATTTCTAAATGACTGGCCTTTGAAATGCTGTCATTCCGTCTGGTGGAGATGGAGAGTTTTAAAAGTCTTATGATGGTGGCTGTCTCACAGTACGTCATGCCAAGCCACCACAACTTTTCTAGGCTTGCCATCCCTTTCCTGCAGAACCAAGTGGGGGACAAAATCAGGTGTGCACTGCGCAATGTCATCTGTGGCAAGGTGCACCTCACTAAGGATGCGTGGACCAGTATGCACGGTCAGGGACATTATATCTCCATAACAGCACACTGGGTAAATGCAGTGGCGGCTGGGCCTGAGGCGGATAGCAGTTTGACACATGTTCTTCCACCACCGAGGATTGCAGGACGCTTCAGTTTGCGCTTGAGTTTGCCTACTGTTGCTTCCTCCTCCTACTCCGCTTCCTCATCATCTGCCGGCTCCTCATCCGGTCAGTGTAACACCTTCACCCACTTTCAGGTCCAGACCACTCATACAGTACGGTTATCTTCACCACCAACTTCAGCACAACCAGGGGTAAACAACAGCAGGCAGTTTTAAAACGTATCTGTTTGTGGGACAAATCCCACACCGCGCAGTAGCTGTGGACGGGCCTTGAACAACAGACCAATGAGTGATTGGTGCCAGGAAGCCTCAAGCCCGGCCTCGTGGTGTGCAATAATGGGCGAAATCTCGTAACAACTCTGGGACTAACCGGTTTGACGCACATTCCTTGCCTGGTGCATTTGCTGAATTTGGTGGTGCAGAGATTCCTTAAAAATTACCCCGATATGTCAGAGCTGCTGCGTAACTTTGGCCTTCCCGCTTACCACCTCATATGCGATGTGCCCACAAGGTGGAACTTCACCTTGCACATGCTGGCCAGACTGTTTTGGGTGAAATTCACCAAGTGCGATATACCACTGCTATACCTAGTAGACAGGAAAAAAAAAATCAATAATTTGTCTGTTACATTTTCGGGTGAAATTCACCAATTTTCGGATGTGATATGCCCATGCTCTACCTAGTAGACAGGTAAAAAAAAAATCACTAATTTGTCTGTTACATTTTCAGGTGAAATTCACCAATTTTTGGGTGTGATATACCCCTGCTCTACCTAGTAGACACACCCAAACAAATTTAACTAATTTGTCTGTTACATATTCAGGTTCAATATTCTAGGCTCAAAGTATCACACTCTATCCAGCTAATTAATCCATACCCCCTGAGCAAACGGTACCTCAAAATTGCAAAAAAATACAGCTTATGAAACCCCAATCATCCAAATTATAACACATAAAGGCTTGAAATATCTTGCTTTGCATGTAATGAGTAGAGTTGAGTGTACACCTGTTCAGGTTCGACGGGTTCGGCCGAACTTCATAAAAAAGTTTGAGTTCGGGACCCGAACTTGACCCCGAACCTTAACCCTATTGAAGTCAATGGGGATCCGAACTTTTGAGCACTAAAATGGCTGTAAAAAAGTAATGGAAAGGGCTAGAGGGCTGCAAATGGCAGCAAAATATGGTTACGCACATGGCAAGTGCTCTGCAAACAAATGTGGATAGGGAAATGACTTAAAATAACATAAAATAAGTAAAAATAAAAAATAATAATCTTGATCTTGGAGGACGAGGTCCATATGGAGTAGGAGGTTAAGGAGGCGGTGGATGTTGCGGTTTAGGTGGACGCGGCGGTGGAGGATGAAAAGGTAGCCTACACTGCTTTTTTGTTTTATTTTTTGTTTTTTGTTTAAATTAGGGTACACTCAAAAACATTGGGAAATATAATCTGTTACAACCCCCTCCAGCCGTGCTAAATAAACATTCAGACAATACACTGGATGCAGAGCAGGCCATCACCTCCAAGGCGTAAATAGCAAGCTCAGGCCATGTGCCCAATTTGGAGACACAGAAGTTGAAGGGGGCAGACCCATCAGTCAGTACGTGTAGGCGTGTGCACACATACTGCCCCACCATGTCGCACGTCCCTATGTTCACAATCCAATTGGATATCTTCTCTATCAACTTTCGATGTTCTTTTCTGTGCATACCATGTTGATCACGGTTAGCGGCGAATCAGAGTTCCACGCCGGAGAGGGAGAGTGAGAAAGGGATACTACATCCAAGGGAGGTCAATGGATGAAATTCAATTTGATCGAGCAGATATGTGGGACAAAGTATTAAAGCAGAAGCTTCTAAGTTAAGGAAGGGGCACGTTGCAATTACCCACTCCCAACTCGGGGAGGTAGTGATGATAAATAACAATACAGGACTCTTAAGATGCCCTGTTATTGAAATGATTATTAAAAAATTATAGGGAATGTCACTGGGGTATTTTGGATTTGGAAACGTTAGACAGGAGAGGCCCTGCTGCCGCTTTGTTGACTCTAGATAACTTCTGCCTGATCGCAAGTCCCTGTGACGTCCACAATCCATTTGGATATCTTCTCTATCAACTTTCGAAGTTCTTTTCTGCGCCTACCATGTTGATCATGGTTATCGGTGAATCACGGTTCAATGCCGGAGAGGGAGCGTGAGAAAGATATACCACATCCAATGGATGAATTCAATGTTAATAGAGCAAAAAATTGGGATAAATTATTGAAGAGGAAGCTTACAAGTAAAGGAGTTGGCTCGCGTCAATTAAAGAATAATTTTTGAAATTGAATTCCCTGTCACCTATGCAGAGCAGGGGTTTGTATATGGCAAAATTGGTAAAATGACACCTGACAATGTAACAGACGATTTTTTGACATTTATGTCCCTGTCACCTTTGCAGAGCAGGGGTTTAATCAAGGCAAAAATGGTCAAATGTCACCCAAGAATGTAACAGACAAATTAGCTTAATGTTTTTAACTGTCTACTAGGTATAGCAGGGGAATATCACAGCCAAAAATTTGTGAATTTCACCCAAATATATAACAGACAAATTGCAGATTTTTTTTCTTACCTGTCTACTAGGTATAGCAGTGGTATCTCACAGCCAAAAATTTGTAAATTTAACCCGAAAATGTATCAGACAAATTAGTAAAATGTTTTTACATGTCTACTATTTATAGCAGGGGAATATCACAGCCAAAAATTGGTGAATTTGACCCAAAAATCTAACAGACAAATTAGTGATTTTTTTTTACCTGTCTACTAGGTAGAGCAGGGGTATATTACACCCAAAAATTTGCGAATTTCAGCCGAATATGTAACAGACTAATTAGTGAAATTTTTGTACATGTCTACTAGGTAGAGCAGGGGTATATCACACCCAAAAATTGGCGAATTTCACCCGGAAATGTAACAGACAAATTAGTAAAACATTTTTCTACTAGGTAGAGTAGGGGTATATCAGACCCAAAAATTCGCGAATTTCACCTGAAATATGTAACAAATTAGTGATTTTTTTTACCTGTTTACTAGGTATAGCAGTGGCATATCACAGCCATAAATTGGTGAATTTCACCCGAAAATGTAACAGACAAATTAGTGAAATGACATAAAATAAAATACGTATAAATAAAAAAATGTTATCTTGATTTATGAGGTGGAGGTCCATATGGAGTAAAAGTTTGAGAAGGCGATGGATGTAGCAGTGTAGGTGGATGCGGCAGTGGAGGAGGACGAGGTAGCCAACACTGGTTTTTGGTTTTAAATTTTAATTTAATTTTTTTTATTAGGCTACACTCCAAAAGAGTGGGAAATATCCAAAATACAACAATGAACAATTTCGCTGTAGTATAACAATTGTCAAGGCTGTTGCAGCCTGTGATTGTGGGAGGGGCGTAGGCTTTATAAGCCCCCCTCCCATGGTCATCCGACGCTGGCGTCATCTCGTGCATCCCACTTTGGTTTCGCCAGTCCTGTACGATCGCTGCTCCGGCCAGAGCTACCTCACGGTTCCTTCTGACAAGAGCCATTATACGTAAACCGTTTTTTACGGATTTACCTGTCCCATTTTTTCCTTTGTCCATCAAATCCTCATCTGCAGATTTGTATTTCGTGTTCGTGTCTCATGGTCACAACATTGTTTGTCATACGCGTCCGGTTTCACGTCTCCTTTGTCCAGCATGTTTTCAACCCCAGGCCGCTTCTGTCTTCTTGTCTTATGCCTGTTTTCGTCATTCAGGCTACGTCTGTCTTCACGTTCTACGCCTGTTTTCGTTATTCAGGCCACGTCTGTCTTCACGTCCTACGCCTGTTTTTCGTTATTCAGGCCACGTCTGTCTTCATGTCCCACGCCTGTTTTCGTTATTCAGGCCACGTCCGTCTTCATGTCCTAGGCCTGTTTTTTTGTTACTCAGGCCACGTCTGTCTTCATGTCCCACGCCTGTTTTCGTTATTCAGGCCACGTCTGTCTTCACGTCCCACGCCTGTTTTCGTTATTCAGGCCACGTCTGTCTTCACGTTTCACGCCTGTTTTCATTATTCAGGCCACGTCTGTCTTCACGTTCCACGCCTGTTTTCGTTATTCAGGCCACGTCTGTCTTCACGTCCCACGCCTGTTTTCGCTATTCAGGCCACGTCCGTAATTTCCGTTTTCACGCCTGTTTTTCACCATTCAGGCCGAGTCCGTCAGTCACGTTTCCCGCTTGTTGCCATCACTCCGCCTACGTATGCCCACGCTCCACATCATCCAGCTCCCATCTGTCTTCAATGTTTCTGTCCGTCCGTCATGTACCACGCCTGTCTTATGATCTGATCACAACCATCAGTCACGTCTTCACCTGTTTTCGTTATTCAGGCCATCTCAGTCATTTACGTCTCACGCCTGCCTTCATCACTCAGCCCACATCTGTCGCATACATCTCACGCCTGTTTGCACCAATCAGGCCACGTCTCGTCCTCACACAGCCCCACTTTTTTCACCAACCACTGACCTCCACTAAAACTGTTACTTTCATCTCAGTCAAAGACCGATTTCATCTACACCGCCACGAAGCATCAGAATCTGAGCCCTCAGTAGACCAGGTGGAATTTCAAGGTACCGATCCCCTCTTTATTCATATTTATCAGGTTACAAGCATCATCATGTTTCCCCAGGTCGCTCAAAGCATTTAGCCGGGGACCACCAATGCAATGCACCTCCGGCCATCAGGGCCCTCACGTCCTCGAGGCTACGTCTCAAAAAAAAAAAAAAAAAAACATTTTTAAACCTTGTCCTCTCTTTCAGCTTCCCATTATGTCTCACCGTTCCGAATTAGATGACTCCGCATCCCTTCCGGATTCCCTGGCTTCCAGCCATGCCAGCGTGGGGTCACTCCGAAGCTGGACCATCCCCAAGATAATAGCCGAACTAACCAAACGAGGGATTCGGTACCCAGCTTCGGCCAGGAAGGCGGAGCTCTATCGACTCCTCCTGTCCGATCCGTCATACTCCGAAGACCAGATGTCAATGTCAACCATTCAGTTGTCATTGACCGAGCTGCACGCCACTATCAACTCCCTAGCCACCTCCGTATCGGACATTCAGACCAGACTGTCGGCAGTAGAGTCCAGAGACCCGTCTCCCAGCATCCCTGTCCCTACTCTCCTGGTCGCTTCCACGTCCCAATCCACATCCTCAGGTAGGGTTCCCGCCTTGTCTGAGGTAGCCCCGTCCCATTTCATGACCAACACCCTCAAACAAGACATCTTGGAAGGGAAAGACGTCAACTTAGCTGCCATACTCATTGCCACCCACGACACGGTTGAGAATAGGACCATAGCCTGCGAGAATGTGTCGATAGTCCTCAGGTCCAGGGATGCCCGATTGAACAGGAAACTATCCATCCCAGAATTCGACCTGGCCTTCAGCCTGTTCAGGGACATAATCTGCTCCGCCTTCCCCGAAAGGCGCGAGGAGCTGGATTTGTACCTGTACAGGGTCACGGATCTGGGGCATAAGTACGCAGGGTACGCATTCTATGATTATCACCGCTCCTTCTCGGCCAAAGCCGCGGCGGCCCTTGCCCAGTTCCAACGGGTCACCAATTGGGCATCCCTGGACATGGAACTGTTTTGCCGACATTTCGCCGGTCTCAAAGCCCCCGCTTGCTCGTCATGCCAGTCCATCCTGCACGCCTCAGACTGGTGCCCAAACCTCAGCCTTCCATCATCCCTGCCCAGATCTGTGGCAGGCTCCTCAGGGTCCCAGCCCCCAGTCCCAGTCAAGTACTTCAGGTCCTTCAACAAATGGTGCCCCGTCCAGGTGTTCAACCAATTAATCAGTTCCTTGGGTCATTCCTCCCCAGACAGTCCGCTGCTTCCTTTCAAATCCAAGCCCCTCACGACCACGCAATTCATTTCTCACATTCGCCTGCTAGTCACCGGCCTGGGAGTCGATCCCAAAACCATTTCAGGTCACTCATTTCGGATCGGGGCGGCTTCCGCAGCCTCCAAGCACAACGTCCCCAGTCATATCATTCGGAAGATGGGACGCTGGGAATCGTCGTGCTTCACCAGGTACATTCCCAATCCGCATCAGGAAATAGCAGACGTTTTCCGCAAACTGGCTTTGTAATTCACGTACCCTTCAATAAATATTAAACCTAACCTTTTGCCTTGCTTTTTGGCCCCATATAGGCTACCCTCGTTTAACGGTCACGGGCACAATCCAGGCCTAGGTAACATATGACACGTTCAGGTTCCGTGTTCACCACGATAGCTCCAGTATCCGTAGCCACGACCATAATTGTCAAGGCTGTTGCAGCCTGTGATTGTGGGAGGGGCGTAGGCTTTATAAGCCCCCCTCCCACGGTCATCCGATGCTGGCGTCATCTCGTGCCCCACCCTCCCTCCCCTTTTTCAAGGGCTTCCTCAGGGTATGCCCCCTTATAGGCTACCCTCGTTTCACGGTCACAGGCACAATCCAGGCCTAGGTAACATATGACACGTTCAGGTTCCGTGTTCACCACGATAGCTCCAGTATCCGAAGCCACGACCATAATAGCTGGCTAAGGCCGGTATACATGTCTATTCTGCACAAGGTAAGGACAAGTCCTGTGGGATCCATGCCTGGTTCATTTTAATGAATGTGAGCTTGTCCACATTAGCTGTGGACAGGCGCTGCGCTTGTCTGTGATAACGCCCCCTGCCGTGCTAAACACACGTTCAGATAATACATTGGCTGCAGGGCAGGCCAGCACCTCCAAGGCGTAAAGGGCAAGCTAAGGCCATGTACCCAATTTGGAGACCCAGAAGTTTAAGGGGGCAGATGAATCATTCAGTACGTGTAGGCATGTGCACACATACTGCTCCACCATGTTGCTGAAATACTGCCTCCTGCTAAGCCGTTCCATATCAGCTGGTGGTGTTGGTTGTTGTGGCATGCTGATAAAGCTTTTCCACATTTTGGCCATGCTAACTCTGCCTTCTGAGGTGCTGGTGGTGCCCCAGCTGCGTTGGCGACCTCTTCCTCCTCCTCTGCCTTAGACTTGTGCTTCCTCTGTGCCCCCGCTGTCAGGTGAGAATGCCACCAGCAGCGCTTCTACCAGCATGCGCTTGTACTTGCACATCTTACGATCACGCTCCAGCTGAAATTCCACCATCGCCTGCTGCTGCTCGCACAGTCCGGGCAGCATGTGCAAGGTGGAGTTCCACCTTGTGACACTTTGCATATGAGGCAGTGAGCGGGAATGCTGAAGTTACGCTGCAGCGCTGACAGGCGAGTAGCTGCAGGGTGAGAATGCAGAAACCGCACACATAAGGCCCGCACTTTCTGCAGCAGCTCTGACAGGGTAATTTTTAAGGAACCTCTGCACCACCAAATTCAGCACATTCGCCAGGCAAGGGATGTGCATCAAACAGACTGGTCCCAGAGCTGCTACGAGATTTCGCCCATTATCGGGCTTCAGGTTCTGATTGCACAGCGTGTAAACCACTCGTGTCTTGTCGTCAGCACATTGTCTGAAGAACTGCCACACCAGGGAACACCTTGGAGCTGGCTTTTGTGTGCTCAGTCCCTTGTTGTGGTGGGCAGTAGTAGGCGTACTGTCTAGGGGACGGCTGCTCCGCTTTTGCACCCTGCTCCCTCTTTTGCTGTGCTGGTGCCTTTGTGCGACCACCGGCTCTTCCTCCGAACTACAAAGGTCACTCGCATGACCTTAATTCCATGTGGGATCGAGGACCTCATCATCCTCCACATCATTTTCCACCCAGTCTTCACCCCTGCCCTCCTTGTCGGTCTGCACACTTTCGAAAGCCACAGCAGTTGGCACCTGTGTTTTGTCATCATCCGAGACGTGCTGCCGTGGTCCTCCCATGTACTCATGTTGAAAGATAAGTGGTTGGGCATCGGTGCACTCAATCTCTTCCACTTCTGGGGCAGGGCTATGTGGATGGCCCTGGGAAACCCTGCTAGCAGAGTCATTATAAAGCAGAAAAGACTGCTGCATGACTTGGGGTTCAGACTGCTTGGCTGATTTGCAATGGGGTGAGGTAAAACACTAATGAACATCGGCTGCAGGTGCCATCTGTGGTCTTTCCGCATGAGACTGGGTGGGAGACAATGTGAAGGAACTGGAGGCATGTCAGTCACCCAATCTACTATCGCCTGTACTTGTTATGGCCTCACCATTCATAGAGCCGCATTATGCCCGACCAAATAACGCTAAAGGTTCTGTAGCCTACTCGCAACTGAGGAAGGTGTTTCACTTGTGCATGTAGCTGGCACAGATTGACCACGTCCTCTCCCTGCAACAGGAGATCCATCACCAATAGCACCACGACTGGGGCCATGTCCCTTATTTGACAATCTCCTCATTCTCAGAAAATTTTGGATCTTGCCCAAAATTGGTGTTTTTTTAATAACAGAATAGAACACCGGCATCTAACACGTGTATCTCACACTGACTGATGCAGCAAAGGCTGAAAATGTAGTTCTTTGACCAAAATGTTTTTTTTTTTTATAACAGAATATAACACCAGTATCTAACGCATGTAATCTCACACTGACAGATGCAGAAAAGGCTGCAAATTTATTTTTTTGACCAAAATGGGTGCTTTAATAATAACAGAATAGAACAGCAGTATCTAACGTGTGTATCTCACACTGATCAATGCAGCAAAGTCTGCAAATTTAGGGTGTTTTTTTAAACCCATAAAAATATTGAAGCATTGCAAGCTTGAATTTCACAGTGACAAATGCTGCAAAGGCTCCAGATGTAGAATATTGCCCAAAATCAGTGTTTTTTAACCCTGAATATTATTGCAGTATTTCAAGCTTGTATCTCACACTGACAGATACAGCAAAGGCTGCAAATTTACTTGTCACAGATGGTGTTGCAGAAAGCTGGAACTTATAAATAAACATCCGACTGGCTTGATCCCAAACTAAGGAGCATATGGGTGAGCCCTATAAAACCCCTAGAGCTCTCCCTGACTGCTATGCCCATGCAAAAGTCTTTATGGTAGACGATTCCATTCCCTCGTACCTTATAGTATGTGAAACCTGAAAACCCTATAATAGTAAAGGGACACGACCACCGTCTCCCTGTACTTAATACGGACGGAGTCAGGGTCACCTACAATCAAGCCAGCAAGGAACCACAAATAAAGACAGTGTCTGCAGTGACTTGTGACATCTGTGCAATACCTTCTGTGTGTCAGGGCCAGAGATAGAAAAAATATAAGATAAATCTATTTTCATTTTTCCATACTTTTACATAGTTTTCCTATAGAAGTGTGTCTGCAGTGACTTCTGACATCTGTGCAATACCTTATGTGTGTCAGGGCCCTGGGCGCGTTGTAACTGTGCCTGCTGCCAGAGCACAAGAAAAACAATCATCCATGATACCTAGATTCATTTCCCAGTTTGCAGGGCGGTGCAAGACAACGCTCACGTACTCAGCCCAGTGCAAGCAGGTGGTCGGCTGGATTGCAGCAGATAATGCTTCCAGTCAGTTAAGCACCACCCTGTCTTCCACCAAGTCCAGTCTCAGTAGCCAGGAGTCTGGTCAACACAATCCTTACCTTGATCCTCCTTCCTACCAGCATGTACAATCTGGCCAAACAAGTGATCCCACACTCGGATATTTTGAGGACCTCTTTTCATCGCCATTACTTGATTTGGCCCTCTCGTCAAGCACGCTTGAAGAGGGACATGAGATCTTGTTCTGCAATTCCTAACCTCTTGAGCATCCAGAGTCACAAGAACATGACGGTGGGGAACGGCAATTAGTGTTTAATGAGGTGGATGATGATGAGACACAGTTGCCAATGAGTCAACCGCATTTACTGTCTCAAGAGGTTGATGAAGAGGATAAGACACCGTTGTCAATCACTGAGGTTGTGGTTAGGTCAACAAATCAGAGTAATGAAGTGGAAGAGGACGTGGTGGACTATGAGGTCACTGACCCAACCTGGGAAGGTGGAAAGCCGAGCAAGGACAGCAGTAAAGAGGGGGAGGGATCTGCAGCACTGCAAGAGGCTGGAAGAGGCAGTGGGGTGGCAAAAGGGAGAAGGTGGGCCACACTAAACAGGCCCGCAACTGTTGAGGAAAGTACGGACAACAAAAGAATAGCAGTTTGCAACCTGTGCCACACCAAAATTAGCTGGTGCGTGAACACTAGCAACCTCACCACCACCAGCATGATCCGCCACATGGCATTAAAGCACCGTAATAAGTGGGATGAATGCCTGGGTCTACAATCTGTGGCTGCAGGTCACACCACTGCCTCCTCTTCCCCGATGGTAAGTGCTGGCCAATCACCTGTCAAAGGCGAAGGCGAGGATGCCTCCTGCCCAGTACCTGGAGCTTTGCAAGCACCATCAGCAACCACATCCACTTCCCTGTCCCAGTGCAGCATCGAAATGTCATTAGACCAGGCATTTGAACGCAAGCGCAAATACCCAGCCACCCACCCACAGGCCATAGCACTAAATGCACACCTTTCAAAATTACTGGCCCTGGAAATGTTGCCGTTTAGGCTTGTGGGCAATGAGGCTTTCCACAGCCTGATGTCAGTGGCCGTCCCACAGTACTCTGTCCCCAGCCGCCACTAGTTTTCAAGGTGTGCTGTGCCCGCTTTACACCAACATGTGTCTGGTAATGTCACACGTGCCCTGACCAATGCAGTTACTGGGAAGGTCCACTTAACCACGGACACATGGACAAGTGCATTCGGGCAGGGACGCTACATTTCCCTGACGGCACACTTGGTGAACATTGTGGAGGCCGGGAGCAAGTTGCACCCTGGGATGGCACAAGTGGAGGATTGCGGGCCCAACGTCGATCAAGGTTTACACCAGCATCTACGTTAGTGGCTCCAACCATCACTCCTCGTCCGCCTCCTCCTCCACTTCCACCTCTGAATCATCCATGTGTAGCACAAGTCAGCCTTCAGCCGGTAGCTGGAAGCAGTGTAGCACTGCAGTGGGGAAATGGCAACAGGCCGTGCTGAAGCTGATATGCTTAGGCGACAAACAGCACATCACCACAGAGCTGTTGCAGGGGATAAGAGCCAGACTGAGCTGTGGCTCTCACCACTCAACCTACAACCAGCTCCCACACATCCTATGCTTAGCCCACGTCTTAAACTTAGTGGTTTAGCGGTTTCTCAAAACCGACCCCAATTTTCCTGAGCTACTGGTGAAGGTGCGCCTCATGTGTGCACATTTCCGCAAGTCATCGACAGCTTCAGCCGGTCTGTCAATGCTGCAGCAGCACTTGAAATTGCCAGCTCAACGGCTGTTGTGCGACGTGAGCACGCACTGGAACTCCACGTTCCACATGTTGGCCAGGCTTTGTGAGCAGCAGAGGGCAGTAGTGCAATACCAGCTGCTACATGGTCGTCACATTTCCAGTCAGCTTCCCTTCTTCACAAGCGAGGAGTGGACATGGATGTCTGATCTCTGTAAGGTTTTAAGAAACTTAGAGGAATCAACTCAGATGGTGAGTGGCAATAACGCTATTATCAGCGTGACCATTCCACTTCTGTGTCTACTCAAACGCTCACTGCTTACAATTAAGGCCAACGCTTTGCATGTGGAAGAGTTGGAATAGGGGAAGAAGACATTACACAGGGTGATAGCCAGACCACCCTCAGTCTGTCTTCTCAGCGCGAATTGGACGATGAAGAGGAGCAGAAGACTGTTGCCTCAGCTACCGAGGGTAGTACCCATGGAAGTTTAATTCCATGTGTTCAGCGTGGGTGGGGCAGAAGAGGAGGAAGAGGATGAGGAGATGGACAGTCATCCTCCTGATGACGACAGTGAAATCTTGCCTGTTGGTACTCTGGCAAACATGGCTGACTTCATGTTAGGGTGTCTTTCCCGCCACCCGCGCGTTATATGCATTTTAGACAACATGGATTACTGCTACAAAGAGAACTTCTAATCTCTCATTTCTTAGGTGGAGAGGTTGAGCAAAACGGTGCAATACCAGAAGGTGGCGGCAGAGTCCGTACTTTCTTGGGCAACCGAGGAGGGGAGACAAAGGGAACACACAGCAGTTCCAGCAGAGGCAGGGCAACACTCTCAAAGGCCTGGGACAATTTCATGACACCCCGCCAGCACCCTCACCCTGATGTGCGGCCTAGTGTCACAAGGAGGGAAAACTTTTGGAAGATGGTGAAGGAGTACGTAGCAGACCATGTCAGCATCCTCAGTGATCCCTCAGTAGGTGCTGACCTGCCCTGCCGCCAGCGTTTTGTCTGTGCGTGTATTTAGTGCTGCTGGTGGCATTATAACAGATAAGAATATCCGCCTGTCAACTGAAAATGCTGACAGGTTGACTCTTATAAAAATGAACAAGGCCTGGATTGCCCCTGACATCTGGGCCGCTGCTGTATCCGCCGGCATCACTGTAAAAGCCGATGCCGGTGGATTAACCCCTTCTGTGCTGCGGTCCACGCTGACATAGAAGGGGTTTGTTTCGGGTGAGTAATTGCATCGAGTCTTTGCAAGGCTGTTGCGGGGACCTGATACGTCACAAAGCAGCCTGATGCTGTGCAGAGGCTGCCCAATGCCTTGCATGGCATCGGGACCTGCCTTCTACAGGTGTTGAGGAGATCCAGCCTCAATCATACACTAACAGGCAATGCAATACAATACAGATGTATTGTAATGCATTGCAAAGGGGATCAGACCTCCAAAAGTGAACATCATAAATAAAGTAAAGAAAAAAAAGTTTAAAAAGTGTTTTAAATAAAATTTATAAAGTAATAAAATTCATAAAGTAAGGGTACTTTCACACTTGCGGCAGGACGGATCCGACAGGCTATTCACACTGTCGGATCCGTCCTTCCGCGGTTTCGCTGTGCTGCCGGACCGCCGCTCCGTCCCCATTGACTATAATAGGGACGGGGCGGCGCTCCGGTGCAGTACGACAGTTCGCGGTCAGAGGCCGCCGGACTAAAAAGTCGGACATGCAGGACTTTTAGTCCGGCAGCCTTTCATTGTGCACTGCCGTACTGCGCCGCAAGCGCTGCCCCGGTCCCCATTATAGTCAATGGGGACGGAGCGGTGGTCCGGCGGCACGGCGAAACAGCGGAAGGATGGATCCGACAGGGTGAACAGCCTGTCGGATCCGTCCTGCCGCAAGTGTGAAAGTACCCTAAAAAATAAAATAAAAATTATTTTATAATTAAAAATTGAAAATGAAAAATGAAAAAACACACATATTAGGTATCGCCGCATCCGTAATGACCAACTCTATAAATTTATCACATGATCCACCCTGTCCGATAAACACCATAACATTTTTTTAAAAAGGTAAAAAAAAGCCATTTTTGTCACCTTACATCACAAAAAGTGCAACACCAAGCGATCAAAAAGGTGTATGGTCCCACAAAATGATATTAATAAAGCTGTCACCTCATCCTGCAAAAAATGAGCTACCTAAGAAAATCGCAGAAAAAATAAAAAATACTATAGCTCTCAGAACACTAAAACATAATTTATTTTGTTTTAAAACAGCTATTATTGTGCTAAAGTAAAATACATAAAAAATATACATATTAGGTATAGCCACGTCAGCAACAACCAGCTCTATAAAAATATTACATGTAAAAAGAAAAAAAAAGGTCTAAAAAAAAGCAATTTTTGTCACATTTTATCACAAAAATTGCAACAGCAAGTGATCAAAAAGGAGTATGCCCCCCAAATCATTACCAATCAAACTGTCACCTCATCCCACAAAAAAACTATTATTGTGTAAAACTTAAATAAATAAGAAAAAGTTGACATATTAGGTATTGCCATGTCCATAACAATCTGCTCTATAAAAAACTCACTTGACCTAATCCCTCAGGTAAACACTGTGAAACGAGAGTGGACGGGTCCCTAGGGGCCTGCTCCTATTTAAAGAAATCGTACAATATGACGATGATCCCCAGTTTGTAGGGGAGTGGAAGGCTGCGCACCAGCGATTTTCTTTGGAAATTATGGAGCTCGTACTGGCTCGCGATCAGCAAGAATATACAGTCGTCACAGAAGAGCTAAGCAAAGCGCGAGACGAGCTCCAAAAAAGACTTTTGGAGTCGCAGTTTGTTAATTTTTAAAAGAGGCTAAACAAAAAGCTACTAACCACGCAGGCAGATATAAAAGATCGAAAAAGGGATAAGTTCATCAGAGATAAAAATGATTACGAACAGGATCGTGTATTTGACTGGGGCAAAAAAAGGACCCGCCCCAAACGTATGCCACGCCGAGGACGCCACAACTTTTGGGCTACTGACTCTGAGTCAAGCCAATCTGAAGGAAATGGAGCCAATTCGGGTGATGAACCATCCCCTTTAGAAAAGGCACGAGAAGGGGGCGTGGCAGACGCTCAAGAAAAATCCAGAGAGATCCGAAAGTCCACGAGAAGGAGGCGCCAGGTTTCCTGGCGACATTAAAATATGATGAACGAATCTCTAATGCACCTATTAAGGACATAGTAGTAAACCTGACAGGCTTAGAACTGCCTCCTGGCTGTATCCCACTCCTCAATCGGCTGCTGGGATACAGCCTACCTGGGCAGTTCAGCCTTGTAGACTTCGAGATTGATTTATTCCTGTCGGTTCGCAAGTTGTATCTTAAAAAGCTGTTTGCTGAGACCCCCATGCAGGGTCCTACCCCCCCACCGGGGGAGGTCCCAGCTACCATGTCCCAAACTGACTTCCATTTACGAGGTAGATTCAGTGAGGAGGAGATAGCTTGTATTCATTTTCTGTCCAATACGGAGCCAGAATAGCCTTCGGGCAACCAAGGCCAGTTTAACAAATATACAGGGGGCGTCAGCTCCACCTTCCTCCCTCCCATGCCGGCCGGCTCGGCAATAGATCTTTTCCACAAGCGAGTATTGAGAGAAATGCGTGCGTTGGTTTATCCCGCGGCACCTTCAAACCTTACGATAGAAGAATCCCGCGCTCTCTTGTGGTTAAATAAACAGGATAACATAGTCATTAAGCCGGCCGACAAGGGAGGGAATGTGGTCCTGATGCCCAGGGAATATTATCTGGAAGAAGCGCACAGGCAATTAGGGGACAGTACAGTATATTTAAAGCTCAGGGGAGACCCAATACCTGGGGTGTCATCCATGCTTTTCACACTTATCAACCAGTACATATTGAATGGATTTTTATCCAAAGGTATGATAGATCGACTCATCCCAGCCTTCCCAAAAATCCCTATATGGTACTTTGTGCCAAAAATTCACAAATCACTGACTCGACCCCCGGGCCGTCCCATCATTGCCAGGATCAGGTCAATGACTGAGCCTTTGTTTGGTTATATCGACTGGCTCCTTAGACCTTTGCTAGCCAGCACCCCGACGTACCTAAAAGACACAGGTGACTTCCTCCGGGCACTTAGAGGACTTAAGTGGCGGGATGAGTTTAACCTGGTGTCCCTGGACGTCGAAAGCTTATATACTAGAATCCCCCATGATTTAGGACTTCGGGCAGTCAGTATGGTCCTCAGCAAAAGCGACAAGGATGTGGTATTTACAAACTTTATCCATGAAGCACTAGACCTTGTCCTCACCAATAATGTCTTTCAGCTTGACGGACAGTGGTACCGCCAGATACTAGGTACCGCAATGGGCACACCTGTCTCGTGCACATTTGCTAACCTGTACCTGGCGATATTTGAAGAGACTTATATCTTCTCGGTGGATAACCCCTTCCTGCTGTACATCCACTTGTTTTTAAGATATGTGGATGATGTTTTTCTGGTCTGGTCGGGGAGCGAGGAGTCCTGCCATGCATTTGTTGACTACCTCAATGCACATAACCAGATGAATATGAAATTCACCATCAATTTTGGTGGTGGGTCTCTCGATTATCTGGATGTGCATGTCACTGTAAAAGATGATATTGTACATACCAGCGGCTACCGTAAGCCCACGGCGACCAACTCCCTCCTCCACCAGACCAGCTTTCACCCGCCATCAGTTAAACGAGCAGTCCCGTACGGACAATTTGTCCGTTTACGGAGGATAAATGATAACGATGAGGACTTCCACAAGCAAGCTGGAGAACTTAGAGATAGGCTCTTGGATAGGGGTTATCCATCGAGAAGCGTCTCAATAGCCCTGCATAGGGCCGCTAAACTAGATCGCAATTCTTTGCTCATGGAGAAGAGAGTAAATGCCACACCCTCGCGCTTCGCCTTTTCCTTCCAACACAGTCCTGCCGCTGATGTAATTAGGCAGGCTATTAACCAAAATTGGGATCTATTGAAGGGGGAGTCTTCTCTCAGCAATCTTGCAAACGAAAGAGCATTGGTCACATTCAGAAGGTGTCCCACACTCAAGGACAAGCTGGTCAGGAGCGCATTTAATACGCCCCCAGAAGAGACCTGGCTTAAGAAGCCCAGAGGGAACCATAGATGTGGCCATTGTTCCTTCTGCACACTAAACACCCGAAGTAAGGACCTGCAGATAGGGGGAATTAAACATGTTGTACGTGAATTTATAAACTGCCGCACACCTTACGTGGTATATGTAGTCTTTTGCCCCTGTAAACGTTTTTACATAGGTAAAACGATTCGCCCCCTATTCAAATGCATTCGTGAACATGTCGGTTCTTTACGGTCGGGCAGAGGTAGCCCAAGTCTCATTGACCATATCCGCACCGCCCACGATGCCCATCCGCGCTGTCTCTCCTTTGCGGGGGTCGAGCATGTCCGTCCCATCCCCAGGGGGGGTGACCGGCATCGCCTGCTCCTGCAGAGGGAGGCAAGGTGAATTATGCAAACTGGAGCGATGGGAGCGGCAGGCATGAATGATAAGAATGAGATGTCAGTGTTTTTGTAAATGGGATGCGTTCATTTTAGAGGGGCGAGCAGTTTGCAATATGGCCTCCTATACTTGCACTTTGCAGTAACTTTAGCTCGAATGTGACTTGTACATAGATTACAGCATACATAATTGCATTTGAATCTGTATCGCTATACCCAACCTCCCTCGTCATTTGTGCATGAGTTTGAAGCCATATGCCTAACGGTATGGATATCGCTGCATAACTTGTACTCCATTATACTCATTAGTGTGTCTTTCAGTATTTGCATTTGTACTTGTCCACGCCGGTCATGTTTTTAACTCACGTCATAGATCTATGGGCACACAGCTGTAGCTGATGGTGCCGGCCGCTCAGAGTCCGCCCCCATAAAGCGCAGGTCTGCGCGATGACGTGCACAGCGGCCAGAGCGGCCGTTGCCGCTTGCTACAGTGTGTCCGCCCCAGGATCCTCTATGCACAATCTTCCAAGGAAGTGTTTCAATAAAGCAGCAACATTTTTCCTACTCCGGTGAGTGCCGCGATCTTCTTCGTGAACTATTGATCCAACCTCTGTGTCGCTGAGCACTACGTAGCAGAGTACACCTAACCACATTATCGGTTTCCCATTATTGAAGGCTACATCAGTGAAGGCAGTGCCGCCTTGCATCTATTATCTCAAACACTGTGAAAAAACAAAAAACAAAAAAAACATTTTTGGGTTACCTTGCCTCACAAAAAACTTAATATAGAGCAATTAAAAATCATATGTACCCCAAAATAGTACCAATAAAACTGGCACCTTATCTCATAGTTCCCAAAATGTGGTCCATTTTTTTAGTTTCTACTGTAGGGGTTCATCAGGGGGGCTTCAAATGGGACATGGCATCTAAAAACCAGTTCAGCTAAATCTCCCTTCCAAAAACCATATGGCATTCCTTTCCTACTGCACCCTGCAGTGT
Source organism: Bufo gargarizans (assembly GCF_014858855.1). NCBI lineage: Eukaryota > Metazoa > Chordata > Amphibia > Anura > Bufonidae > Bufo > Bufo gargarizans. The sequence continues at coordinate 107,302,775 of NC_058086.1, forward strand.
GCCCGTACAGCAGTTTACAATCAAATGTGGGTGTTTATGTAAACTGCTAAATCAGGGTAATAGATATTGAGTTTTATTTGGCTGTTAAACCTTGCTTTGCTACTGGAAAAAATGGATTAAAATGTAAACTCTGCCAAAAAAGTGAAATTCTGAAATTCCATCTCCATTTTCCATTAATTCTTAAGGAATACCTAAAGGATTAATAAAGTTAGTAAAATCTGTTTTATTCCAGTCCTGGTGGTGCCCTGCCGTCAATTAGTTTGTTTCAGCTTTGCAACCATACTCCCCCCGGAACCCAAAGAGTTTGTTTTCCCAGAAAATGCTTGGCGGGTAATGGGAATAATGCCACCGGATCGCCTGTGGTATCGTCTTCGAACCTCCGACTTTTATTGTTGATTAATGAAAACATTTGTGGCAACAAATGTTTATCCCCAGGACTGTGACGAGGGGACACCCTCTGCGTCTGGAGGAAAGATGTTTTTTACACAAAAATATAGGATAAAGGATTTTTTATAGTAAAAGCGGTGAGACTATGGAACTCTGCCTGGATCAACTTGCAGGATAACAGGCAGAAATGGTTGTAAAGTCTTTTTTTCAGCCTTAAAAAACATATGTAGCAGTGAAAGTAACAGTGTCAATAGTGGTCCCATGACAGAGTGGGGAGGGGGGCAGCAGAAGTGGCATATAGCACAAGATGGTTTGCAGATCACAGTAGTAGCAGAACCCAACAACAGCAGTGTGATAGCGAGCCTGCATGCATATCCTTTTAAAAATGTAACATGTACATATCAGTAGGCCAAGAAGCCCATTGTAGGAATGGCAGTAGAGGCAGCAGGTGGGTGGTAGCATCACAATTGTGGTGGCAGCACATGGCCAGAAGTAGTGGCCCATTTTGCACAATATTCCAGTCTGCCAGCACACTACAATATGATCATTAGTGGCAAAATTATCTATTCTGTTGCATAAGGCACCGGAGTCTAAATATTCTGGTTGATCCACGCCTGATTCATCTTTATGTCTCTCAACAAAGAGCAGCAAAGCCAAGGGGTAGGTTCAGGACAGGTGAGGGCATAGAGGCAGTTCCTGAGTCATGCCAACTAAGCGTGTTGTCAGAGGAGCACATCTAGTTCTGGCTGTGTGTATCTGTTGCCACTGGAGATGATATTGAAGAGCGAGTCAACCATTCCAGTACAGCTGATTGTTGGTCAAAACACGACCGCTGGATGACAGTTTCAGTTCTGGCCTGTTGCTGTGGCTGCTACCACCCCACCCCCCTTCTCTTCTTCTGCTGCTACTTGTGCCAGCTACAGCAACATTTTTGTCACTGCCCATTACATTTGGATGTCGGTGCACTAGAACATAATGCACATAGCGATATATTACACCTGCCTTGAATTCTGAGGCACACTGTATTACTAAAATAATGGATTAACGCTGAAAGTCGATGTACTACAACGTGATGCACATAGTGATATATATTACACCTGCCTTTATTAATGAGGCACAATCTGTGGATTGGCTGGCTGCATGGCACTATGGGTGATCTTGCATTCCCGGGCTTCTTACTTTACACTTTGTAAAATGTGCAGCCACCATTTTAGGAAAAACTGATTTGTTACCATGAAGTGCGAGGAAATTCAGATTCTGTTGGAGATAGGCAGGCATAAATCAGCTTACAAAAAGATGCCCCTGTTGCCATTAAGAAAGCTGGAATTAGCCGTTAATGTGAGGCCAAGTAATAACTGTACACGCCCAGCTATACGATAGTACAGAGCTTAACTCCCACATGAGTAAGCTTCTGACAGTGCAGTCTCTTCCGTACTGGTTACTGGATTCTACTGCCTTTAGGGAGCTGATGGTGGGCACTCAGCCTCACTGAAAGACATCTGGTTGACATTATTTCTCCAAAAAAGACAACCCTGCTTTGTACTGTCATGTGGGGTACTTGGGTTACTCCTTGCAGTTCTCGCTGAGTAGCAAGGTGCACGCCACAGTGGACACATGGACCATTTGTTACAGGTAGGAATAGTACATGTTTTTCCCTGCCCACTGGGTCAAGATTTTTCATGGCTAGGCAGCACTACAACAAAAAGGCCAGATCCTATTGACACCTCCCCTCCGATCATATGTATAAAGTAAAGCATTGCCATGCTGAGTTAAAGCTGATCGCCCTGGGCAAGAGTAGCCACACAGCCGATAATTTAATCCATAACCGGCATGATAGGAATTTCCTCTGTTTAACTAACCAGTTAATGAGCTGGTAGCTTCACCACGTTCATTTGAGCCAGTGGTTCTACTAAAAATCAAAAATACAGGAAAAATAAATAAACTAAGTTATATATAATAGTACCTTAAGTACTTTGGTGTTGGGTATTCTATGATCAATTTTGTCCCCTGATGAGCCTGACAATAACCAGGCGAAACACGTAGGGACGGTATTGAACTTCTTGACTAAACCTATCTTTCCACTAACTTGATACTCACCTGGATATTCACTGTCACTTACTTACGGGTACTCATATTGTTTTACTTTATTATTTGTTGTACTTTAATATAGGTCTCCTATCAGGGAATTTATTTTCTGATCATCCCCCTTGCTAGGGTCCTTCTAGGGTCACTAGGAGGCACGAGAAACGGGATTGCCCTTATCAGGGCGGCTATTCCGTATTTAGGTAGGAATTTCCACATCAGGGCCAGAATCAGGGACATCCATCCCTATAGGCCCCACTAACCCATCCTACCCTCACACAACAGCCTTAGTAGGGTACTACCATCAGACCTATATTTTGATTTTCTTTTCCTGTTATTACTTTATTTTTGTATTTATAAGGGTGTACTGACTTTTATATAATAATATTAAAGGTTATATTTTAGAATTGTGGCATTTCAGAGATGTGTGTGTAACCTGGGAACTATATAAAAGTGTAAAAAAAAACATAAAAATTCAGATCACCCCCCTTTTCCCAAAATGAAAATAAAAGAACTAAAAAAATACACATCATGGGTGTCGCAATGTGTAAAACCACCCATTGTATAAAAATATATTCCCCATACGGCAAACAGCAAAACATTAAAAAAAAAAAGAGTTCAAATGTCCGATTCGCCGTTTTTGGCCGCTTCATTTGCTACAAAATTTTTATAAAAAGTGATCAAAACGTCTTAAACACCCCAGAATGGTATCAGTTAAAAGTTCAGATTGCCCCGCAAAAAATTAGCCCCCACCCAGCTCTGGACACCCAGCTCTGTACACATAATTACAAAAAAGTTATAGGGCTCAAAATATGGCGACAAAAATAATAAATCAGATTTTTTTTATTTTTTTTATCACTATTAAAACGCAAGAAAAACTATACCTATAAGGTATTGCCGGATTCGATCTGACCTGTAGAATAAAAGTAACCAGTCAGTTTTATCGCACATCGAATGTGTCGTAAATAAAAATCTTGTAAAACTGTGGTGGAATTGCTTTTTTTTTTTCAACAGGAAGAATGGGCAGTTTTACCATCTGAGAAAATAAAGAGCCTCATCCACATCTACCACAAAAAACTTCAAGCTGTCATTGATGTTAAAGGGGGCAATACATGGTATTAGGAACTGAGGTGTGTAAACTGATCAGGGTCATTTGGGGAGTTTGTGTTGTGATTATGATTTATAAAGAGTAAACACCGTTGTTTGACATAAATGGCTTCAGCCGACCACTAACCACGAGCGAGAGAAAAGTGTCCGTGTTACCATTTATATTCTCTGAACAATGGTTAAAGGGGTATTCTCATCTTAATGATCACTGGTAAATCTGTTAATGATTTGACAGTGACCATTTTTCTAAATACATTTTATTACCCCATTCCCACCCTTTTTTAGAAAATAAGTCCTCTCTTGCCTGATGTTGTCTTTGGTCTCCCCTGGTTACGGCCACCTCTCCTGTCGAATCCCGCCGTGCCGCGCAATGTCCTGAACGAGCATGCCGCCGCGCATGCGCCATGATGACTTCTTCTTGGCCACTATAGTACAGAGCCGCGAACGCGCACACTGACTCTGTACTATACAGGCCAGAAATAAGTCACCATGGCACATGCGCAGCGGCGTGCGCATTCAGGACATTGCGCGGCCCGGCCAGGAGAAAATCTTCAGTCTTCTGCGCAAGCACGGCCCGGCTGGGAGAAGAATCCAGCAAGTGAACGTCGCGCTCCAGGAAGGTAAGTATGAAAATGGAAGATGAGAATACCACTTTAAGAAATCATAAATTCTGCAAGGGTATGTAAACTTATCAGCACAACTGTAAGTAGCTGTGTGATATAAATCTGTGGAATATGGGAAGCACAAGAGGATGTGCACCATAAATCCCATCTTTGTAAGGCCTCTTGCACATGGCCGCTGTGTGCCTGTGGTTGTATTGTGGACCACATACAGCAGTTCCACAATGCACAGGGCACCAGCCGTGTGCATCCCACATCCGTGATGTGGACCCATTCACTTGAACGGAACGGAAACACGGATCGGATCCCCACCGAAGCACTACAGAGTGCTTCTGTGGTGTTTCTGGCCATGCCTCCGAACAGCAGAAAAGTAGAACATGTTCACGGACCCATTGAAGTTGACTGGGTCTGGATCTGTCCCGGCCGCTGCACGCACGTTGCCCTTGCATTGGGGACTGCAAATTGCTGTCCCCAATGCACGGAATGGACCAACAACGTTCATGTGCAAGAGGCCTAACACTTGTGATCTAGTTTTGTGTGAAGCGGCATATATGCATTCATGTTGCATGTATTTATTAATTAGGGCTACCAATTCTGAGTAACTCGGAGTGACAGGAGATTTACAGAATCAGATTTATTTTTTTTGTCGCCATATTTTGACCCCTATAACTTTTTTGTAATTATGTGTACAGAGCTGGGGCTCATTTTTTTTAGGGGCAATCTGAACTTTTCACTGATACCATTCTGGGGTGTTTAAGACTTTTTGATCACTTTTTATTAAAATTTTTGTAGCAAATGAAGCAACCAAAAACGACGAATCGGACATTTTATGTTTTGCTGTTTGCCGTATGGGGAACATATTTTTATACAATGGGTGTTTTTACACATTGCGACACCCATGATGTGTATTTTTTTAGTTCTTTTATTTTCATTTTGGGAAAAGGGGGGTGATCTGAATTTTTATGTTTTTTTTAACACTTTTTTATAGTTCCCAAGTTACACACACACTCTGTAACACAGTACACAGCTCTGCTACATGCAGGTTACACACACATTTCTGTAACACAGTACACAGCACTGCTACACAGTACACAGCACTGCTACCTGCAGGTTGCACATACATCTCTGTAACACAGTACACAGCTCTGCTACCTGCAGGTTACACACACATTTCTGTAACACAGTACACATCTCTGCTACACAGTACACAGCACTGCTACCTGCAGGTTGCACATACATCTCTGTAACACAGTACACAGCTCTGCTACCTGCAGGTTGCACATACATCTCTGTAACACAGTACACAGCTCTGCTACATGCAGGTTACACATACATCTCTGCTACACAGTACACAGCTCTGCTACATGCAAGTTACACATACAGATCTACAACACAGTACACAGCACTGCTACATGCAGGTTACACACACATCTATAGTACACAGCTCTATTTGATGGCTTTAGTTCTGTACACTCTACCAGCTGCTGTGCACATCTGACCCCTCCCACACACGTGACTCGTCACATGGTCATGACGTCATCACAGGTCCTTTGCCTCTCCAGCAGCTAGCAGCTCCATCAGGTGAAGAGTGTGTGTAGTAGGGCGTATTTTGAGTTAGGGAGGACAGAGTTTTGTCTGATGTCTGAGGGAGGACGGAGTTTTGGCTGAGGGAGGACGGAGTTTTGGCTGATGTCTGAGGGAGGACGGAGTTTTGGCTGATGTCTGAGGGAGGACGGAGTTTTGGCTGAGGGAGGACGGAGTTTTGGCTGATGTCTGATGGAGGACGGCGTTTTGGATGAGGGAGGACGGAGTTTTGGCTGATGTCTGAGGGAGGACGGAGTTTTGGCTGATGTCTGAGGGAGGACGGAGTTTTGGCTGATGTCTGAAGTCTGATAGAGTTTTGGATGAGGAAGAACAGAGTTTTGGCTAAAGTCTGATGTAGTTTTGGATGAGGGAGGACAGAGTTTTGGCTAAAGTCTGAGGTAGGACAGAGTTTTGCCTGACGGAGGATGGAGTTGTGGATGATGTCTGACGATGTCCTAATATGTATGCCGTAGTGGTGCTGTGATTCCCTTTGGTACTAGACTAATGCCCAGTGTTCAGAGGCCACGTACCCTGAACTCGAAAAGTTCTGAGGACAAAGTTGACTGGCTAACACAGGACACACAATCTTCTGCAGCTTCCGCTTGGAACCTTGACGCACCATCCTCCTCCAGCTCAGCTTCGGGCACCTCTCAAGTTATCACTCGCCCGCCTGCCGCCACCACCAACACTAGCACCACAGCCGCTTCACTTGATCTGTCAGAGGAGTTATTTACACATCAGTTGGAATAAATGAGTGATGCGCAACCATTATTGCAAGAGGATGTAGATAACAGGGATATGTCTCAGTCAGGCAGCATTACACAGATGGATATACATTGTGATGATGATGATGATGTTGTACCCGCTGCTGCTTCCTTTGCTGAGTTGTCAGATACAAATGAAGCGGTTGATGATGACGATGTGTCCGTGGATTTCACGTGGGGACTGCTCGAAGAGAAGAAGAACAGGGGGAAAGTTTAGATGGGGAGACAGAGAGGAGGAGGAGACGAGTTGGAAGCAGGGGGAGGTCGTCGCAAGGAGCTAGTGGCACAGTCAGACAGCGTGTATTGGCACCCGTGGTCAGCCAGACAGCACGCCAATCAACGCATGCTGTTGTCACCACCAGAATGCCGTCATTGCAAAGCTCAGCAGTGTGGCATTTTTTTTGTGTGTCTGCCTCTGATAACAGCGATGCCATTTGCAACCTGTGCCAAAAGAAACTGAGTCGTGGGAAGTCCAACACCCACCTCGGTACAACTGCTTTGCGAAGGCACATGATCTCACATTACAAACGCCTATGGGATCAACACATGAGTAAAAGCAGCACACAAACTCAAAGCCACCATCCTCCCCCTGGTCCAGCATCTTCAGCCACGTCAACTACTGCTGTCCTCCTTGCCCCCTCTGAACCACCTGCCACTCCGCCTCTCACCTTGAGCAGTTCCTGCTCATCTTCCCACAGTCAGGTGTCTATCAAGGACATGTTTGAGCGTAAGAAGCCAATGTCACCAAGTCACCCCCTTGCCCGGCGTCTGACAGCTGGTTTATCGGATCTCTTAGCACGCCAGCTTTTACCATACAAGCTGGTGGAGTCTGAGGCCTTCAAAAAATTTCTATCTATTGGGACACCGCAGTGGAAGGTACCCGGCCGAAATTTCTTTGCACAAAAGGCAATCCCCAACCTGTACTCGATTGTGCAAAAGGAAGTCATGGCATGTATGGCACACAGTGTTGGGGCAAGGGTCCATCTGACCACTGATACCTGGTCTGCAAAGCACGGTCAGGGCAGGTATATCACCTACACTGCGCATTGGGTAAACCTGCTGACGGCTGCCAAGCATGGAATGTGTGGCTCTGCAGAGGAGTTGGTGACACCGCTACGACTTGCAGGCAGGCCTGCTGCCACCTCCTCTACTCCTCCTACTCCATCCTCTTCCATAACCTCCTCGGCTGAGTACTCTTCTGCTGCTGCGTCTTGCTCCACATCAACGGCACCCCACCAGCTCCCCAGGGGCTATTCCACATCCCGATACGACAGTGTCATGCCGTCTTGGGGTTGACTTGCCTGAAAGCAGATAGTCACACTGGACCAGCACTCCTGTCCGCCCTGAACGCACAGGTGGATCAGTGGCTGATCCCACACCAACTGGAGATCGGCAAAGTGGTGTGTGACAATGGAAGCAATTTGTTGGAGGCATTGAATTTGGGCAAGTTGGCACATGTGTGTAATCTGATCGTACAACGCTTTGTGCATAAGTACCCAGGCATACAGGATGTCCTCAAGCAGGCCAGTAAGGTGTGTGTCCATTTCGGGTGATCATATACGGCCATGAGGCACTTTTCAGACATTCAGTGCCGAAACAACATGCCAGTGAGGCGCTTCATTTGCGACAGCCTGACACGTTGGAATTCAACGAGTATTTGTATGACCGGGGTGCTAGGACAGCCTCTGCGGAGCTGGGATTTTTTTGCCACGTTACTGGACGCTCATGCGCAATGCCTGTAGGCTCATGTGTCCTTTTGAGGAGGTGACAAACCTAGTCAGTCGCACCAAAGGCCCCATCAGCGACATCATCCCATTTGTTTTCTTCCTGGAGCGTGCCCTGCGAAGAGTGCTGGATCAGGCCGTAGATGAGCGCGAAGAGAAAGAGTTGTGATCACCATCATCACCACCAGAAACAGCCTTATCAGCATCGCTTGCTGGACCTGCGGCAACGCTGGAAGAGGAGTCTGAGGAGGAGGAGTCAGAGGAGGAATGTGGCTTTGAGGGGGAGGAAGACCAACCACAGCAGGCATCCCAGGGTGCTCGTTGTCACCTATCTGGTACCCATGGTGTTGTACGTGGCTTGGGGGAAGAACAGACCTTCAGTGAGATCAGTGAGGACGAGGAACGGGACATGAGGAGCTCGGCATCCAACCTTGTGCAAATGGGGTTTTTCATGCTGTCGTGCCTGTTTAGGGACCCTCGTATAAAAAGGCTGTTGATGGAGGACATGCAGAGCTTTTTAAGTCCTACACATCGTCACAGCCCTTCAGGGTCCACCCTCAGAGGACGACTTGACTACTGGGTGTGCAGGCTTGACCTGTGGCCTGAGCTATCCCAATTTGCGATAGAACTTCTGGCCTGCCCCGCTTCAAGTGTCCTGTCAGAAAGGACCTTCAGTGCAGCAGGAGGCATTGTCACTGAGAAGATAAGTTGCCTAGGTCAAAAAAAGTCTAGATTACTTCACCTTTATTAAGATGAATGAGGGATGGATCCCAAAGAGACTCACAGTGGGTGATACATTCGACAAAAAAAGGCCTGATGACTGAGATGAGCTGCCTTGGGCTAAAAATGGTCCACACACTGCTGTATTTTATCTCTGAATGCCGGATGACTTGCATGACTTATCCGCCACCAACTAGGGTTCAAGCCGCAATGTTTCAGGGCACTTTCTGCCTGGGAAACATAAATTTTTTGGGCCGCTGCTACAGCAGCAACAATACCTATTTTTTCAGGCATGTGTACATGCCTCATTTTTCTGGCCTCTGGTGCTGCACTGTGGCTTCAAAAAAAAAAAAAAAAGGCACATACATGTGTCAATTCCCCTTCGTGATCGTTACCTTGTTGTGGTGAAGGGGCTTGCATATCACAATGAAGCGACCACCTCTATGAGTGTGTTGGCAATGGCAATGTTGGCACACCCCAGATGATAAGGTCGTTGCTTCATTGTGAACAGACCAAAAGCGATCGGCTGGATAATTTTACATAGAAAAAACATTAATTTTCTTTGTGATCATCTAAGGTAATCATTAAAGCCTACTGGGCCAACAATGGGCCCACACTGCAGAATCATTGTTTTCTGGGTCACTTAACTGTCACTGAACTACCTCAGCACAACCATAGGCTTGAAAAAAACATTGCCTGCAATCTCCCAAACGTGCGCAAGAGCACAGTCATCACTACATCAAGATTCACGCATAGAGGAATACAATTTATGTCATGAGTGTGTCAACTATTGACAACTCTTTGCGGTTGTCTAAAATCTATTCCATACACGTCCCCTGATAAGGGATGTAACAGGGATTAAACTGATAGGAATAGAACTACTTAACACACCAGACATATTGGGATTGCACAGTACATTACACAGCGCAAGCCCATTCCCCCAAATTGGAATTAAGAGGACCGACCAAGCATCTTTTTCCATCTCCCGGTTCCTAAAATCAATGCCATATACACGTCCCCTGATAGGGAATGTAACAGGGATTAAACTGATAAGAATAGTACTACTTAACACGCCGCTCATATCTGGTGGCACATTCGATTGCACATGCAGTGCCCCAAATTTGAAGTAGGAGGACCGACCAAGCATCTTTTTCCATCTCCCGGTTCCTAAAATCGATGCCATATACACTTCCCCTGATAGGGGACGTAACAGGGATTAAACTGATAGGAATAGTACTATTTAACACACCTTATAATAATATTAATAATACTAGTGGACGTAACAGGGATTAAACTGATAGGAATAGTACTACTTAACACACCTTATAATAACACAGAGAGAGGCAATGCAGAGAGAGGAGTCTGAAGAAGAGGAGTCAGAGGAGAAAGGTGGCTTTGAGGAGGTGGAAGACCAAACACAGCAGGTGTCCCAAGGGGCTTGTTGTCACCTTTCGGGGACCCTTGGTGTTGTACGTGGCTGGGTGGAGGAAGAGACCTTCAATGACATCAGTGAGGACAAGGAACGGGACATGGCTAGCTTGGTATCCAACCTTGTGCAAATGTGGAGTTAGCGGTTGTGCAAATGGACTGTTTGCGGTTGTTTGCGGTGCGTTAAACAGGGAGTTTGGTCTGTCACTGTGAAGCGGATCATTAGGCAATGCACTGCACAGTGACAGATCAGTGACACCAAAGTCTGAATATAAGGCTAAAAGCACGATCGCTATGGTGACTATGGGTAGCTAAATGGCTCTAAGGCAGTGCACTAGGCCTTAGGCAAAGTCACAGAAGAGGAAGGTATACGCTTCTCCAAACGTTTCTGGCAATATCACAGGAGGAGGGTATAATAATCCCATAAAACTCCTGGAAGACATCACAGGATGGGGGTGTAGTAGTCCCATTACCAATCCTGGCACATATAACAAGCAGAAAGGTGGGGTATATTACTCGCCTAAGCATTCCTGAAGCAGCGGGGTTACCCTTTTAGTGAATGGACCTGCCTGGGACTTAGCACTTGTCCTACCTTGGAACTTAGGATACATGACACCAGTAGTAGGCCATTAGTATTAAGCATCCAAAAAGGCAGTCCGTTTAAAGAGCAAAGAGCTGTAAAGCAAAGTGACACAAAAGAAAGGTGCTATTGATCTGCTAAGTGCAAAAGTTAAGTGCAATTTTACAAAAAGTGCATAGATTCACATTGCGGCACCTGGGAAAGAATACACTGTGAGACAGTGACAGATCGCACACAGGTTAGAGGTAAGGAAGGGTTGGATAGTGCTGTCCACACCCCTATTCCACCACAGGTGAGACCAGCTGGAGGTACTCAGGCTGGAATAAAGCACCTCCCAGGGTGTCAGTAAAGGGGGAGTGTGTTACCCATGGACAGAGGCCTGGAGACTCTGTGAGTGTTGTCTCAGCCGGGCAAGGCTGAGGGACCACGAGGTTGGGAGAAAGCCTGAACTGACTTTGCTACAGCCTGGAAGTGAGCTGGACTACTGGCTGAGAAAGCCGCATGTGATTACCGTGTGTGAACGGTGCTTTAGGTGAGTCAGGGATATGACTGTGTTTAGGTAGAGCCCAGACGGGCAAGGTGTTTATTTATTACTGTTTTGTTGTTTTGCTTTTACTGGTGTGCCACAATAAATGCACTGTTTGGACCTTGAACCTGGTGTCCTGAAGCCGTATCTGTGAGGATAATCCCCTGAAAGAAAGCTACCCCTCACAATTGGTGGAGTATGCGCGCACCAGGGCTCCTGCGGGCACCAGCAAGGGCCGTGTCCGTGCAAAAGGTCATGACAACAGATTGCAAAGGGCACCGGCAAGTATTGTCCATACAGAGGGCTGCGGAAATTGCTGTACGGAAAGTGAAGTGTTGCTAGGGGTAATGGGAAAGTGAAAGTAAAAGAGGCTGACCTGTGAAAATAAATTTTGGTCAGAATGGCAACCTGGGTGAAAGATGGTCTGGTGTGGCGGAAAGTTCTCATACTGGAGGTGATGTCCTCTGTGAGAAGGGGTCCAGTTTGGCGGAAAACCGAGGCCACAAAGAAAGTAATTTAGTAGCTGGTGCAGAAAAGAAATTGCTTCTTGAGGAAGCTAAGTGCTGCACTGGGAGAGGCTGCTTAGAACCTGGCTGAGAGTCAAGGTTTGGAGGAAAAGATGATGGTGATATGTGCCATTGCCAAGGGCAACCGGGAAGAAAAGAAGGTGGAAAGCGGTGTGGCTTTCAGGAATTCCTATGTTTCCGGCATGTGTGAGCAGAGTACTAGATAGAATGTGTGGAGGATTAATGAGGCGGTTGCTAGGGGCGACCAACCACAACTGCGTGCAGCTGTCCAGCAGCTATGGAGTGGAGAAACTGTTTCATATTCTGCGTCTGGAGATCCCATGGAAAGATCTCCAGAGAGTGTGACTCCCTGTCTGGAAGGAGGCCGGGCCCAAGGCGTTTCTCGAGGTAACCACTGCAGTGAGGAGTCTGCAGGTGATCGTGGGATGGAGGATCCTAGAGTGTCCTCATCTCCTGGAACTGCCGAAACCATGACAACAATGGATAAGAGCATTCCAATTATTCTGTGTGTTGCAGAGGGTCAGGTGATCCTGGTTCAGACTAGCCCAGTGGCTGAGAACTATGTGCGGGACTTTCATGGGGCTAGCATGAACTGTCCGGTGGCTCTCACTGAGTGCAAGACTCTAGTAGGAACTGGGACTAATGATCTTGATGATGATAAAGTGCTCGTACATGAGGTGAAGTGGGTCCGTGGTGTACTTTTGGCATGGGGACTGTGGGGAAATAGAAAACCTTCTGCAGCTAGTGATCAAACTCCTGCAGAATTGGTACCGTCCCCTTTAAGTAATGTGACCATTGAAAACAGTGGTAACCCTAGGGTGCAAAGTAAAGGTGCCTAGTCGTCTGCAGTGCCTAATGAAAATATTATGTCATGTGAAATATTTGATGATGCTGATGACACGCCTTTTCCATTGCAGGTTGTGGTCAGGGAAGAGGCGCACCTAGTTGGTAAAAATGTCATTGATGTAAGAGCACTATTAATTGCTGAGAGTATACAGCTTGATGAACTCACAGGGGAAGATACGGCAGTGCTAGAGGGTGTACCGCCCGTACCAGAGGTTGACATTGACCTGTGTAGTATGTAAGAAGGATGTGCTGTGACTGATAGCAGCTCAGAGAGTGAGGCTGCCACATCAAAGTCCAGTGAAACAAAGGTGGTTGCTAGTGGCAACCAGGAGATGATCGTGTCTGACAAGATGAGTGGCAAGTCTGTGAGCTTGGTGTGGAAACTGAGAATACCTGGTGGTGACTGTATGCTGGAAGGGTGTACAGAAATAGTGATGAATCATGGAGGGACCTAAGTGAAGGCTACTGATAAAGTGTTTGTGGATGTAACCGGTGTCAATGCTGAGAGAGAACCTGAGTTGGTGTTGGTGATAAACTGGGCTCTGCTGGCGTGGTTGTGGCAAAACAAGGGGAAAACTGTGGTTGATGGAGATGCCCTCTCACCAGCCTCCTGTGGTTATGCATGTGTTTACCCTCACGGGCTTGAACAAATGGGGAGGGGGGGTGAGACAGTGACAGATCACACTCAGGTTAGAGGCAAGGAAGGGGTGGATAGTGCGGTGCACATCCCTATTCCACCACAGGTGAGACCAGCTGGAGGTACTCAGGCTGGAATAAAGCACCTCCCAGGGTGTCAGTAAAGGGGGATTGTGGTCTCAGCCGGGCAAGGCTGAGGGACCACGAGGCTGTGAGATAGCCTGGACTGACTTTGTTACAGCCTGGAATTGAGCTGGTCTACTGGCTGAGAAAGCTGCATGTGATTACCGTGTGTGAACGGTGCTTTAGGTGAGTCAGGAATATGACTGTGTTTATGTAGAGCTCAGACGGGCAAGCTGTTTATTTATTACTGTTTTGTTGTTTTGCTTTTACTGGTGTGCCACAATAAATGCACTGTTTAGACCTTGAACCTGGTGTCCTGAAGCTTTATCTGTAAGGATGATCCCCTGAAAGAAAGCTACCCCTCACAACACACAATGGGCATAAGTGCTTGAACGTTGTATAACCTGTAAACACTGAATCAAAATTAGTGCAAAAGTAGAACAGTATAAGTCACACAGATCTCAGGTACAAAAGAGTCTTTTCTTTGGGTCCTGGCTTGTAACGTTGCAGAACTGTAACACAGCAAGAAAAGCAAAAATAAAAATCAATTGTAATCCAACATGAGGCATGGCTTGGCTGATAGTTGGAGTCCATGAAGTCCAGGCACAACAGGGTTAGATGAAAAGTTCAAGATGTAAACGATAAGCAGGTGGCAATGTTTCTTGCCAGTAAAAATGTGTCAATGGTTCGGCTTCTATAGTCTAATGGATGGTTCTCCTCACAACATGAGGTCTTCTACAGAGGGGCTGAAAGTCTTCCTCCTGGGTCCCATATTTAAGGGCACAACATTTCTTCTTTAAGCTATGTGACATCCTCATGGCTGTGATGGCTAGCAGTGGCGCTCTCTGTAGCTGCAACTTAATCTGCGATCTCCTGGTGGACTTCTGTGGCAGAACTAGGAAATGCGGAATCAACCTCTTTTGGTGGATCTTCTGTAAGCCTTGGCCTTTTCCTGGTAGGTGACAGATTCTCTGGACAACAGTAAAGCATAGACTCTTGGTCTTTCATAGCAAGAAGCCCTGGATTCGGTGGTGGTTCCGGAGTGCATGGAACAGAATCAGTGAACTCCTTCTTTTTCCTGTGCACATCAGGGCTGTGCTCCTGTTTGGTGGGCTCAGGTAGTGCTTCAACTATATTTGGAGGCTCAGGGGCAACAGGAGTAGCTACTGTGGCACTGATCATCTGTAGACTTTGCAGAGGCACTAGTGGTGCAGGGTTATCACCGTTGCCGAATTGAGTCTCCAGGGGGATAGGAGTGCAAATGACCGGCACCCAGACTTGATTCAGTGGCTGGGGAAGCCACTGTGGGGGATTTAAATGTAGGAGATGGTTCTGCGGTCTCCCATCCTCCAAGGTATCCACACTGGATTAAATCTTCAGCAGGGTATACAAAGTAACACGCCACTCAGACTTCCGCCCACCTTAACCAGTGGTAGAGTCCAGAATTGTAATGACCGGCAACACGCACAGGGAGGAAAACAGGGAAAGCCCTGCCCAAGGGAGAGGGAAAGGTGGTGACCCCTAACTCACCTTGCAGCTGGCACCTGCCTGCCCTGACGTCCCTAGACGGGTTCCTCACCCGTGCGGCGATCACGTGCCTAAACCCTGGCTTTCCCTGAAATGAGCCCTAGATAATGAGCGAGCCGGTGGGATCGCTAGTCCTCACCACTGCACTAAGAGGGAAACACCAGGGAGAGGACAGACAAACACAGACAAACACCCAGGTGGACGGCAACAATTGTCCACAAAGGTCCAACAGGGATCCGGAGGGTAGCGTTCTAAGACAACACTCAGAGAACGCAGCAACACAGCTCCAGTGGGTCAGAATAGATGTCCAGGCAGGAAGCTCTATATCTGGCAACCAGAGAAGTGTGAGAGGGGAATATAAGGAGGATTGGGAGTGCTGGACAAGGAACAGCTGAGAGAAGGAGCTACGGATCCCTGAGTGAGCCAAAAGGGTTTGTAAAGCAAACCCAGAAAGCTACAATAAGGAAACTTCCCTATCTGACATAGAGCGTGCAGCCAACCGCTGCGACCTCCTGACCCCGGGTACAACGGAGTCAGGCGTGGCTCTTGACACCCTCGTGACAGTACCCCCCTCTCTACGAGGGGCCTCTGGACACTCAGGACGAGAGGCATGAAAAATCCGGACTAGCCTGTCGGCGTTTACCTCAGACGCAGGAACCCACATTCTTTCCTCGGGACCGGAACCTCTCCAGTGCACCAGATATTGGAGAGAGCGGCGGACCCGACGAGAATTAACAATTTTGGATATCTGAAATTCCAAACTACCATCCACGACAACAGGAGGGGGTGGCAGCGGTGACGGTTCTAGAGGTGGAACATATTTTTTGAGTAACGACTTATGAAAGACATTATGGATTTTAAAAGTCTGAGGTAACTCCAGGCGAAAAGCCACGGGGTTGATGATGGCTACAATCTTGTAAGGACCAATAAACCTAGGACCCAGTTTCCAGGAGGGAACCTTCAACTTGATATTCCTAGTAGACAACCACACATAGTCATTCACTCCTAGGTCCGGACCTGGCGACCGTCTCTTATCAGCCATGCATTTGTATTTACCTCCCATATTTTTCAAGTTAGCTTGCACCTTCTGCCATACTGATGAAAGAGATGACGAAAACCGTTCCTCTTCGGGAACCCCAGAAGACCCCCCCTCTTTGAAAGTACAGAATTGGGGATGAAAACCATATGCACCAAGAAAAGGTGACTTGCCAGTGGATTCCTGACGCGATTATTTATGGCAAACTCAGCTAACGGTAAATATGACGACCACAACTCTTGGTTTTCAGACACAAAACATCTTAGATATGTCTCCAGGTTTTGGTTGGTACGCTCAGTCTGTCCATTCGACTGAGGATGGAAAGCTGAGGAAAAGGACAAGTGAACCCCCAAACGGGAACAAAAAGCTTTCCAAAATTTAGAAATAAACTGGGTTCCCCGATCCGAAACAACATCGGAGGGGACCCCGTGAAGCTTCACGATCTCACTGACGAATACCTGAGCAAGAGTTTTAGCATTAGGTAGTGCGGGTAACGCAATAAAGTGTGCCATTTTGCTAAACCTGTCCACTACTACCAAAATCACAGTTTTACCCGCAGACAAAGGTAAGTCAGTGATAAAATCCATAGACAGATGTGTCCATGGTCTATTGGGAATGACGAGTGGTAATAGAGACCCTGCAGGACGTGTATGTGAAACTTTTGCGCGTGCACAGGTAGAACAAGAAGACACAAAATCCAATACATCCTGACGCAACCTTGGCCACCAAAAACGAAGAGACAATAGCTCTAAGGTTGCTTTACTACCCGGGTGCCCGGCAAGTGCCGAATTATGATGTTCCTTTAATAATTCGAGACGTAGGTTCAACGGTACAAACAATTTCTCTGAGGGGCAAGAGACCGGGGCGTCCCCCTGGGCCTCTAACACCTTCCCCTCCAAAGCAGAGTGTACCGCAGAGACAACCACTCCTCTTTGTAGAATGGGTACCGGATCACTCACATTACCCCCTCCAGGGAAACAACGAGATAGTGCATCAGCCTTGGTATTCTTTACCCCAGGACGATAGGTAATCACAAAGTTAAACCTGGTAAAAAATAGCGACCACCTAGCCTGTCTAGGGGTGAGACGCTTAGCTGATTCGAGGTACAGCAGATTTTTGTGGTCCGTAAACACAGTGACGGGGTGGACTGCCCCCTCTAAAAAGTGACGCCACTCCTCAAAACGCAAGTTTAATAGCTAACAGTTCCCTATTGCCAATATCGTAGTTCTGTTCTGCTGCAGATAGTTTTTTAGAAAAGAAAGCACAAGGACGCCATTTGCCAGGAGACGGACCCTGAGACAGCACAGCCCCCACTCCCACCTCTGATGCATCGACTTCAACAATAAAAGGCTGAGAGACATCAGGTTGGACTAGTACAGGTGCTGAGGTAAACCTCTCTTTTAGAGAGGAAAAAGCAACTTTAGCGGCGTCAGACCATTTAGAAAAATCAGTCCCCTTCCTAGTCATGTCAGTAAGGGGTTTTACGATCACCGAATAATTTTTAATGAATTTCCTATAGAAATTCGCTAAGCCCAAGAACCGTTGTAGTGCTTTGAGGTTCTCAGGAAGATCCCAATCCAAAATTGCCTGGACCTTCCTAGGATCCATACGGAAACCTGACGCAGATAAATAATAACCTAGGAATTGTATCTCCTGAACGGCAAAAACACATTTTTCAATTTTAGCATATAATTCATTCGTCCGTAGGACCTGTAGTACTTGTCTGACATGCTCCTCATGTGTTTTCAGATCAGACGAATAAATTAAGATATCATCTAGGTATATTACCACAAACCTGCCGATTAGATGACTAAAAATGTCATTAACGAAATGTTGAAAGACGGCAGGAGCATTGGTCAGGCCGAAAGGCATAACTAGATTTTCATAATGCCCCTCAGGGGTGTTAAAAGCTGTTTTCCACTCATCCCCCTCTTTAATACGAATCAGATTGTTGGCCCCCCTAAGATCGAGTTTGGAGAACCACCTAGCACCCGCAATCTGGTTAAACAGGTGAGGAATAAGAGGAAGAGGGTATGGGTCTCGGATGGTTATCCGATTTAATTCACGAAAATCTAGGCAAGGACGCAGGCCCCCATCTTTCTTTTTAACAAAGAAAAACCCTGCAGCCACGGGTGAAGAAGAGGGTCTGATGTGTCCCTTAGCCAAACTCTCGGAGATATAATCCTTCATGGCTTGTCTCTCTGGACCTGAAAGATTATATAACCTGGTCTTGGGTAATTTTGCGCCGGGAATAAGGTTAACCGGGCAATCATAAGGACGATGAGGTGGTAACTTCTGACAACCCTTTTCAGAAAAAAACGTCCTCAAAGTCCGAAACAAATGTAGGTAGGGTAGCTATGGAGGCGACTAAGCAATTGCTATTTAAGCAATTTTCTCTGCACGGCTCACTCCACTCCAATATCTCCCTGGCCTGCCAATCCACGACTGGATTGTGCGCTACCAACCAGGGAAGGCCCAGCACCACCGGAGTGGGAAGCCCCTCCAGAACATAACATGAGAGCATCTCGTTATGGTGGTCCCCTACCCGAAGGTGTAAATTATGAACGATGTGGGTGAGGTTTCTCTGAGACAGAGGAGCAGAATCTATAGCAAATATGGGAATAGGTCTCTGTAACGTACAGAGAGACAAACCCATAGTGCGGGCAAAATGGGCATCTATCAAATTTACCCCTGCTCCACTGTCTAGAAAGAAAGAGTCTCTGTCTTATCACCAAAAACAATAACCGCTGGCAACACAAATTGCGATGTACGTATGGAGGAAACGTATACCCCCCGGCTGACATCCTCCACACAGCCTGGGGTTAGTAGTTTTCCGACGGTTTTTTTGTTTCTGAGGAAAGAAGGACAGACGTTAATGAAATGACCCCTCTCCCCACAAAAAAAACAACCCCCACGCCTACGGCGAACCTCAGGAGGACGGACCTGGCGAGTAGTTCCTCCTAGCTGCATAGGCTCGTCTAAGTCCGTACAGACTAACTGCTGCTTGGGAGGGGTTACCAATGGCTCCGGTTTTTTCAACCTGTCCCTAAGGCGTCTATCTATACGGATAGAAAGGGACATAACTGCATCAAGGGAAAAGGGGGTCTCATACAATGCAAGCGCATCCTTAACCCTTTCGGATAACCCAGAGCAGAACTGACTCCTGAGAGCCGGGTCGTTCCATTGGGTATCCGTAGCCCACCTACGGAAGTCAGAGCAATACTCCTCTACCGGCCGCTCTCCTTGTAGGAGTCTCCGTAATTTTGATTCAGCCAGTGCGACTCGGTCAGGGTCGTCATATATGAGACCCAAGGCCCCGAAAAACTCATCCACTGACCGAAGAGCCTGGGAATCAGTAGGTAAAGAGAATGCCCAGGACTGCGGGTCCCCCTGCAGCAGGGAAATAACAACACCCACCCGCTGTTCTTCATTACCAGAGGAGTAAGGACGCAGTTTAAAGTATAGTTTACAGGCCTCACGGAACGTCAAAAACTTGTCCCTTCCCCCAGAAAATCTGTCAGGGAGAGGGACCTTGGGTTCCGCAACAACCTGGTTACCAGTAGCAACCGCTGGGCTTGCGGTCTGTTGTAATTGCTGCTGTTGCTGGAGGACCGACGCCTTCAATCCTGCCACCTCCAAAGACAGGCCATGAAATTGTTCGGACAGAGCAGCAATTGGATCCATACTGGATTCTAAGTAGGTAAAAAAAAAAATTTTTATTTTTTTTTTTTACCTACACAAAAATAAGGGCCAGATATAATGTAATGACCGGCAACACGCACAGGGAGGAAAACAAGGAAAGCCCTGCCCAAGGGAGAGGGAAAGGTGGTGACCCCTAACTCACCTTGCAGCTGGCACCTGCCTGCCCTGACGTCCCTAGACGGGTTCCTCACCCGTGCGGCGATCACGTGCCTAAACCCTGGCTTTCCCTGAAATGAGCCCTAGATAACGAGCGGGCCGGTGGGATCGCTAGTCCTCACCACTGCACTAAGAGGGAAACACCAGGGAGAGGACAGACAAACACAGACAAACACAAACACCCAGGTGGACGGCAACAATTGTCCACAAAGGTCCAACAGGGATCCGGAGGGTAGCGGTCTAAGACAACACTCAGAGAATGCAGCAACACAGCTCCAGTGGGTCAGAATAGATGTCCAGGCAGGAAGCTCTATATCTGGCAACCAGAGAAGTGTGAGAGGGGAATATAAGGAGGATTGGGAGTGCTGGACAAGGAACAGCTGAGAGAAGGAGCTACGGATCCCTGAGTGAGCCAAAAGGGTTTGTAAAGCAAACCCAGAAAGCTACAATAAGGAAACTTCCCTATCTGACATAGAGCGTGCAGCCAACCGCTGCGACCTCCTGACCCCGGGTACAACGGAGTCAGGCGTGGCTCTTGACACCCTCGTGACAAGAATTCTGGATGAATAAGTCTCTTCCCTCTCTGGGGCCGGACTTTTCAGTCAGAAATAGCTTTTGGTAAACTGTACCAGCCTAGAGAGGTCAGTATAGGCTACAATGCAATTTAGGTGCACATTGATATGGGCGATGGCAGCAGAATTGGTGCGTGGCTCATTTTAAGAGTCGCTGAAACTGCTCAATTTCAGGGAGTATGGTGCTCTGGCAGACAGATTATAACCCCTAACAGTCTTTAGCAAGGTTATTTGTTATGTTTTTTGTTAGTTTTTTTTAAGAGTCCAGACCAGAAAAAAAAATTACTTCCCCTTTTCCAAGATAGCTGCCGCTTCACTTCCTGTATGGGCAAATGCAGCATTTTCTTTGTCTTCCTGGGAACTTGTATTCAGCACTTTAGTTCCTGCTGCTGTAAGACTGGTTTCTCTGTGGAGGCGGGCTGTTTAGTTCCCTCCCCTCTGCTGGGTGGATGTATTCCTTCTCCAGAGCTGATGTACACATCTAAAATGGCCGATTAACCCCTGCTCTGCCACAGTGCTGCAAGTGATGAAGACTCACACTCTTCAACAGTAAGTACATGCAATAAAATTATCTTTTCAAACACTGATAGCAACACTGCAGGAGAAATGCTAGCACAGGCTTCCAGTATCTGTAGTTTCAGCATATGCTGTGAAGATACGAGATGTGCAGCACCTGAAACTATGGATACTGGAAGCCTGTGCTAGCATTTCTCCTGCGGTGTTGCTATCAGTGTGTGAAGAGTGGGAGAAGAGGGTTGCATTGACAATCCGACACAATGGGCAGCACATTGAACACATTTTACAAGTGGTCAGAAACTTGTAAATAACTAATGAAATAATAAAGTTACGTTAAAACCAAGCACACCATTGTTTTTCTTGTGAAATTCCCAATAAGTTTGATGTGTCACATGACCCTCTTCCTATTGAAAAAAACTAAAGTTGGATTCAAAATGGCCGCCAGGGTCACCACCCATCTTGAAAAGTTTCCCCCCTCACATATACTAATGTGCCACAAACAGGAAGTTAATATCACCAACCATTCCCATTGTATTAAGGTGTATCCATATAAATGGCCCACCCTGTAGTTTGGTGGTAGTTGTGTCACAGTGTCTCCTACCTGTGTATGGGTGGACTCCTGGCTCAGTTACAATAATTTTGAGTATAGTGATAGTAGAAGCAATAGAGGAACTTTGCAGAATAAATGATGTCCAGGGTACACAAAACCCTCGGTTCCTCAACAGGGGGTAAACTATATCTGGACCTAACAGTTTTTTCCTTCCCTTGCTGCAGGAAGAGGGAATAGCCCAACTCTCTCTAGAAGGGAGGAAGCTGGATAGAACAGGATTGTTCCACTCTGAACTGCCAAAACCTTAAGACTATCTCTGCAAATGCTGCCACCTGCTGGTAACCAGGCTAATTACATGAACCATTACAGTTAACATAGTTTTATATGTACATTGGTGGAGGACATGAGCAAAATCATGTCTGATGACAGTATAAAGGCTCTTAGGAGATAGTAGCGGGGTAGAGGCAAGTAGTAACACAATTCTGAGGTGTTACAGGAGTTTCCTCCCCCATTGGGCCACAGTGTATTGCAGTGTATTAAAGAGCCATCAGACCCACTGGCTCTTCAAGAACCAAGTGGGTCTGGGTATAAAAACTGTTTAAAAAAAAAAGTGTGGGAAAAAAAGCTACGTTTTTCCAATATCCCTACATTTATAATTGGTTAAAAAGGAAAAAAATAAAATACACTAACACATGTTTGGTATCGCTTTGTCTTTAACTACTTGATCTATAAAAGGATCATTTCACTTTTACCGCACAGTGAACACCATTAAAAAACAACTATGATGGAATTGCAATTTTGCCTGCCTTACTTCCCAAAAAATGGTATAAAAAGTGATCAAAAAAGTCATATGTACCCCAAATTAGTGCCAATCAAACTGTCACCTCATCCTGCAAAAAAATCAGCCCCTACATAAGACAATCACAAAAAATAAAATATAAATGGATTTCAGAAAATAGAGACACAAAAACAAGATTTCTATTAAAAAAAAAAGCTTTTATTGTGTAAAATTTAAAAAAATGGACAAATTGGCTATTGCGGCCTCCATAACAACCTGCTCTATACAAATATCACATGATCTACCCCCTAAGATGAATGCTGTAAAAAAAATAAAAAACAAAAAACTGTGCAAACTGTCACCTCATCCCACAAAAAATGAGCCCCTACACGATACAATCAACCAAAAAAAATAATATGTATGCTCCCGTACAGCAGTTTCCAACCACATATGAAGTGTTTCTGTAAACTGCAGAATCAGGGTAATAGATATTGTGTTTAGTTTGGCTGTTAATCCTTGCTATGTTACAGGAAAAATGTATTAAAATGGAAAATCTGCCAAAAAAGTGAAATTTAAAAATGTAATCTCCATTTTCCTTTAATTCTTATGGAACACCTAAAGTTACATATAGTTAGTACGGTTGAAAAAATACATAAGTCCATCAAGTTCAACCAGGGGATGGGTGAGGACGCGAATCCCAGAAGGAATTGAGACTCAGATTTCTACGCATTTTCATAAGCATTATTGTTTACTTTTAAGAATTCATCTAAACGTTTTAATACTGACCACTGTTCTGCTGTGACCACGTCCTGAGGAATTATATTCCACAGTGTCACCGTTCTTACAGTAAAGAACCTTGGACGCTTCCGGAGACTGAACTTTTTCCTCTCCAGTCGGAGGCAGTGCCCCCTTGTCTTTTGAGGTCATTTTACATGGAACAGTTTAACACTGTATTTTTTTTGTATGCCCCGTATATATATGTGTGTGTGTTAATCATGTCCCCCCCCTTAGACGTCTCTTCTCAAGACTAAATAAATTCAATTATTTTAATCTTTCTTTATAACTAAGATCCTCCATGCCCCTTATCATTTTAGTCAATCTCCTCTGTACTTTTTCCACCTGTAGTGCGTCCTTTCTATAGACTGGTGACCAGAAATGAACTGCATATTCCAGATGAGGCCGCACCAACGCTTTGTAAAGTGGTAAAAGTGGTAAAGTGGTATCACATCCCTGCCCCATGAGTCCATGCCTCGTTTAATGCATGACAATATCCTGGTTGCCTTATAAGCAGCTGATTGACATTGTGTGCTGTAATTTAATCTAACATCTACAAGAACACCAAAATCTTTCTCTATAAGTGACTCTCCCAGCATTACATCACCTAGGACATATGAAGCACAGAGATTATTACTACCAAGATGCATAACTTTACATTTGTCCACGTTGAACCTCATTTGCCAAGTTGACGCCCAGTCACTCAGTGTTCAAGTCAGCTTTTAGTATATGGACATCTTCCATAGACTGTACAGTTCTACATATCTTAGTATCATCTGCAATTATTAATCTCAGCCTCGATATCATTAATAAAATAATAAGGTTAGTGAGGAAATGTTCGTGAACCGCAAGTTTGCGGCGGGCCCCATTCATTTTAATGACAGACGAACCTGAAAAACCTTCAGCTCATATTTGCAGCCACCAAATACTGAGTAAAAGTGTACAAATAGTCCCACAACATGGACAGTGACATACTAGAGGGGGATCAATGACAAAAATTCCAGTTTGTCACTATCTGTAGCTGAGAACGCAGTAAAACCGCAAACCAATGCTGCACTACCCAAATGCACTATATCAAAAAGTATATAATTAGTATATAACACCCCTGCTTCAATCAGTTTTTTTGTGGGGCAACTGGTATATCACGCCAGTAGAAATTTGTTTCAATGGCGTTTGTCACTATCTGTAGCTGTGGTAATGCAGCTAAATCGCAAACAAATGCTGCACTACCCAAATGCACTATATAGAAAGTATATTATTGGTATTTAACATCCCTGCTTCAATCAGTTTTTTTGGGGGGGCAACTGGTATATCACACCAGTAGAAATTATTTGTTCCAATAGCGTTTGTCACTCTATCTAGCTGCAGTATCACAGCAGAACCTCACACAACTGCTGCACAATACAAATGCACTATAATATACTTTCTATGTTAGAAAGTATATTATAAGTATATTACACCCCTCAGTAAGTCACACCTATTTATAGCACACCTATACCAGTCCTTAAAAGAACTTTTGTGGCCTTATTAGCTAGCGTTTGTCCCTAACAGTCTGTCCCTGCTCCACACAGCAACCTCTCCTTACACTGGCAAGACTGAATGTAAAATGGCGGCCAGATCAGGTTTATTTATAAGGTAGGGTTATGTCCATGTGCTGAAATGTCTCAATTGGCTGTCCTATACCACCTGATGGATGTGTCATGGGTCAAAGTTCTTCACAATGTAAAATAGTATGGCCATATCGCCATATGTTCGCTCGTTTGGCGAATCGCAAACACGCAAAGTGTGCTGCAAAACGACCACCGGGCGAACTGCAAGGCCATCTCTGGGGCTCAGCACTGAACCTTGGGGTACACCACTTATAAACCAGGACCATTCAGAATAGGAATCATTGACCACAATTCTCTGGACACGGTCCTTCAGCCAGTTTTCAATCCAATTACAAACTATACTTTCCAAGCCTATAGACCTTACTTTACCTACTAAACATCTATGAGGGACAGTATCAAAAGCCTTTGCAAAATCCAGAAACACTACATCCACAGCTTACCCTCTGTCCAGGCTACTACTAACTTCATAAAAACAAATCAAGTTAGTCTGACAACTTCTGTCCTTGGTAAACTCATGTTGGTTATCACTTATAATATTTTTTACAGTCACATACTCCTGTATATAGTCCCTTAAGAGTCCTTCAAGCAATTTCCCCACAACAGAAGTTAAACTAACTGGTCTATAATTACCTGTGAAGGACCTTGATCCTTTTTTTGAATATGGGCACCACGTTTGCCTTGCGCCAATCACTTGGCACTGTACCAGTACCTAGAGAATCTTTGAAGATTATAAACAAGGGCACAGCAATGACTGAACTGAGCTCTTTAAGCACTCTTGGGTGTAATCCATCTGGCCCTGGAGCTTTGTTCACATTTACCTTCTTTAACTTGTCTTGGACTATAGCTACAGTTAGCCAAGTGAGTATATTGCTGGATGTACAAACAGCCCCAGCACCGCAGATAACAGCTCCTTTATCTTCTTTTGTATATGCAGAGCTAAAAAAGAACATTTAGTAACTCTGCCTTTTCCTTATCCATTATTTTGTGGATCTACCTGCTCAGACTTAGGTTTATAAGCATTTATATATTTAAAGAATTTTTGGGGATTTGTTTTGCTCTCGTTTTCTACCTGCTTTTCGTTTTGTATTTTTGCAACAAAATTTTTTTTTTATTTTGAATTTTTTACAAACTTTATTAAGCCCTTTGTAATCTTTAAACGCTACAGCAGACCCCTCAGATTTGTATTTTTTTAAATACCCTTTTAAAGTAGCTGTAAGCCATGGGGGGTTTAATTTTAGCCGTTTATACTTGTTACCTAAGGGAATACATTTTTTTAGAGCAATTAGTAACATAGTACATAACATAGTACATAAGGCCGAAAAAAGACATTTGTCCATCCAGTTCGGCCTGTCATCCTGCAAGTTGATCCAGAGGAAGGCAAAAAAACCCTGTGAGGTAGAAGCCAATTTTCCTCACTTTAGGGGAATAAAAATTCCTTCCCGACTCCAATCAGGCAATCAGAATAAATCCCTGGATCAACGATATCTCTCTAGTAGCTATAGCCTGTAATATTATTACGCTCCAGAAATACATCCAGGCCCCTTTGAATTCCTTTATTGTACTCACCATCACCACCTCCTCAGGCAGAGAGTTCCATAGTCTCACTGCTCTTACCGTAAAGAATCCTCTTCTATGTTTGTGTACAAACCTTCTTTCCTCCAGACGCAGAGGATGTCCCCTCGTCACAGTCACCGTCCTGGGAATAAATAGATGACGGGATAGATCTCTGTACTGACCCCTGATATATTTATACATATTAATTAGATCTCCTCTCAGTCGTCTTTTTTCTAAAGTGAATAACCCTAATTTTGATAATCTTTCAGGGTACTGTAGTTGCCCCATTCCAGTTATTACTTTAGTTGCCCTCCTCTGGACCCTCTCCAGCTCTGCTATGTCTGCTTTGTTCACTGGAGCCCAGAACTGTACACAGTACTCCATGTGTGGTCTGACTAATGATTTGTAAAGTGGTAGGACTATGTTCTCATCACGGGCATCTATGCCCCTTTTGATGCAACCCATTATCTTATTGGCCTTGGCAGCAGCTGCCTGACACTGTTTTTTGCAGCTTAGTTTGCTGTTTATTAAAATTCCTAGATCTTTTTCCATGTCAGTGTTACCGAGTGTTTTAGCATTTAATAAGTACGGGTGACTTGCATTATTCCTTCCCATGTGCATAACTTTACATTTGTCAGTGTTAAACCTCATCTGCCACTTATCTGCCCAAGCCTCCAATCTATCCAGATCCCTCTGTAATAGTATACTGTCCTCTTCAGTGTTAATTACTTTACACAGTTTAGTGTCATCTGCAAAAATTGATATTTTACTATGCAGGCCTTCTACAAGATCATTAATAAATATATTGAAGAGAATAGGGCCTAATACTGATCCCTGAGGTACCCCACTAGTGACAGTGACCCAATCGGAGTATTTACCATTAATAACCACCCTCTGTTTTCTATCATTGAGCCAGTTACTTACCCACTTACAGACGTTTTCTCCCAGTCCGAGCATTCTCATTTTATATACTAACCTTTTATGTGGTACAGTGTCAAATGCCTTGGAGAAGTCCAGATACACCACATCCATTGATTCGCCGCTGTCAAGTCTAGAACTTACCTCCTCATAGAAACTGATTAAATTTGTTTGACATGATCGATCCCTCACAAAGCCATGCTGATATGGCGTTATTTGCTTATTTCCGTTAAGATGCTCTAACATAGCATCTCTCAGAAAACCTTCAAACAGTTTACCCACAACAGATGTCAAACTTACCGGCCTATAGTTTCCAGGCTCTGTTTTTGGACCCTTTTTGAATATTGGCACCACATTTGCCATGCGCCAATCCTGTGGGACATTCCCTGTCAATATAGAATCTGCAAATATCAGAAATAAGGGTCTGGCTATAACATTACTTAATTCCCTTAGGATACGGGGGTGTATGCCATCCGGTCCTGGCGATTTGTCTATTTTAATCTTTCTAAGTCGCTGTTGTACTTCTTCCTGGGTCAGACAGGACACTTTTAATGGGGAATTTATTTCAACATTCGGCATGTCATCTGACAGTTTATTTTCCTCAGTGAATACATTGGAGAAAAAAATATTTAACAGCTTTGCTTTCTCCTCGTCGCTCTCTGCGACTCCCCCCTCATTACTCTTTAACGGGCCGACACCTTCAGATTTATACTTTTTAACATTTATATAATTGAAGAACATTTTAGGGTTAGTTTTACTCTCTTTGGCAATTAATCTCTCAGTCTCTAGTTTGGCCGCTTTTATTTGTTTTTTGCATGTTCTATTTTTTTCCTTATAGTTTTTCAGTGCTTCCGTGCTACCCTCCTGTTTTAGTGTTTTATATGCTTTCTTTTTGTCATTTATTGCTTTCTTTACAGTTCTGTTTATCCACATTGGTTTCTTTTTGTTCCTTAACCTTTTATTCCCATACGGTATGTACCTCTCACAATGAGATTTTAGGATGCTTTTAAAGATATCCCATTTTGTGGCTGTATTTTTATTTGTGAGGACTTTATCCCATTTAGTTAGGCCTATGGCCTCTCTTAGTTGGCTAAATTTAGCTTTTTTGAAGTTTGGTATTTTTGTTCCTCCCTGTAGAAACACTCTTTTGAATGATAATTGGAAGGTTATTACTTTGTGGTCACTATTTCCAAGGTGTCCCCCAACCTGCACGTCTGTTGTTCTGTCAGGCCTATTGGTTAATACTAAGTCCAGTATGGCCGTCCCTCTAGTCGGGTCCTGAACCAGTTGGAAGAGGTAATTTAGTTATTGCCAAGAACCTGTTTCCTTTATGAGATATACAAGTTTCAGTTTCCCAGTCTATATCTGGGTAGTTGAAGTCCCCCATAATAACCACCTCATTATGATTTGCTGCCTCGTCTATCTCGTTTAGTAGTAGATTTTCTGTGGACTCTGGTATATTAGGTGGTTTATAGTAAACTCCTATTAGTAATTTATTGTTGTTTTTAGCTCCATGTATCTCTACCCACAGTGACTCCACATGTTCATGTCCCTTACTTATATCTTCACGGAGTGTGGGCTTTAGACAGGACTTTACATAAAGGCAGACCCCTCCCCCTCTCCGATTTTGACGATCTTTTCTAAACAGACTGTAACCCTGCACATTAACTGCCCAGTCATAGCTATCATCCAGCCATGTCTCAGTTATTCCCACTATGTCATAGTCCTCCTCACACATCACTAATTCCAGTTCACCAGTTTTATTAGTCAGGCTTCTGGCATTAGTATACATACATTTGAGAGGTTTATGTATATTTTTTTACTCTACACCTTTCCTTCTGAACTGTTCTAGTCCCTCCTTCCATTCCTCCCCCAGTCTCACTACCTTGCCCCCGGTCTCTATCTGCACTATCTTTCCATTCTATAACATAATTACCCCCCCCCCAGTCCCTAGTTTAAACACTCCTCCAACCTTCTAGCCATCTTCCTCCCCAACACAGCTGCCCCTTCCCCATTGAGGTGCAGCCCGTCCCTACGATAGAGCCTGTAGCCGACAGAGAAGTCAGCCCAGTTCTCCAGGAACCCAAACCCCTCCTTCCTACACCAGTTTTTGAGCCACTTGTTAATTTCCCTAATCTCCCGCTGCCTCTCTTGTGTGGCCCGTGGTACAGGTAGTATTTCGGAAAATACTACCTTTGAGGTCCTTGCCCTCAGCTTTTGACCTAAATCCCTGAAATCATTTTTAAGGACTCTCCACCTACCTCTAACTTTGTCATTGGTTCCGATATGGACCATGACCGCTGGATCTTCTCCAGCCCCTCCCAGTAATCTGTCAACCCGATCCGCGATGTGTCGAACTCTAGCGCCAGGAAGACAGCACACTGTTCGGCGATCACGGTCTTTGTGACAGATTTCCCTATCTGTTCCCCTAATAATTGAGTCTCCCACTACCAGCACCTGTCTGGCCTGCCCTGCTCTACTGGGCCCCTGCTTACCGGAGCTGACATTCCCCTGACTGGCAGAGGAAGTGTCTGGCTGCGGCAGTGCCATCCCTGGACTGACATCCCCCTCATCTGCCAAACGTGCAAACTTGTTGGGGTGTGTCAGATCAGGGCTAGCCTCCCTGACACTCTTCCCTCTACCCCGCTTTCTTAATGTTACCCAGCTAGCTACCTCACTTTCCTCAGCCTCCTCTCTGTCACCCTCCCCCTCATCTACCCCAAAGAGTGCTTGCTCGGTGAGAAGCAAACTCTTTTGCAAATTGTCAATGCCTCTCAGTGTTGCAATTTGCCCATTTAGAGACTCGATTTGCGATTCCAAACGGGTAATTTGCTCACATCTTGAACAAAGATATGCACCCTTGAACTCCTGTTCCAGGACTGCATACATCATGCAGGATGTGCACTGGACTGCGTTGTCAATTGTGCAACACATACTAAATGGGGATTACACCAGCAAAGCAAAAAATACAATATAATGTAGTACTAAGAAACTGGCTAATTACAGTCCCCCACTGAAGTCCCTGAATCTAAAGTCACTTAATCTTAAGTCACACTTACGCAACCACACTTAAATCAACCACGCGTCGCGTTATATATCTCCTTATATAAATAAATATAGATGCAGCTCACTACACCAGCCTGGTTTGTTTCCCCTCTGGAATCAAAGAGTAAAAAATTACTCTAAAAAATTTAAAGCTCTCCCATTTATCCTCAGTATTATTATATGGCAGTAGCTGCTTCCAGTCTATGCCCTGAAATGCTGTCCTCAACCCAGGGAAATTAGCCTTTTTGAAATTTTGTGTCTTTGCTTCTTATAGTTTAGGGGGAATATAATTATATTGTGGTCATTATTACCAAGTGTTCTCAAACGGTAACATTTCCAACAAGCTCTGCATCATTAGAAATTACCATATCCAACAGAGCATTGCCCCTAGTGGGAGCTTCTACAAACTGGCTCATAAAGTAGTCCTGCAGCAAGTTGGGGAATTTTCTCCCCTTTGCGGTTGAGGCAGACTCATGACTAGGGATGAGCGAACCTGAACTGTATAGTTTGGGGTCGTACTGAATTTTGGTGTGTCCGTGACACGGACCCGAACCCGAACATTTTAGTAAAAGTCCGGGTTTGGGTTCGGTGTTCGTCGCTTTCTTGGCGCTTTTTGAAGGTCCGCAAAGCAGCCAATCAACAAGCATCATACTACTTGCCCCAAGAGCCCGTCACAGCCATGCCTACTATTGGCATGGCTGTGATTGGCCAGTGCAGCATGTGACCCAGCCTCTATTTAAGCTGGAGTCACGTAGCGCCGCACGTCACTCTGCTCTGATTAGTGTAGGGAGAGGTTGCAGCTGCAACGTTAGGCCTCATGCACACGACCGTTTTTTTTAAGGTCCGCAAAAACGGGGTCCGTAGGTCCGTGATCCGTGACCGTTTTTTCGTCCGTGCTGTCTTCCTTATTTTTTGGAGGATCCACGGATATGAAAACTAAAAAAAAATAATCTAAGTCAAGTTTGCCATTGAAATGATAGGAAAAAACGAACACGGATCACGGACACGGATCACGGACGCGGATGACAATTTTGTGTGCATCCGTGATTTTTCAAGGACCCATTGACTTGAATGGGTCCGTGAACCGTTGGCCGTGAA
Organism: Bufo gargarizans; assembly: GCF_014858855.1. Lineage (NCBI taxonomy): Eukaryota > Metazoa > Chordata > Amphibia > Anura > Bufonidae > Bufo > Bufo gargarizans. The sequence goes on from NC_058086.1 coordinate 107,334,265, forward strand.
AAAAATAGGACAGGTCATATTTTTTTCACGGCCAGGAAACACGGATCACGGATGCGGCTGCCAAACGGTGCACTTTCCGATTTTTCCACGGACCCATTAAAAGTCAATGGGTCCGCGAAAAAAAAAAAGAAAACGGCACAACGGCCACGGATGCACACAACGGTCGTGTGCATGAGGCCTTAGGGCGAGATTAGGCAGTGATTAACTCCTCCAAAAGACTTCATTCAGTGATCGATCTGCAGCTGTGGATCATTGAACTGCTGCTATTCAATTGCTCACTGTTTTTAGGCTGCCCAGAGCGTTTTTCATTCACTTTTTTCTGGGGTGATCGGCAGCCATTTTGTGTCTTGTGCGGTGCTGCCACCAAGTGCATTTAACCCTCAATAGTGTGGTTGTTTTTTTGGCTATATCCTACATCAGGGGCATGGCTGTGCTTCACACACAAGCTACCAAGCATTTCCAAGTTTAATTCTGTCCGTGAACGTATACCTTTCACCCAGCACCTAAATACTAGGCCTCAAATTTATATTCTGCTAAATCTGTGTTTATTGCTGAGGCTGGTCAATTCATTTAGTGTCAGCCAAAGCACAGTTTTTGTTCTGGGTTGAAATACAATTCCCAATTTAGCAATTTCCTAAATTAGTGGTTTCCGCTGTATCAGATCTACTTTAAATCTATCCCTAAAAGGGTATATAAGATTCACAGTGCAGATAGGGTCATTCTCAATAACTTCACACACACGCTACTGTGCATATCCCAGTCTAATTCTGTCCGTAAACGTCATCCAGCGCCTAAATACTAGGCCTCAAATTTATCGTCAGCTAAATCTGTGGTTACTGCTGTGCCTTTATTAGTGTAATACGGTACCTAAATACTGTTAGGTGTCTGTAAAAAAAGACCTGAATTTGAATTCAATACATTGGGCCAAATAATATTTTTATTATTGTGGTGAACGGTAACAATGAGGAAAACATCTAGTAAGGGACGCGGATATGGTCGTGGTGGTGTTAGTGGACCCTTTGGTGCTGGGAGAGGACGTGGCCGTGCTGCCACAGCCACACGTCCTAGTGTACCAACTACCTCAGGTCCCAGTAGCCGCCATCATTTACAGCGATATTTGGTGGGGCCCAATGCCGTTCTAAGGATGGTAAGGCCTGAGCAGGTACAGGCATTAGTCAATTGGGTGGCCGACAGTGGATCCAGCACGTTCACATTATCTCCCACCCAGTCTTCTGCAGAGAGCGCACAGATGGCACCTGAAAACCAAGCCCATCAGTCACATCACCCCCATGCATACCAGGGAAACTGTCTGAGCCTCAAGTTATGAAGCAGTCTCTTATGCTGTTTGAAGACTCCGCTGGCAGGGTTTCCCAAGGGCATCCACCTAGCCCTTCCCCAGCGGTGGAAGACATAGAATGCACTGATGCACAACCACTTATGTTTCCTGATGATGAGGACATGGGAATACCACCTCAGCACGTCTCTGATGATGACGAAACACAGGTGCCAACTGCTGCGTCTTTCTGCAGTGTGCAGACTGAACAGGAGGTCAGGGATCAAGACTGGGTGGAAGACGATGCAGGGGACGATGAGGTCCTAGACCCCACATGGAATGAAGGTCGTGCCACTGACTTTCACAGTTCAGAGGAAGAGGCAGTGGTGAGACCGAGCCAACAGCGTAGCAAAAGAGGGAGCAGTGGGCAAAAGCAGAACACCCGCCACCAAGAGACTCCGCCTGCTACTGAACGCCGCCATCTGGGACCGAGCACCCCAAAGGCAGCTTCAAGGAGTTCCCTGGCATGGCACTTCTTCAAACAATGTGCTGACGACAAGACCCGAGTGGTTTGCACGCTGTGCCATCAGAGCCTGAAGCGAGGCATTAACGTTCTGAACCTTAGCACAACCTACATGACCAGGCACCTGCAAAGCATGAACTGCAGTGGAATAAACACCTTAAAACCAAGGAAGTCACTCAGGCTTCCCCTGCTACCTCTTCTGCTGCTGCCGCCTCGGCCTCTTCCTCCGCCTCTGGAGGAACTTTGGCACCTGCCGCCCAGCAAACAGAGGATGTACCACCAACACCACCACCACCTCCGTCACCAAGCATCTCAACCAAGTCACACGCCAGCGTTCAGCTCTCCATCTCACAAACATTTGAGAGAAAGCGTAAATTCCCACCTAGCCACCCTCGATCCCTGGCCCTGAATGCCAGCATTTCTAAACTACTGGCCTATTAAATGATGTCATTTAGGCTGGTGGACACAGACAGCTTCAAACAGCTCATGTCGCTTGCTGTCCCACAGTATGTTGTTCCCAGCCGGCACTACTTCTCCAAGAGAGCCGTGCCTTCCCTGCACAACCAAGTATCCGATAAAATCAAGTGTGCACTGCGCAACGCCATCTGTGGTAAGGTCCACCTAACCACAGATACGTGGACCAGTAAGCACGGCCAGGGATGCTGTATCTCCCTAACTGCACACTGGGTAAAAGTAGTGGCGGCTGGGCCCCAGGCGGAGAGCTGTTTGGCGCACGTCCTTCCGCCGCCGAGGATCGCAGGGCAACATTCTTTGCCTCCTGTTGCCTCCTCCTCCTACTCAGCTTCCTCCTCCTCTTCTTCCACCTGCTCATCCAGTCAGCCACACACCTTCACCACCAACTTCAGCACAGCCCGGGGTAAACGTCAGCAGGCCATTCTGAAACTCATATGTTTGGGGGACAGGCCCCACACCGCACAGGAGTTGTGGCGGGGTATAGAACAACAGACCGACGAGTGGTTGCTGCCGGTGAGCCTCAAGCCCGGCCTGGTGGTGTGCGATAATGGGCGAAATCTCGTTGCAGCTCTGGGACTAGCCGGTTTGACGCACATCCCTTGCCTGGCGCATGTGCTGAATTTGGTGGTGCAGAAGTTCATTCACAACTACCCCGACATGTCAGAGCTGCTGCATAAAGTGCGGGCCGTCTGTTCGCGCTTCCGGCGTTCACATCCTGCCGCTGCTCGCCTGTCTGCGCTACAGCGTAACTTCGGCCTTCCCGCTCACGGCCTCATATGCGACATGTCCACCAGGTGGAACTCCACCTTGCACATGCTGGACAGACTGTGCGAGCAGCAGCAGGCCATAGTGGTGTTTGAGCTGCAGCACGCACGGGTCAGTCGCACTGCGGAACAGCACCACTTCACCACCAATGACTGGGCCTCCATGCAAGACCTGTGTGCCCTGTTGTGCTGTTTCAAGTACTCCACCAACATGGCCAGTGGCGATGACGCCGTTATCAGCGTTACAATACCACTTCAATGTCTCCTTGAGAAAACACTTAGGGCGATGGTGGAAGAGGAGGTGGCCCAGGAGGAGTAGGAGGAGGAAGAGGGGGCATTTTTTAGCACTTTCAGGCCAGTCTCTTCGAAGTGACTCAGAGGGAGGTTTTTTGCAACAGCAGAGGCCAGGTACAAATGTGGCCAGCCAGGGCCCACTTCTGGAGGATGAGGAGGACGGGGATGAGGAGGAGGTGGAGGAGGATGAGGATGAAGCATGGTCACAGCGGGGTGGCACCCAACGCAGCTCGGGCCCATCACTGGTGCGTGGCTGGGGGGAAAGGCAGGGCGATGGTGATACGCCTCCCACAGAGGACAGCTTGTCCTTACCTCTGGGCAGCCTGGCACACATGAGCGACTACATGCTGCAGTGCCTGTGCAACGACAGCAGAGTTGCCCACATTTTAACGTGTGCGGACTACTGGGTTGCCACCCTGCTGGATCCATGGTACAAAGACAATGTGCCCACCTTACTTCCTGCACTGGAGCGTGATAGGAAGATGCGCGAGTACAAGCGCACGTTGGTAGACGCGCTACTGAGAGCATTCTCAAATGTCACAGGGGAACAAGTGGAAGCCCAAGGTCAAGGCAGAGGAGGAGCTAGAGGTCGCCAAGGCAGCTGTGTCACGGCCCGCTCCTCTGAGGGCAGGGTTAGCATGGCAGAGATGTGGAAAAGTTTTGTCAACACGCCACAGCTAACTGCACCACTACCTGATACGCAACGTGTTAGCAGGAGGCAACATTTCACTAACATGGTGGAACAGTACGTGTGCACACCACTCCACGCACTGACTGATGGTTCGGCCCCATTCAACTTCTGGGTCTCTAAATTGTCCACGTGGCCAGAGCTAGCCTTTCATGCCTTGGAGGTGCTGGCCTGCCCGGCGGCCAGCGTTTTGTCTGAACGTGTATTCAGCACGGCAGGGGGCGTCATTACAGACAAACGCAGCCGCCTGTCTACAGCCAATGTGGAAAAGCTGACGTTCATAAAAATGAACCAGGCATGGATCCCACAGGACTTGTCCATCCCATGTCCAGATTAGACATTAACTACCTCCCCTTAACCATATATTATTGTACTCCTGGGCACTTCCTCATTCAATCCTATTTTTATTTTCATTTTACCATTATATTGTGGGGCAACCCAAAGTTGAATGAACCTCTCCTCTGTCTGGGTGCCGGGGCCTAAATATCTGACAATGGACTGTTCCAGTGTTGGGTGACGTGAAGCCTGATTATCTGCTATGATATGCAGACTGATTCTCTGCTGATATGAAGCCAGATTCTCTGTTACGGGACCTCTCTTCTCTGCCTGGGTGCCTGGGCCTAAATATATGACAATGGACTGTTCCAGTGTTGGGTGACGTGAAGACTGATTCTCTGCTATGACATGCAGACTGATTCTCTGCTGACATGAAGCCAAATTCTCTGTTACGGGACCTCTGCCTGGGTGCCGGGGCCTAAATTTATGACAATGGACTGTTACAGTGGTGGGTGACGTGGAGCATGATTCTCTGCTATGGGACCTCTCTCCAATTGATATTGGTTAATTTTTATTTATTTTATTTTTATTTTTATTAATTTCCCTATCCACATTTGTTTGCAGGGGATTTACCTACATGTTGCTGCCTTTTGCAGCCCTCTAGCCCTTTCCTGGGCTGTTTTACAGCCTTTTTAGTGCCGAAAAGTTCAGGTCCCCATTGACTTCAATGGGGTTCGGGTTCGGGACGAAGTTCGGGTCGTGTTCGTTTCCTGAACATTTCCGGGAAGTTCGGCCGAACTTCTCGAACCCGAACATCCAGGTGTTCGCTAGACTCTACTCATGACCCCAGTTGCGTTTTCTATTTCCTCTGTGTTGTTAGGGGTCAATAGATTACACCAAGTAATATATATATTTTTTTTCAGTGGTTTAATCCCTTTGAACTTCCACCCATAAGGTTTCCACATCCTCACCCACAATTGCCTCTTTCACACTTGACTTCAGATCACACCTCACATACAGAAACACGCCAACTCTTTTTCTATTGACCCTCTCTTTCATAAATAATGTGAAACTCTTAATATTTACAGCCCAGTAATGCAAAAAATCCCCACACCAACTATATCTATGTGTTCTTCTAGTACCATAGCCTCCAGCTCCCCCATTTTGCTAGCTAGACTTCTGGTATTTGTGAAAATACATTTTAAATTACTATTACCTGATTATTTTTTTGGTTACCTTGGTTGATGTTTGTATGTAACAGGTTCTTGTTACCAGCAGTTCTATTTTTCATAAGTGTATAGTTATGCACAGTCTTCTCCCTACTTTCCTTGCAAACCCCAGCCCCCACTAAATACCCACTGTCCCCTTCTATATCCCACTCTCTAGCTACACTAACTACCCCCTTATTAGTATGACCCAACCCCCCACCCCTTCCCATATCCTAGTTTAAAAGTTAATCCAGCTGTCTAACCATTTTTTCCCCCAGGGCAGTTGCACCCTCCCCAATAAGGTGCAGCCCCTCCCTGTAGATCCTCCAACCGACAGAGAAGTCGGCCCAGTTCTCCATGAACCCAAACCCTTCCTTCCTGCACCAGCTTCTGAGCCACTTATTTAACTCCCTAAGCTCCTGTTGTCTCTCTGACGCTCTTGGCACTGGTAGTACTTCTGAAAACACTACCTTGGAGGTCCTGGACTTGAGCTTCTCTCCTAGCTCCCTAAAATCATTTGTAAAATCAGTTTTGAATAATTTGAGGTGTGTAATTTCTAAAGTTGGGACACTAAGGGGGCATTATTGTTCTAATGGGCATGAAGGGGGACATTATGACAATGACAAACAGTTCCAATGTCCTTTTCTCACTTGGACTCAAAGCGTAGGGGTAGTTTGTGGCTAGAATAACTTAGTGACTGCCATGTAGGCGGATGACTCCAACACACAAGATACACAAGGGTCAATTTCATAGCAAACCAATTTGTCACTTGTGTAAGGGGCAAGTCCAGCAAATAAAGATACAAGCCAATATAGGGTCAAATGGAGAAATACCTAATTCCAGCATAGTAATAACCCTCTAAAATTATATACTTTAATTATAATACTTAAACATATGACAAACAGAACACATATTACTAGAGTGAATCTACCAAAGGCATTGCTAATGACTGGTGGGTTGGGAAGCTATCCCTATAGTCTCACCCTAGTCTCATGCTCAGCCCAGGGACGGCCCCTGATGGTGGGGACTCCCTGTCCTCGAACCTGGACTAAAAATTCCTAATGCAACCCTACTACCAGGATAGTGATGGAGGGTAGGACAATCGCCTATTGGTGGATGACAGGATATACACAATACGTTACACATACACAACCCTATAGACATAGGGTAAATGGATGGACTTTGTATACAGCCCTATTGACGCAGGTGCTGGTCAAAGATACAAAATACATTGAGGTAAATAACACACCCCAAACATAAAGTACAATAGATACAAAGAAACCCCCAATGCGTTTCCCCCACGGTGTGGGATCATCAGGGGGTAGGTAAGGTCATATAGTTGATATGATGGATAACGGATATCCATATTATAACGCAATATCTACAAAAAGGGTGAGGGCCACCAATATTTTATAAATTGCTGTCCGCTATGTATCCATCATAGTTGTGAAAGGACCATCACTTGATAGGAGAAGGAGGGCAGAGCCAGTACAATACAGCGACCAAAACGGAGGGATGTGGTTACTCCATATACACTACGTGCAGAATTATTAGGCAAATGAGTATTTTGACCACATCATCCTCTTTATGCATGTTGTCTTACTCCAAGCTGTATAGGCTCGAAAACCTACTACCAATTAAGCATATTAGGTGATGTGCATCTCTGTAATGAGAAGGGGTGTGGTCTAATGACATCAACACCCTATATCAGGTGTGCATAATTATTAGGCAACTTCCTTTCTTTTGGCAAAATGGGTCAAAAGAAGGACTTGACAGGCTCAGAAAAGTCAAAAATAGTGAGATATCTTGCAGAGGGATGCAGCACTCTTAAAATTGCAAAGCTTCTGAAGCGTGATCATCGAACAATCAAGCATTTCATTCAAAATAGTCAACAGGGTCGCAAGAAGCGTGTGGAAAAACCAAGGCGCAAAATAACTGCCCATGAACTGAGAAAAGTCAAGCGTGCAGCTGCCAAGATGCCACTTGCCACCAGTTTGGCCATATTTCAGAGCTGCAACATCACTAGAGTGCCCAAAAGCACAAGGTGTGCAATACTCAGAGACATGGCCAAGGTAAGAAAGGCTGAAAGACGACCACCACTGAACAAGACACACAAGCTGAAACGTCAAGACTGGGCCAAGAAATATCTCAAGACTGAATTTTCTAAGGTTTTATGGACTGATGAATTGAGAGTGAGTCTTGATGGGCCAGATGGCTGGATTGGTAAAGGGCAGAGAGCTCCAGTCCGACTCAGACGCCAGCAAGGTGGAGGTGGAGTACTGGTTTGGGCTGGTATCATCAAAGATGAGCTTGTGGGGCCTTTTTGGGTTGAGGATGGAGTCAAGCTCAACTCCCAGTCCTACTGCCAGTTTCTGGAAGACACCTTCTTCAAGCAGTGGTACAGGAAGAAGTCTGCATCCTTCAAGAAAAACATGATTTTCATGCAGGACAATGCTCCATCACACGCGTCCAAGTACTCCACAACGTGGCTGGCAAGAAAGGGTATAAAAGAAGAAAATCTAATGACATGGCCTCCTTGTTCACCTGATCTGAACCCCATTGAGAACCTGTGGTCCATCATCAAATGTGAGATTTACAAGGAGGGAAAACAGTACACCTCTCTGAACAGTGTCTGGGAGGCTGTGGTTGCTGCTGCACACAATGTTGATGGTGAACAGATCAAAACACTGACAGAATCCATGGATGGCAGGCTTTTGAGTGTCCTTGCAAAGAAAGGTGGCTATATTGGTCACTGATTTATTTTTGTTTTGTTTTTGAATGTCAGAAATGTATATTTGTGAATGTTGAGATGTTATATTGGTTTCACTGGTAAAAATAAATAATTGAAATGGGTATATATTTGTTTTTTGTCAAGTTGCCTAATAATTATGCACAGTAATAGTCACCTGCACACACAGATATCCCCCTAAAATAGCTGAAACTAAAAACAAACTAAAAACTACTTCCAAAAATATTCAGCTTTGATATTAATGAGTTTTTTGGGTTCATTGAGAACATGGTTGTTGTTCAACAATAAAATTAATCCTCAAAAATACAACTTGCCTAATAATTCTGCACTCCCTGTAATCACATATTCAAGAGACACATATGTGAGGTAGAGACACAGAGTAACAATAGTAAGCATGCTCAATAGTGACCTCCACCAATGGCCACCCAGATCACACAGATAACTCAGTCTCAAAGATATAAGAAGTATCCAGCTGAGTAGCAGATGGCAATAGCCACAGTAGATATCCTAGATTGCAAAAAAGGCACATTCAATATAACCAGCAATCTAGTCCTAATAACAAACAGAGCAAGGGAACTATGTCCCTACTTACAGTTGGTTGTCAGACTGTTCGGTCGCCCATACCGGTTCCTCCTGAGGTCCGATAAGGTAATGGTCCTTTCACCCCATTTAAATACCCCTCTGCCAATTATTATGTCGCCCAGTAAAAGACCTCACTTCCGGTTTAGCACCGGGTGATCAACAATCCACATACCAACCTGTGGAATGCAGCACACCTCTTCCAATGAATGGAACGCAGAGTGCTTCCGGTCCCATAGATAAAGAGCTCTGTTATAGATACATAGAATAGATAGTTTGGGCACACTAAGTAACGCCGATTGGAGGGCGGACCGAGCCACCTGGCAATAGCAAGTGGTACACAGAGTACCGCATACGCAAATCGGGTCGTCTAATGGCCAGCATGCGTCCCACTGTACACAGGGGCATATCCATGGAGATAACCTGGAGAGACCCTGGTGTATAAAGGGCCAGAATAACAGGCAAACCCATTACCGCATATATAGAGGGATAAAGGGGAGTCATCCTAAGCGCAGCCAAGTCAGGTAGACAAGGGGTATAACCGGGGGTAGTAATACAAAGGAACCGTCGTCATTCACTTATCAAAGGGCACCCACTCATGATCATAGGGGTGTCCAAAATGACAATGAACCCAATTACGTTCATTGTAAATGATACTTAATTATTTAAGATGCTTCCCGCATCTGGCCAGTTAAGGGAAACACTGTCTTACAGTTGGCCAAGCCAAGACGGACAGGGACAGCCAGCACAAAGCGCAGGTTGCCATCTAAATGGTGGTAGAGAGGCATTGCTAATGACTGGTGATTTTGTCAGACCGAACAGTCTGACAACCAACTGTAAGTAGGAACATAATTCCCTTGCTCTGTTTGTTATTAGGACTAGATTGCTGGTTATATTGAATGTGCCTTTTTTTGCAATCTAGGATATCTACTGTGGCTATTGTCATCTGCTCAGCTGGATACTTCTTATCTCTTTGAGACTGTGAGTTATCTATGTGATCTGGGTGGCCATTGGTGGAGGTCACTATTGAGCATGCTTACTATTGTTACTCTGTGTCTCTACCCCACAGATGTGTCTCTTGAATATGTGATTATATGGAGCAACCACATCCCTCCGTTTTGGTCGCTGTATTGAACTGGCTCTGCCCTCCTTCTCCTATCAAGTGATGGTCCTTTCACAACTATGATGGATACATAACGGACACCGATTTATAAATATTGGTGGTCCTCACCCTTTTTACGGATATCGCGTTATAATATGGGTATCCGTTATCCATGATATCAACTATATGACCTTACCTACCCCCTGATGATCCCATACCGTGGAGGAAACGCGTTGGGTTTTTCTTTGTATCTATTGTACTTTATGTTTGGGGTGTGTTATTTAGGCCTCTTTCACACTTGCGTTGTCCGGATCCGGCGTGTACTCCACTTGCCGGAATTACACGCCGGATCCGGAAAAACGCAAGTGTACTGAAAGCATTTGAAGACGGATCCGTCTTCAAAATGCTTTCAGTGTTACTATGGCAGCCAGGACGCTATTAAAGTCCTGATTGCCATAGTAGTAGTGGGGAGCGGCATACTTACAGTCCGTGCGGCTCCCGGGGCGCTCCAGAATGATGTCAGAGCGCCCCATGCGCATTGATGACGTGCCATGCAATCATGTGATCCATGCGCTTGGGGCGCCCTGACGTCACTCTGAAGCACCGCGGGAGCCGCACGGACGGTAAGTATACTGCTCCCCCGCTCCCCACTACACTTTACCATGGCTGCCAGGACTTTAGTGTCCCGGCAGCCATGGTAACCATTCAGAAAAAGCTAAACGTTGGATCCGGCAATGCGCCAAAACAACGTTTAGCTTAAGACTGGATCCGGATCAATGCCTTTCAATGGGCATTAATTCCGGATCCGGCCTTGCGGCAAGTCTTCAGGATTTTTGGCCGGAGCAAAAAGCGCAGCATGCTGCGGTATTTTCTCCGGCCAAAAAACGTTCCGGTCCGGAACCAAAGACATCCTGATGCATCCTGAACGGATTTCTCTCCGTTCAGAATGCATTAGGATAAAACTGATCAGGAATCTTCTTGCATAGAGCGCCGACGACGGAACTCTATGCCGGAACAAAAGAACGCAGGTGTGAAAGAGCCCTTACCTCAATGTACTTTGTACCTTTGACCAGCACCTGCGACAATAGGGCTGTATGCAAAGTCCATCCATTTACCCTATGTCTATAGGGTTGTGTATGTGTAACGTATTGTGTATATCCTGTCATCTACCAATAGGCGATTGTCCTACCCTCCATCACTATCCTGGTAGTAGGGTTGCATTAGGAATTTTTAGTCCAGGTTCAAGGACAGGGAGTCCCCACCATCAGGGGACGTCCCTGGGCTGAGCATGAGACTAGGGTGAGACTATAGGGATAGCTTCCCACCCACCAGTCATTAGCAATGCCTTTAGTAGATTCACTCTAGTAATATGTGTTCTGTTTGTCATATGTTTAAGTATTATAATTAAAGTATATCATTTTAGAGGGTTATTACTACTGCTAGACTTGTGTAAGGGGCACTAACAGGGAGATTGCTATACTTAAGGTCACTGTCACAATGTAGGGGGAGGGGAGGAACACCAGAATGACCATAGAAGGAAAATTACCCAAAACTAAGCCTCACATCTAGGGGTAGTAAAAAGGTCACCACCTAGAAAACCCTAAACCTAGCCCTGACTCCGGTCAGTATGAATAGACCCTGAAGGTGGAAATATTCATACATCGGAAACCAAGGCCCATGAACACCTGAAAATTCCTAGGCGTAGTGACGGGGTCTGAGACCAGTTGTTCCTTCCCAGATGAGCGAAAGGGGACAACAAAATACAAAGGGGAGTATACTTATCTTTTATATAAAATGGATTAGCAGGAACTCAGAAGAGGAAAACACACCGGGCTCTTCCAACTCAAGGCAGATAATATCAACCGCATGGTCAGAAGTTTGAGTCCAGACTAAATAGAGAAGCAGTGATGACCACATGTTACCCCTGAAACAAGAGGTGTGATTATACCAGCAACAACACCGCAAAGTGAAAACCGAGTGATTGTCAGAAAACCTCACGTGATACAAGTCTCTCAGATCTTCTAACCTCTGTCACAGGAGGGATCATGACAGTACCTCCGGACACCCAGGACTGACCTTATACGGATGAGCCCTGTGAAAGGCTCTCACAAGGCGACTAGTATTGACGTTTGCCGCTGGAACCCACATTCTCTCTTCTGGACCGTAACCCTTCCAGTGAACGAGATATTGGAGGGATCTATGGAGAACTCATGAATCCACTAGCCTGGAGATCTGAAATTCCCATCCACCATGACAGGAGCAGGAGGCAAGGAGGACGGTTCAGCAGGTATGACATATCTCTTCAGCAATGATTTGTGGAAAACATTATACAGGGAGTGCAGAATTATTAGGCAAGTTGTATTTTTGAGGATTAATTTTATTGTTGAACAACAACCATGTTCTCAATGAACCCAAAAAACTCATTAAAATCAAAGCTGAATATTTTTGGAAGTAGTTTTTAGTTTGTTTTTAGTTTTAGCTATTTTAGGGGGATATCTGTGTGTGCAGGGGACTATTACTGTGCATAATTATTAGGCAACTTAACAAAAAACAAATATATACCCATTTCAATTATTTATTTTTACCAGTGAAACCAATATAACATCTCAACATTCACAAATATACATTTCTGACATTCAAAAACAAAACAAAAACAAATCAGTGACCAATATAGCCACCTTTCTTTGCAAGGACACTCAAAAGCCTGCCATCCATGGATTCTGTCAGTGTTTTGATCTGTTCACCATCAACATTGCGTGCAGCAGCAACCACAGCCTCCCAGACATTGTTCAGAGAGGTGTACTGTTTTCCCTCCTTGTAAATCTCACATTTGATGATGGACCACAGGTTCTCAATGGGGTTCAGATCAGGTGAACAAGGAGGCCATGTCATTAGATTTTCTTCTTTTATACCCTTTCTTGCCAGCCACGCTGTGGAGTACTTGGACGCGTGTGATGGAGCATTGTCCTGCATGAAAATCATGTTTTTCTTGAAGGATGCAGACTTCTTCCTGTACCACTGCTTGAAGAAGGTGTCTTCCAGAAACTGGCAGTAGGACTGGGAGTTGAGCTTGACTCCATCCTCAACCCAAAAAGGTCTGAAATATGGCCAAACTGGTGGCAAGTGGCATCTTGGCAGCTGCACGCTTGACTTTTCTCAGTTCATGGGCAGTTATTTTGCGCCTTGGTTTTTCCACACGCTTCTTGCGACCCTGTTGACTATTTTGAATGAAACGCTTGATTGTTCAATGATCACGCTTCAGAAGCTTTGCAATTTTAAGAGTGCTGCATCCCTCTGCAAGATATCTCACTATTTCTGACTTTTCTGAGCCTGTCAAGTCCTTCTTTTGACCCATTTTGCCAAAGGAAAGGAAGTTGCCTAATAATTATGCACACCTGATATAGGGTGTTGATGTCATTAGACCACACCCCTTCTCATTACAGAGATGCACATCACCTAATATGCTTAATTGGTAGTAGGCTTTCGAGCCTATACAGCTTGGAGTAAGACAACATGCATAAAGAGGATGATGTGGTCAAAATACTCATTTGCCTAATAATTCTGCACTCCCTTTATATGGACCAATATAACTTGGACCCAACTTCCAAGAAGGCACCTTCAACTTAATGTTTCTTGTGGATAGCCACACAGAATAACCCACTTTCAGGTCCGGACCACTCATACAGTATGTTTCTTGTGAGCCATCCGTTTATACTTGTTGCCCATTTTTTTTCAAATTATTTTAAATTTTCCGCCAAATTGATGACAAAGAAGAGGAAAATATTTCCTCTTCAGGTATACCAGAAGTCTCAGCACCAGAAAATGTGCCAAACTGAGTATGGAACCCATATGCCCCCCAAAAACTGCAACTTATCAGTGGACTTCTGCCTACGTTATTTATGACAAACTCAGTCAACAACAAAAATGAAGACCACTCCTCCTGATTCTCCGAGACAAAACATCTCAAATAAGTCTCCAGATTCTGGTTACTGCGTTCAGTCTGTCCACTCGAATGAGGATGAAAAGCCGAAGAGAAGAACAATTGGACCCCCAGAATCTGGAAGCAAACCGAGTCCCCCTATCGGACACCACATCAGAGAGGATACCGTGCAGTTTAACGATGTTATCGACAAACACTTGTGCAAGAGTTTTAGCATTAGGTAGACCTGATAATGCTATAAAGTACGACATCTTGCTGAAGCAATCAACAACCACCAGAATCACAGTTTTTTCTGAGGAATTTGGCAAATCTGTGATAAAGTCCGTGGACAAATAGTTCCAAGGTCGGGAAGGACTAGACAACGGAAGTAGAGATCCTGAAGGCCGAGTATGTGTAACCTTAACACGCGCACAAGTACCACAAGCTGACACATAACCCTCAACACATTTACGCAACCTTGGCCACCAGAATCTACGAGAAATTAGATTGACAGTAGATCTGCTCCCAGGATGTCATGTGAAAACCGTACAGTGATGTTCCTCGAACACCTTGTGTTGCAATTCTGCAGGAACAAACAACTTCACAGGAGGACAGGAATCCGGTGCCTCTCCCTGGCCCTCCAACACTTTTGCCTCTAGGTCAGGATAAAGGGCGGATATTACCACCCCTTCCGCCATTATCGGAGCAGGATCTTCTGAATCACCCCTCCCAGGTAAGCTACGCGACAAAGCATCCGCCTTGACGTTCTTAACCACAAGGCTATAGGTGACAACAAAATTAAATCTGGTAAAAAACAATGACCATCTGTCTTGTCTTGGGTTGAGACGTTTAGCTGACTCCAGATAAGCCAGATTTTTGTGATTGGTAATTACATAGGATGAATCGCTCCTTCCAACCAATGACGCCATTCCTCAAAAGCCAACTTAATGGCCAGCAACTCTCTATTATCCATGTCATCATTTTTCTCAGCAGATGAGAGCTTCTTCGAGAAGAAAGCACATGGGCGCCATTCACAGCTGAAAAGGTTGTAATGCCTCATTAGACGAGGCAGAGATATCGAACCTTTCCTAGTCATGTCTCTTAAAGGATTAACAATCGTTGAGTAGTTGAAAATAAATTTACGGTAGTAGTTGGTGAACCCCAAAAATCGCATAAGCGCTTTCAGATTATCAGGTCGATCCCAGTCGAACACAGTACGGACCTTTTTCAGGATCCATATGAGAACCTGTAGATGAGAGTAGGTAGTCCAGGAACTGCACTTCCGCAAATACACACTTCTCCATCTTAGCATACAGTTTATTCTCCCATAAGATCTGTAAAACTTGTCTCATGTGATCCTGATGCATCTCCATGTCAGGAGTATAAATCAGAATATCATCCAGATAAACCACAACAAACCTGCCTACCAGATGATAAAATATGTCATTGTAATGTTGAAAAAACGCAGGAGCATTGGTTATCCCAAAAGGCATGACCATATTTTCTAAATGACCCTCAGGGGTATTAAAGGTCGTCTTCCATTCGTCCCCCTCCTTGATCCTTATCAGATTATATGCCCCCCTCAAATCCAACTTCGAGAACACCTTAGCACTGGCAATCTGATTGAACAAATCCAGGATCAAAGGAAGGGGATAAGGATCATGGACAGTAATGCGATTAAGCTTACGAAAATCTAAACATGGGCTAAGAGTTCTGTCCTTTTTCTTAACAAAGAAGAACCCTGCATCCACTGGGGATTTGGATAGACTAATATGACCGTTGGCCAAACTCTCAGTGATATATTCTCGCATGGCGGATCTTACGGGTTTGGAAAGATAATACAACCTTGAGCAACTTGAGCAACCTAGCTCCGGGATCAAGGTTGACAGGGCAATCATACAAAATAAACAATGGTACAACTTTAATTGCTACCACAGAAAGCGACGTGCTAAGACAGTTGTCGATGCAATAATCACTTCAATCAAGAATATGTCTCGCTTGCCAGTCGATGGCAGGGTTATGTTTTCTTAACCATGGTAACCCTAGCAACAAGGAGGCAGGCACAACCTCAAGTACAAAACACAAAATGGATTCTTGATGAAAATCACCCACCTTTAAACGGATGTCCTGCACCATTTGTGATAAACATTTCTGTGAGTGGAGCAGAATCAATAGCAAACACCGGAAAAAAAATTATTTAATGCACTCGTTGTCAATCCATGCTTACGGACAACTGACCATCCACTAGGTTAACCCCTGCCCCACTGTCAAACACTTCAATTCCCACCGTTTGGGAATCTAGCGCCACCTCGGCATACAGGAGAAATCGGGTACTATCGGCAAATGACAAAAGTAAATTCTCAGATTCCCCACCCACACCACCAAGAGTGAGATGAGGATTAAATAAATAAAAAAATTCTTTTTCACCCTGCCGCTGAACATAAGAACATACATTTACAAAATGTCCCCTGTTTCCACAGAAAAAGCAGAGTTTCAGCTAGTTTAGCTCCCCTGAATATCGATGGGTCAGGTCTTGTGGGTTCCTCTATGCCACCCTTTTAATATCGACTGGCATGGGTTTGCTTCATTTCAACTCCACAAATTACCTCAGAGAGCTAAGTAACCTTTTTTATCTATTGAATTATCCCTACTATATTATTTCTTCAGTGATCACCCCCTGGGGTCGCAATATTTCAGGTCATCGCTATGCTCCAGCATGGGTAAATACTTGTATGTACGGCTTTAACAGTGTGTCGTTTAGGGCCTAGGCACGGAAACAGGGTGCCTCCACCATTAGGGGGCATCCCTGGGCAGAGACTACCTTAGGGTCGGTTAAGGATAGATATTGTATCTACCCAGACTTTTCATTTCTGCCACCCCAGAGATATGGCCTATACTTTCACCGTCCCTGTTGATCTATCCATTGTATTGTTTATTATTAGGTGAGTGCTATTCTCTCATAATTTTTATTAATAGGTTTGTCCTATTACCCATAATCTATTAATAAAAGGTAATTTTAGAAGAAAGTATATTTCTCTTTTTCACTTATGATAATTTAATTATTATGAGTTTAGTATCTGAAACATCTGTTACTGTATTCTGAGTTTCATCTTAAGCCTAAAGTTCTTATCACCTGATCCAGGGGTCACTCCCCCCCAGCTGCATTGGTTCGTCACCCAAAAAGTCGGAGGAGGCCGTGACCTTATATGATAGTATGTCCTGAGAGTGAGGAACCTTAGATCTCTCCATCATGCATCTATCAATACGTACAGTAAGGTACATGGCCACTTCCAATGACTCAGGATATTTGTGAAACACTGATGCGTCATTCAGGCTCTCGGATGACCCTTGACAGAATTGACTAGGGAGAGCTGGATCATTCTACTCCGTATCCGTAGGCCATCTCCTAAATTCAGAGCAATGGGTCTCCGCAGAACGCTCTCCCTGCCATAAGCCACACAACTTAGTATTGGCCAGGGAGATCCGATCTAGGTCATCTTAGAGCTCTGAAAAATTCCTCTACCGACCGGAGGGACTGTGATCCAGTTGGCAACGAAAAAACCCAAGATTGAGCGTCACCTTTAAGAAACAAAAATGATTATAATTAGGGTTGAGCGAACCCGAACTATAAAGTTCGGGTTGGTACTGAACTTTAGGATTTTTGGACCACAAACCCAAACATTTCAGTAAAAGTTTGGGTTTGATCAGCGATTTATTGGCGCTTTTTGAAAGGCTGCAGAGCAGCCAATCAACAAGCATTTAACTCTGTTTCCTTAGAAGCCATGCCTACTAATGGCATAGCTGTGATTGGCCAGTGCAGCATGTGACCCAGCCAGTGTACAGATAGGATGCTGCTGCTGTGAGGGAGAGAATAGGAAAAAAACTTTAATCAGAACGGCAATTGAACTCAGCGATCTACATAGATTTTGTTGTGTGGGTGCAGTGCACAATCTTTTTAGCCTGCCCTGAGCCCAGTGACAGAGAAAATTAACTTTTATCCGTCTGTTAGTTAGGTGGGCGGTGGCTGCCATTTTATGCAAGCTCAGTGCACCAGCACTGCATATGTTCTTTTGTGACATTGAAATCCAAGTTTGAAATCGTGCAATATTAATCTGGGTTTCAAAAAACACACCCATTTTTGGCAATATCCTACATCTGGTGCCTTTGCAGCATTAGTCAGTGTGCAATTTAAGCTAGAATTACAGCTATAATTTTCTGGGTTTTAAAAAACACCCTTTTTTGGCAAAATACTCAAATTTACAGCCCTTGCTGCATCTGTACGTGTGAAATTCAAGTGTTATATACTGTTGTCATATTCTGTTATTTAAAAAAACATCCATTTTGGGCAAAATACTTAATATTGCAGCCTTTGCTGCATCTGTGATTGTTAAAAACAAGCTTTCTGGATCATGTGATGGACCATGTGATGACAGTTTTCAGGGGTAGTTTTCTGGCTTTTAAACACCAATTTTTGGCAATATCCTCCATTTGCGGCCTTGTCTGCATCTGTCAGTGTGAAATTGAAGCTTTATATACTGCTGTCATATTCTGTTATTAAAAAAACATCAATTTTGGAAAACATACTTAATATTGCAGCCTTTGCTGCATCTGTGATGGTTAAAAACAAGCTTGAAATACTTCAATCGTTTTCTGGCTTTTAAAAAAACACCCATTTTTGGCAATACCCTCCATCTTGGGCCTCTGTCACATTAGTTAGTGTGCAATTTAAGCTAGAAATACAGCTTTAATTTTCTGGGTTTTAAAAAGCGCAATTTTTGGGCAAAATACACAATTTTACAGCCCTTGCTGCATCTGTACGTGTGAATTTCAAGCGTTATATACTGCTGTCATATTCAAAAATCTTAATTTGGAGCCTTGTCTGCATCTGTACGTGTGAGATACACGCTTTAGATACTGCTGTACTATCCTAGTATTAAAAAAAACACCCATTCAGGGCAAAAATCTTAATTTTGCAGCCTTTGCTGCATCTGTCATTGTGAGATACACATGTTAGATACTGTGGTTCTATTCTGTTATTAAAAAAAATACCTATTTTGGGCAAGATCCTAAATTTACGAAGGAGGGCGGAGGAGTGTTAGGCACGGCAGTTTAGGCAGGAATGATGGTTGAATGTGACCCGTGTATGTGTGTGACAACATTGTACAGGGGCAGATATCTTAGGCCTGTGATACACAATACAGAGATATAGCTTTTAGGGACAGGAATTAAGTTTTGTGTGTTGGTACTGAGCCACAGCACCTATACAACAGAACTGATTAGTACCCTTGGTCTGAATGCTAATTGATCAAATATGAGTTGCACAAATTAAACAATTCCATTAACATTGGCAATTAATTGCTACGAGTTTCTGGGAGACTGTAAGATAACATTGAATGGTAGCAACCTAGATTGCACCTAAATGTTTATTAATGAACTCTCAGTCTCGCACAGCAGTACCACACATAAACTACACCTGATCCTTAATGTAGTCTCGCTATCCTCAGTTCTGTGACAGGCTCTGCACCCATAAAATAACCAAATGGTCCATAAAGTGTAAGGTGGCACTAATTGCAAGTGAGGAACCGTCACCCCCCTCTCATTCATGATAGTTTTAACCTATCCCTGTAGGTCTTTAGATTTTAGATATGTTACAATAAAGTTATTTAGTTTAGAACCCCTACAGGGATTTTTGTCTGTCCACGGACCGAATTAAGTGCTTGTGAAATAAGGGACACGGCCCCGGTCGTGGTGCTGCTGGTGGAGCTCGCGTTGCAAATTGAGGACGTGGTCGATCTATGCCAGCTACACGCACAAGTGAAACACCTTCCTCAGGTGCGAGTAGGCGACACAACCTACAGCAGTATTTGGTTGGGCCTAATGCGGCTCTACAAATGGTGAGGCCAGAACAAGTACAGGCCATAGTAGATTGGGTTGCTGACAGTCCCTCCAGTTTCTTTACATTGTCTCCCACCTAGTCTCCTGCTGAAAGATCAGAGTTGGTACCTGCAGCCGATGTCCATCAGTCTTCAACCTCACCCTCTTGCAAAACAGCCAGTCTGAGCCCCAAGTCATGCAGCAGTCTCTTCTGCTTCTTGATGACTCTGCTAGCAGGGTTTCCCAGGGTCAACCACCTATCCCTGCCCCAGAAGTTAAAGTGATTGAGTGCACCGATGTCCAACCACATGAAACACAGGTGTCAACGCTGTGGCTTTTAAAAGTGTGCAGACAGACAAGGAGGGCAGGGGTGAAGACTGGGTGGAAGATGATGTGCAGGACGATGAGGTCCTTGACCCCACATGGAATCAAAGTCATGCGAGTGGTCACACAGAGCCACCAGCACAGCAGAAGAGAGAGCAGGGTGCAAAAGCGGAGTGCCCGTCCCCTAGACAGTACGACTGCTACTGCCCACCGCAGCAAGGGACCGAGCACACCAAAGCCAGCTCCAAGGAGCTCCCTGGCGTGGCAGTTCTTCAGACAATGTGCTGATGACAAGATACGAGTGGTTTGCATGCTGTGCAATCAGAGCCTAAAGCGAGGCATAAACGTTCTCAACCTGAGCACAACCTGCATGTTCAGTGATCAGGATGCGGGTATACTGATGCCACTTTAATGCAATGGGTCAGGATATGGGTATAATAGTCTATAGTTTGTTCATGACGCCAATTGCAGCGTGCGCAGGGTATTGTCACAGGGCCATTAAAAGATGTTATAACGCACGTCCCAGTTTAGGAATGCCAGAGTGGTGTAATGTCTCTGTATGGTAATGGTGTCAACAGTGTCTCCTACCTGGGTACGGCTGGACTCCTGGCTCACTTGCAATAAATTAAGGGTAGTGATATTGGGAATAATAGAGGAATTTGCAGCAGAAATTGAGATCCAGACTTTTGGTGAAATTCAAACTTGTTTTTGCTGATTGCAACTTTCATCCAAGCAAGATACAGCTTTAGTCTTAGGTCCCAGCAGGTATTGCCAATTGGTTGGCAGGGATTTATCTTCTGCTCTATCAACCTGGAGCTTGCAGGAAAGGATGTCTGCTTGTTAGGTCTATTTTTGGCAGGAATTTGGCTTCTGCTCTATCTTCTGCTGTCTGGGGACTGACTAGCTGAGGAGGAATGGCTTCTCCTATGGTCTCTGGACTTTACTCACACTTATCTTCTCAGGGTATGGTTTCTTTCTGGAACCGGAGTTGTCTGTAACTTTCTGCTTTGTGTCATCCAGCTGAGCTGCAGAGCTCAGACTGGGATTTTGATCAAATCTCAGCATGAGACTTGATCCTTGCTGTCTTCCCTATGCAGGGAGAGCTAGAACTGGATCTAAGGCCCCTTTCACACGGGCAAGTATTCCGCGCAGATGCGATGCGTGAGTTGAACGCATTGCACCTGCACTGAATCCCGACCCATTCATTTCTATGGGGCTGTTCACATGAGCAGTGATTTTCACGCATCACTTGTGCGTTGCGTGAAAATCGCAGCATGCTCTATTTTGTGCGTTTTTTCACGTAACGCAGGCCCCACAGAAATGAATGGGGTTGCATGAAAATCGCAAGCAAGTGCAGATGCGGTGCGATTTTCACGCAAGGCTGCTAGGAGACGATCGGGATGGAGACCTGATCATCATTATTTTCCCTTATAACATGGTTATAAGGGAAAATAATAGCATTCTGAATACAGAATGCATAGTGAAATAGCGCTGGAGGGGTTAAAAGTAAATAAAAAATAATTGAACTCGCCTTAATCCACTTGATCGCGCAGCCGGCATCTCTTCTTTCTGTCTTCTGTGCTGTGTGCAGGAACAGGACCTGTGGTGACGTCACTCCGGTCATCACATGGTCCATCACATGATCCATCACCATGGTAAAAGATCATGTGATGGATCATGTGATGACAGGAGTGACCTCACCACAGGTCCTGTTCCTGCACACAGCAAAGGAAGACAGATAGAAGAGATGCCGGCTGCGCCATGTTATAAAGGAAAATAATACTATCTACAGAACACCGATCTGTTTGGGTACCAAACATGCCGATTTTTCTCAAACACATTACAATGTTTTGCACTCGCGCAGAAAAATCGTGCATGTTCCCGCAACTCCCGTCTGATAGAGGCCTAACAGTTTTTTTCCTCCCTTGCTGCAGGAAGTGGGAATATCCACCTCTCTTAGGCAGGGGGTAGAACAGAACAGGATCACACCACTCTGAAAGGCCAAAACATTAAAACTATCCCTACCAATGATGCTGCGACCTACTGGTAGACATGTAGCATTACAAGGAAAAAATTACCTTTAACATGGTGTTATGTAAATTTGTGAATGACATAATCAAAATCACATCAAATTACAATATAACGGCTCCTGAAGGGCAGTAGCAGGGTAAAAGGGTTTAGTAACACAACTCTGGGGAGTTACACATGACCAGACATCTAAGTGCAAAGCACGAGCTGCAGTGGAGTAGGCACCTCAAAAACAGAGAGGTCTCTGGCTCCTGCTGCTTCCTCTTCTGCTGCAGTCTCGGCCTCTTCATCCACCTCTGGAGCGACAGTGGCACATGTCACCCCGCAAACAGAGAATCTGCCAGCAACACCACCACCTTGGTTACTAATCATCTTCACAATGTCCCACTGAAGCAAGCATTCAGCTCTCCATCTCCCAAACAGTTTGAGCGGAAGAGGAAGTACCCCCTACCGACCCGCGATCCCTGGCCCTGAATGCCAGCATTTCAAAATGACTGTCCTTTGAAATGCTGTCATTCCGTCTGGTGGAAACGAAGAGTTTTTAAAGACTTATGGCATTAGCTGTCCCACAGTACGTCGTGCCCAGCCACCACTTCTTTTCCAGGCATGCCATCCCTTCCCTGCACAACCAAGTGGGGGACAAAATCAGGTGTGCACTGCGCAATGCCATCTGTGGTAAGGTCCACCTAACTACAGATATGTGGATCAGTAAGCATAGTCAGGGACGTTATATCTCCATAACAGCACACTGGGTAAATGCAGTGGCGGCTGTGCCTGAGGTGGATAGCAGTTTGGCGCATGTCCTTCCACCACCGAGGATTGCAGGGTGCTACAGTTTGCCTCCTGTTGCTTCCTCCTCCTACTCTGCTTCCTCATCCACTACCTGCTCTTCATCCGGTCAGTGTAACACCTTCACCACCAACTTCAGCACAGCCAGGGGTAAACAACAGCAGGCAGTTTTAAAACTTATCTGTTTGGGGCAGGGGCGTACACAGAAATCATTGGGCCCCATAGCAAGAATTTAGATTGGGCCCCCATGCCCGTTCCTAGTCCCTCCTACTATGCGCCCTGGCTCCTCTCACTACCCTCCCTAACTTTTCCCCTGCCCCACCTCATGCAGAAGTATTTTGTTCTACAAAATGGCAGTACTCATGCCGGAACACAACAGACCCATTAGGGTACTTTCACACTTGCGGCAGGACGGATCCGACAGGCTGTTCACCATGTCGGATCCATCCTGTGGCTATTTCGCCGTGCCGCCGGACCGCCGCTCCATCCCCGTTGACTATATGGTGCACGGCGAAAGTCGCCGGACTAAAAAGTCAGACATGCAGTACCTTTTAGTCCGGCGGCTTTCGCCGTGCACCGCCATGCTGCACCAGAGGTCCGCCCCGTTATAGTCAATGGGGACAGAGCGGCGGTCGCGCTAAATAGCCGCAGGACGGATCCGACATTGTGAACAGCCTGTCGGATCCGTCCTGCCGCAAGTGTGAAAGTAGCCTTATAGAGAATGGGATCTGATAGGTCCCGGCGGTGTTCAGCATATTTTGACAAGAATCTGGGGCGTTACATGATGTAATACCACCCAACTTTCCTGCTGTCCAGCATGGCACATGCACATGCGCATAGACATGAGAAAAGTTTGAGGAAGCGAGTGCCCCCCTTCCAATATCCTCTGTGTCATGCAGGACAGCTGGGAGACACTGACATTACTCGCTATCCTGCATGACACATGTGCAGAGACAGGAGTCTCTGGGAAAGCTGGGTGAACCCCTCCCCCCTGCCATTCCATGTTCTTATTATCCGCATTTATGCCTTGCAGGATAGCAGGAAATCTGAGGGACATTACATGATGTAATAGCACCCAGCTTTTCTGCTGTCCTGCATGGCACATGTGGAGAGACATGAGAATAGTCTGAGAAAGCTGAGTGACACAGCTCCCACCTACCCTCATATCTTCTCCTGCCTCTGCACTTGTGCCATGCAGGACATTAGGAAAGCTGAGTCACATTACATAATAGCACCCAGCTTTCCTCCTGTTCTGAATGACATATGTGCAGAGGAATAGCCTGGGAAAGCTGAGTGACCCCCCCCCCCCCTTGCACTGTCCTCACCTACAAGTCGTCACTTACTTCATTACTGGTGGGGCAGTGGCAATCCAGAGGAAATAGGAATCAGGCATAATGGAGCTAACAGGCGGGAGGCGGAGCTAGCCGACTGGAGGCGGGGCTAGGAGGCGGGGCTAGCAGACGGGAGACAGGAAGATAGACGGGGGCGGGGATTCTCCTCCACTACGGGCCCCTCTTCCTCACGGGCCCCATAGCAGCTGCGTGGTCTGCCTATATGGTAGGTACGCCACTGGTTTGGGGGACAAACCCCACACCACGCAGGAGCTGTGGACGGGCCTTTAACAACAGACTGATGAGTGGTTGGTGCCAGTGAGCCTCAAGTCCGGCCTGGTGGTGTGCGATAATGGGTGAAATCTCGTAGCAGCTCTGGGACTAGCCGTTTTGACGCACATCCCTTTCCTGGTGCATGTGCTGAATTTGGTGGTGCAGAGGTTCCTTAAAAATTACCCTGATATGTCAGAGCTGCTGAAGAAAGTGCAGGACGTCTGTGCAGCGTAACTTTGGCCTTCCTGCTCGCCGACTCATATGCGACGTGTCCACAAGGTGGAACTCCTGGCCAGACTGTGCGAGCAGCAGCAGGCGATTGTGGAGTTTCCACTGCAGCACGCACGGGTGAGTCGCTCTGCGGAACAGCGTCACTTAACCACCAATGACTGGGCCTCCATGCGAGACCTGTGTTCCATGTTGCGCTATTTTGAGTACTCCACCAACATGGCCAGTGCCGATAACGCCATTCTCAGCGTTACTATCCCACTTCTATGCCTCCTTGAAAAAACTCTGTTGGCTATGATGGAAGAGGATGTGGCACAGGAGGAGGTGGAGGAAGAGGGATCATTTCATAGGGTTTCCGGACAGTCATACACAAATGGCTCCGACGGTGGGTTCCTGCACCCACAAATGGCAGGTACATAATTGTCCAGCCAGGGCACAGTTCTGGAGGATGACGAGGTGTAGGATGAGGAGGAGGAACCATCTTCACAGCAGGGTGGCACACAAACTAGCTTATGGCCATCACTGGTGCGGGGGGATACAGAGGACACAGACGATACACCTCCCACAGAGGACAGCTTTTCGTTGCTTCTGGGCAGCCTGGCATGAGTGATTGCATGCTGCAGTGTCTCCGCAACGACCGCCGAGTTGCCCACATTCTAACTTGTGCCTATTACTTGGTGGCCACGCTGCTGGATCCCTGTTACAACGACAATGTACCTTCCTTAATTCTGTCACTGAGCGTAATCGTAAGATGCGCAAGTACAAGCGCACGCTGGTAGACGCGCTGCTGGTGGCATTCCCACCTTACAGAGGGGGCACAGTGAAAGCACAAGGCGAAGACAGAGGACGAGGAAGAGGTCGCCAACGGAGCTGGGGCAGTACGTCATGTGGAAAAGCTTTGTCAGCAGGCCATACAACCAGCACCACCAGCTGATATGGAACGTCTTAGCAGGAGGCAGCATTTCAGCAACATGGTGCAGCAGTATGTGTGCACATGCCTACACTTACTGAATGACGGGTCTGCCCCTTCAACTTCTGGGTCTCCAAATTGGGCACATGGCCTGAGCTTGCCCTTTATGCCTTGGAGGTGCTGGTGGGCCCTGCAGCCAGTGTATTGTCTGGACAACGGCAGGGGGCGTTATCACAGACAAGCGCAGCAGTCTGTCTACAGCCAATATGGACAAGCTCGTGTTCATTAAAATGAACCAGGCATGGATCCCTCAGGACTTGTCCGTACCTTGTGCAGAATAGACATGTACAGTACAGACCCAAAGTTTGGACACACCTTCTCATTCAAAAAGTTTTCTTAATTTTCATGACTATGAAAATTGTAGATTCACACTGAAGGCATCAAAACTATGAATTAACACATGTGGAATTATATACATAACAAAAAAGTGTGAAACAACTGAAAATATGTCATATTCTAGGTTCTTCGAAGTAACCACCTTTTTGCTTTGATTACTGCTTTGCACACTCTTGACATTCTCTTGATGAGCTTCAAGAGGTAGTCACTGGAAATGGTTTTCACTTCACAGGTGTGCCCTGTCAGGTTTAATAAGTGGGATTTCTTGCCTTATAAATGGGGTTGGGACCATCAGTTGCGTTGTAGAGAAGTCAGGTGGATACACAGCTGATAGTCCTACTGAATGAATTGTTAGAATTTCTATTATGGTAAGAAAAAATCAGCTAAGTAAAGAAAAACTAGTGGCCATCATTACTTTAAGAAATGAAGGTCAGTCAGTTTGAAAAATTGGGAAAACTTTGAAAGTGTCCCCAAGTGCAGTCACAAAAACTATCAAGCGCTACAAAGAAACTGGCTCACATGCGGACCGCCCCAGGAAAGGAAGACCAAGAGTCACCTCTGCTGCAGAGGATAAGTTCATCTGAGTCACCAGCCTAAGAAATCGCGGGTTAACAGCAGCTCACATTAGAGACCAGGTCAATGCCACACAGAGTTCTAGCAGCAGACACATCTCTAGTACAACTGTTAAGGGGAGACTGTGTGAATCAGGCCTTCATGGTAGAATATCTGCTAGGAAACCACTTCTAAGGACAGGCAACAAGCAGAAGAGACTTGTTTGGGCTAAAGAACACAAGGAATGGACATTAGACCAGTGGAAATTTGTGCTTTGGTCTGATGAGTCCAAATTTGAGATCTTTGGTACCAACCACTGTGTCTTTGTGCGATGCAGAAAAGGTGAACGGATGGACTCTACATACCTGGTTCCCACCATGAAGCATGGAGGAGGAGGTGTGATGGTGTGGGGGTGCTTTGCTGGTGACATTGTTGGGGATTTATTCAAAATTGAAGGCATACTGAACCAGCATGTCTACTACAGTATCTTGCAGTGGCATGCTATTCCATCCGGTTTGCGTTTAGTTGGACCATCATTTATTTTTCAACAGGACAATGACCCCAAACACACCTCCAGACTGTGTAAGGGCTATTTGACCATGAAGGAGAGTGATGGAGTGCTGCGCCAGATGACCTGGCCTCCACAGTCACTGGACCTGAACCCAATCGAGATGGTTTGGGGCGAGCTGGACCGCAGAGTGAAGGCAAAAGGGCCAACAAGTGCTAAGCATCTATGGGAACTCCTTCAAGACTGTTGAAAGACCATTTCAGGTGACTACCTCCTGAAGCTCATCAAGAGAATGCCAAGAGTGTGCAAAGCAGTAATCAAAGCAAAAGGTGGCTACTTTGAAGAACCTAGAATATGACATATTTTCAGTTGCCTCACACTTTTTTGTTATGTATATAATTCCACATGTGTTAATTCATAGTTTTGATGCCTTCAGTGTGAATCTACAATTTTCATAGTCATGAAAATAAAGAAAACTCTTTGAATGAGAAGGTGTGTCCAAACTTTTGGGCTGTACTGTATACCAGCCTTAACCAGCCATTGTTATACTGCAGCGCAATTGCTCATTGTTGTATTTTGGATATTTCACACTCTTTTGGAGTATACCCTAATAATAAAAAAATAAAAAAAAGTTAAAACCAAAAACCAGTGTTAGCTACCTCATCCTCCTCAAACTCCTACTCCATATGGACCTCCACATCATAAATCATGTTTATTTTATTTTTTCATTGTACGTATTTTAGATTTTTTTTTGTAATTTCACTAGTTTGTCTGTTACATTTTCAGGTGAAATTCACCAATTTTTGGGTGTGATATACCCCTTCTCTACCTAGTAGACATTTAACATTTCTCTAATTTGTCTGTTACATTTTAGGGTGAAATTCACAATTTTTGGGTGCAATATACCCCAGCTGTACCTAGTAGACAGGTAAAAAATTTCACTAATTTGTCTGTTACATTTTCTGGTGAAATTCACCAATTTCTGGCTGTGATATACCACTACTATAGCTTGTAGATAGGTAAAAAAAAATCATTAATTTGTCTGTCACATATTCGGGTGAAATTCATAAATTTTTGGGTGTGATATACCCCGGCTGTACCTAGTGGAACACATCCATGTTCCGACTAATGAACTCCCTGGTCTCCTGAGCCTGTTTAGAGGTAAGGCTGTTGGCAATTTTTACTGTGGCAACCGCTTCCCTTGCCTCAGACATAGGAGCCAGAACCTCTCCCCCTAGAAAACCCGGCCGCGGGCCATCTTCAGTACAGATCTCCCTATCTTTCCAAGATTTAAGTAAATTTACATGGTAAAACTGCTCAAGCTTCTGCCGCCCTGGCTGGTGTACCTTGTAATTTACCTCCAAATTTCTTGAGTACCTCGTAAGGCCCCTGCCACATAGACAGGAACTTACTGTCCACGGTCAGTACCAGAACCAAAATCCGATCCCCGGGTTAAAGTTCTGGACCCGAGCCTGACGATTATAGATCCGACTCTGCGTTCGCAGAGCAGCCTCCATATGCGCCCTGACAAGAGGCAAAATGGTCTCTATCCGCTGTTGCATCTTGATTACATACTCCAAGACACTTTTATGCAGAGTGGGTTGCTGCTCCCACGCCTCTTTGGCCACTTCCAACAGACTAAGAAGATGTCTGCCATAAAGCAATTCGAAAGTCGAGAACCCAGTAGAGGCCTGGGGTACCTCTCGCTCTGTGAGCGTGAAATAGGGCAGAAGTATATCCCAATCCTTCCCATCTTTAGACACCACCCTTTTTAACATAGTTTTTAGAGTTTTGTTAAACCTTTCCACCAGACTGCCTGTCTGCTGATGGTACACAGACTTCCGTAACTGTCTGATATGCAGCAACTTACAGAGTTCCCTCATGACCTTGGACATAAAATTGGTCCCCTGGTCAGTCGGAACCTCTTTAGGTAGCCCCACTCGGGAGAACAACTCCATTAGCTCCTTAGCTATAAGCTTCACCGATGTATGTTGAAGTGGCACCGCCTCCGGGTACTGAGTGGCATAGTCCAGGACGAGCAAGATGTGTTGGTGTCCTCTAGCAGACTTTGGTACTGGGCCTACGAGGTCCATAGCGATTCGCTCTTCCACCTCTTTAAACACACTGGGCCCGTAAAACCGTTGTAGTATCTGGTACTGTGTCTTCTGCATTCCTAGATGACCCCCGAGAACATGCTGGTGGGATAACTAACACGAGTTTGCAATAAGTCTGGGGCACTACCAACTGTTCAATGGATTCACCTCGCTGCTGGTTTACCCGGTGTGACATACCCTGATGAACCACAAAACGGGGGAACACCAACTCTGCCCCTGGTTGTTGTGGTTCACCATCTACTATTAATACATTTTCCCAGGCTTGGAATAGGGTTGGGCGGTACCAAAATGATCCCCGGAGACATTGAGGTCTGCCAGCTCAGGACCTGACACTTAGCAGGGTTGTCTCCCCCTCCTCCACAAAAGTCGCGGTCACCCCTACCGCTGGCCATTCAGACTCAGTTTCCCAGGGTTCTGGCCTCCCCACCCCCCCCCCCCCCTGAGCCGGGCCACTCTTCTAGGGTTACCTCTGTCACATGGGTATCAGTCACTGTCGCAGTTGGCCACAGTGCCGGGAAGCCCGGGAAGTCTCTCCCTATTATAAGTTCATAGTGTAGAATGGTGGTGACAGCCACCTTGTGGGTCCACCTGCCGGCAGCCGTGGATAGACAGACCATAGCAGTGGGGTAGTCTTTTAAGTCTCCATGAATACACATGACCCCAACTTTCCGGCCAGTATACTCAGTGGTCCGTGCTAAGGGAGCCCTTACCAGTGTCACCAGACTCCCTGAGTCTAACAGAGCCTCCGCTGGAGTGTCTCCCACCTCCAACTGGCACAGGTAATTCAGAGTCTCTGCACACAGCTTCCTAGCATATAACAACTGGCAGAAACAATAGTTTGTATCCATGAGTTCCACCTGATGTGGACAGACAGCTACATGGCCAGGCTCCCGACACCGCCAGCAGACTATTGGAGCTGGGTCCACAGGGGGAACATCCCGGGTGGGTTCAAATCGCCAGGTCTGGGGTGGAGAGTTACGGGTTTTGACTACCCCCTCCCAAAAGAACCCCCCTGTAGATTCCAGGTAGCATTATAGCGCTCGACCAGGTCGACCATCTTGAGAGTATTACCTGGAGAGACCTGGCCGATCCATTGCTCGAGAGGGAGTGGCAAAGCCCTCCAGAATATATCAGCCACCAGACGGTCCAGCATAGCAATGGGTCCCAGCACGTTAGATTGTAGCCACTTTTGCAAGAGATTAAGCAAGTTGGGCTCAGCCGGCTTAAACCCCTACTGATGCACTCGCTGGGCCTGGACCAACACATTCATCCCCAGTCTTGCCAGAATCTCACCCTTGACTCTCTGGTAGTTGGCCACTTGGTCGTCCAGCAAGTCGAAATACACCCGCTGGGAATCGGATGTCAGGAACGGAGCGACGACCTCAGCCCACTGATCTCGGGGTAAATTCTCACTTGTGGCCACCTTCTCATACATCGCTAGATAAGTTTCAACGTCATCTTATGATGTCATCTTGGGGATCGCTGCACGGACCGCTTTCCGGACATCATGGACACTCTAGGACGCTCCTGCCGTCTGTAAAGCCATCACGTGTTGTAACAGCTGCTGGTTTGTTTCTTGCTGGTGTTGATTAGCCTCCATGAGAGCTTTCATTACAGCCTCCATTTGGTTACGTGACACAGGTTTAAATTTAGCTGGTTTAATCCAGGACATCCAGCCGTACCCAAAATAAATATTTTGGCGTTTACGCCAGCCTCACTGCGTATGCCTGCTCCAAGCCACCAATTGTAAGGATTCGCTCTGGTAGGCAGGGTAAGCGAACACAGAGCAGAGACAAAAGAAACAGTTTGTAAAACAAAACTTCAGTGATTATTCACACATAAATAAAAAGCAACATTGACAGTCTTAGTGTTCGTTTACACAAAGGAAAGTCCAAAGCACAAAACAGTCACCTTGTTAGCAGGTTCTTTCAGCGTCCACAACAGGCTTTAGGAGGCCTGTTTCTCCGCATGCGGCTCTTAGCCCTCTAGTACGGCACCATGCCTCAGATCCCAAGACAGAGACCTTGATTCTGAGCCCAGCTGCCTATTTAAAGGACAACCAAGTGCTGCCAAAACCCGGACCGGCACTTAAACTACGGTCCGGTATTTGATCTCACCTGGCTGGAAATCAGTCCAGCCGTCCATGTTGGGAGAAAAATACCTGCCTTCCCAAACAAAACCCCTTGCTATGTCACACTCCTTATAGAAACTGATTAAATTAGTTTGGCATGACCGATCCCCGATGAAGCCATGCTGATATGGCGTTATTTGTTTATTTTCATTGAGGTACTCCAAGATAGCACTTACATCAATGCAATATTTTAGTTTTTCCTTTTCAACAAATTAACATAGATTTCAAACATTGTGTTTTCACTTTCTCATTAGGGGTTATTGAGTGCAGAATGATGGGGACAAACTTTAATTGTATTTTTATTTTATTTTTTTAGTACAAGGCCACACAATAACAAAATGTGAAAAAGTGAAAGGGCCTGAAGTCTTTCCAAATACACTGTAGATAGATAGACAAACACATATAGATTTACTTACAGTATCAAATTTAAGTTTTTGAAATCCACAATGAATGTTTAGTTATGATTTTTTTTTATGGAATGTATGGGAAATGTGACAGATTAATTCTACTTCTTAAGAAAACAGAAAGTGTAATATTATAATGTTACATTTGTATTGTAGGAAATGCCAAACAAATTTAGCTTAATAATGTCTTAGACAAAAGACTAGTGTCAGGAAACAGGATACAGATGTCTTCAAATTATACGTGGTTATCATTTAAGTATATCTCTGCATATAAGTGTATTTAGTTTATGTGGAAAGCCAATAATAATTTTAGATTTGTGTTATTTGAACACTCATCTTCTGAAGAAATGGCTAATAATGCAGAATTCATTGTACCTTTTATATCTCATACAGGAAGGGGTATTTATTACATAAAACATGCCTAATTGTATGTTTCATTTCTTCTAGAACACAGAAATATATATGAAAGATTAGGACAGTAATCTTTTGGTTTCTCTCATTTTTCTTCCCTACTCATTTACACAAGTAGTTATATTAGTGGTAAACTCATAGAAAGATCTATATCTGGCAGATTAAATAATAAATGCACCATTAGCAGTGTTAATGTCATTTTCACATAAGACTCCAAAATCTGTAGATTGGGCCACGTTTCAGGTGATACCTCTTTAGTGTAAATTATTCCAGAATTCTGAAGGATTCTATTCCTGGTGTAGCCTTATTTGCACATCATTGAAGCATGTTGTCCATGTTTTCCATGGACAACATATAGATGCATTGAATACAATAAGTGTATTCACATATCCTTTTCTTTCCATGGCCTAAGGTTCTGTGAAAGGAAAAGGAAGTGTAATACCCTAAACTTGGGAGTATTACTATTGTTCTTTAATTGATGCATTTTATATGTTTTATATGAAATTCTATGTAAAGTTATGTATGTCACCTGTATTTTGCCATCTCATCAAGCTGGGAAGGTATTGGTTGGCAATGACTGTCTGTAACAGGAATTAACCACTGTGTTCCACCCTTTCTGGTAGAATGGACATGTCTGACTTCCTGCCAGGAGGGGGAACTCTAGCGTAGTTGTCATGCCCTGCTCAGGTTATGTGCGGACGTCTGCCAGGTTAGCAGCACGTGTGTAGCCTCTTGTTATTGTTTTGGAGTTGAGCTGTATCCGCCTCCCTTCAGGTGCACTGGGTGGGGTCGTTGGTGTGAGTTTAAATTACGCCCACTCCCAGTGACCTGTGCGGGTTATAGCTTCTGTCTTGCTCAGAGGAAGGAAGGATTTGCTGTTCCTGCTCAGTACAAGATAAGTTGGTTGTGTTTTTCTTGTGATTGTCTGTCTAGGCTGTTAGAGAGACGCCTGCCCCCTCAAGGTCCTGAGGGATCAGGCTGCCTCTTCCCCCTTTCACCATCTTAGGGATTTTAGGGTATCTTCAGCCTAGCGACGGGGAAACATTCATTCCCACCTTCAGGGTCTAAACGTGGGCATAGAAGTCTAGGGAGAGCTGGTAGGGATTTGTCAGGAGGTGACCTTCATCCCCAGCTTCTTGCCTAGACACTTGTTTGGTTGTATTCTGTGTATCTTGCACCTGTCCAGCGTGACAGTAGTTCAGTAATCTATAGTCATAGCTAGGTGGAGAGGGCACCAGAGAGGTCCTCTTCAGATGGGGTAGTGAGGAAGCAACTTGTAGACCACTCCTAAGAACTATATTGTTTCCCTTGTCAGGAAGTGCAGGACCTATATTGTCCCTCTCTTGCCATAAAATGAAGAGGCAGCTCATAGAGCACTCACTTTGAAGAAAGGACTCAATTGAATCCTTGGGATCCCAGACGGCACAGTGAACTACGACATTGCTTCTACAGACACTGCTGTGAGATGAGGGATTACAGCTAAAGACACCCTCATCACCAAACAGCCACTAGGCCAGCGACATCTAATTGCCGAACTGCAGCCATCTAATCTGCCACCGTACCTCCTCAGCTGATGCCAGACAAGAATTGCACTAAAGCTTGCTGCTACTGTATGTATTTTCAAGTTCTATGTTGCACTTAGTAAAATGGACATTGTTACGTTGAACTCTAGCCTCATTCTTCAGTGCTACAACTTTCACTGCAATGGACCCCAATGAGAAATGGCCTGACATAGGACAGTGTGACACTACAGCACTACATCAACGTCACTACCACTCCCATCCTCTACACAGGTTCCCATGGGGAACCACTCAGAATCATATACTACACTGGTTCGTTTTCTGGACTAGACATGGCCATTCAAGTCTATGGGTCTGTGAAATATATGGACACCACACGGGTACTATCTATATTTGGTCCATTTTTTTTATAGACCGTTGCTACGAAAAACTGGAAAGTGGGATGGACCAAAATGGGCTGCATTCAATTTTTTCACACTAGAAAAACAGATTGTTAAGGTTGGAAAAAGAAAAAAGTCCATCAAGTCTAACATGTCATCCTGCCATACTTATCCAGGGAAAACAAAAAAATAACTTATCAGTAAAAAAAATCCTTACCACTTCAGATGAGGCAATCTGAACAAATCCCTGGATCAATTCCTTTTAAGAAAGGGGTGAACCAAAGGTAAATGGTGTGTAGAACATGATTTCTATAAATTTCAGTAAGCCTCAGGATAGGCCATCAGTGTCTGATTGGTGGGGGTCTGACACCTTGGACCTCTGCCAATCAGCAGTTTGAGAAGGCACATGAGCTCCTGTACGCGTTGTGGCCTTCTCACAGCTTACCAAGCACAGCGTCATACATCGAATAGTGGCTGTGCTTGGTTGGTATCATGCTCAGCCCCTGTGTATTGTAAGACACGCATATGCTGTTTTTTATAAACTTAAAAGGGTTTTCCAGGATTTTATTACTCATGCCGTACATAGTGGCTTTGCTTGGTATCGCACACAGCTGCGCCTAGGCCACATGACAAATGAAATGTCCTCACTGGCATAGGAAAATCTGAGAAAAGGCCTCACCGATGCCTTCTCAAACAACTTATCGGCAGGGGTCCCAGGCGCTGCACATATGCAATAATGAGGGGTTTAAAGCCGTATTCCCCATCCACATTTATCAGCTATCATGGGATGGGTGATAAATGTCTACTCAATAGGACCCCCGACGATAACTAGAATGGAACGCTGTTCTCTGCTATCTTTGTCAACTCCATATGCATCAAAGTGCATGCTTGACTGATGCTCCATTGAAACTGCTCCTCAATGTGGCTGTGCAGTGAGGAGGATTCTTATTATGGTGATTGTTGAGAGTCCCAGTGGGGCAGCCCTCGGTAATCAGACATTTATCACCTATTCTGTGGACATCACAAAACAAGAGAGACCTGTAGCAAGCCAAAGGACACCTAGGCCAAACAGTCCAAACTTCATAAGAAAGTTAAAAAAAAAACTATGGTGCACATTTACTAATGTGATTGCACCTAGACATTGTCATAAATTGGCTCATCTAGTTGTAGGAAAATCCACTGCTTTTATCAAGAGGCGTGGCTTAATGGGAAAGAGCATGACTTAGCAGAAAAGGGGCATGACACATAGGGCTCATGCACACAAAGATATTTTTTTTCTGTTACGTGTGGGTACCCAAATAAAAACGGAAGGTGATCCGCGTGCATTCTATTTCCGTATGTCCTATTATTGTCTGCATTAAGGATAAGGATAGTACTGTTCTATTAGGGACCAGCTGTTCCGTTATGCAAAATACGGATGCACACGGATGTCATCCGTATTTTTTTCAGACCGCAAAATACATACAGTCGTGTGCGGACTGACCATTCGGGCACTCTGGCATGGATCGAGGGCGCGCGGCCACTGGGGGGCCCCGTCAAGGCCGTCTTCTGCACTCACATGTAATGGAGCGCTCTGACGGGGTCCGACATGAAGTACAGTGACCTTGCCCCGTCAGAGCGCTCCTCAAACATGTATAATATGAAACAAGGAAGGGGGGGTGTTGGTGCAGAGGCAAGGGTGGTGGCTCGTGGTGCGCACTTACACACCCAGCAGTTCTTGTCACTGCTGGGCTGTTGTTTCCATAGCGAAGCAGGGAATGCTCTCCGTTCCCTGCTTCACTGTTCTTCTGAGCATTCCCCCTGCTGGCCACACATCGCGCTGCTGGCTGTGGCCCGGGAATCGACCTCCAGCACAGCTTGCAGTGCAATGTGAGTGTGGGAGCGCGTCATCAGAAAAAAGGTAAGTATGTGGGGTTTTTGTGTGTTTTTTTTTATAAAGCTGCAGACTGGGGGAAACAATTACTGTGAGGGGACTGTGGGCATAACTAATTTGAGGGAGCACATATCTGGCATAACCACTGTTAAGGGGCACATATCTGGCATAACCACTGTGAGGGGGCACATATCTGGCATAACCACTGTGAGGGGTCGCATATCTGGCATAACCACTGTGAGTGGGCACATAATCTGGCATAACCACTGTGAGGGGGCACATATCTGGGCTTATCTACTGCGAGAGGCACATAATCTAGCATAACTACTGTAAAGAGGCACATTGTTAGGCAGAACTACTGTGAGTGGGCACATCATCTGACATATCTACGGTGAGGGGGCACATATGTGGGCATATCTACTGTGAGGGGGCACATATGTGGGCATATCTACTGTGAGGGGCACATATCTGGGCATATCTACGGTGAGGTCAGGTCCATAAATATTGGGACATCGACTCAATCCTAACATTTTTGGCTCTATATACCACCACAATGGATTTGAAATGAAACAAACAAGATGTGCTTTAACTGCAGCCTGTCAGCTTTAATTTGAGGGTATTTACATCTAAATCAGGTGAAAGGTGCAGGAATTACAACAGTTTGCATATGTGCCTCCCACTTATTAAGGGGCCAAAAGTAATGGGACAATTGGCTTCTCAGCTGTTCCATGGCCAGGTGTGTGTTATTCCCTCATTTTCCCAATTACAATGAGCAGATAAAAGGTCCAGAGTTCATTTCAAGTGTGCTATTTGCATTTGGAATCTGTTGCTGTCAACTTTCAAGATGAGATCCAAAGAGTTTTCACTATCAGTGAAGCAAGGCATCATTAGGCTGAAAAACCCCAAAACCAACCCATCAGAGAGATAGCAAAAACATTAGACTTGGCCAAAACAACTGTTGGAACATTCTTAAAAAGAAGGAACGCACCAGTGAGCTCAGCAACACCAAAAGACCCAGAAGACCACGAAAAACAATTATAGTGGATGACCGAAGAATTCTTTCCATGGTGAAGAAAACACCCTTCACAACAGTTGGCCATATCAAGAAAACTCTCCAGGAAGTAGGTGTATGTGTGTCAAAGTCAAGAATAAAGAGAAGACTTCACCAGAGTGAATACAGAGGGTTCGCCACAAGATGTAAACCATTGGTGAGCCTCAAAAACAGGAAGGCCAGATTAAAGTTTGCCAAACAACATTTAAAAAACCCTTCACAGTTCTGGAATAACATCCTTTGGACAGATGAGACCAAGATCAACTTGTACCAGAGTGATGGGAAGCAACGAGTATGGAGAAGGAAAGGAACTGCTCATGATCCTAAGCATACAACCTCATCAGTTAAGCATGGTGGTGCTAGTGTCATGGCGTGAGAATGTATGGCTGCCAATGGAACTGGTTCTCTTGTATTTATCGATTATCTGACTGCTGACAAAAGCAGCAGGATGAATTCTGAAGTGTTTCGGGCAATATTATCTGCTCATATTCAGCCAAATGCTTCAGAATTCATTGGACGGCGCTTCACATTGCAGATGGACAATGACGCAAAGCATACTGCAAAAGCAACCAAATAGTTTTTAAGGGAAAGAAGTGGAATGTTATGCTATGGCCAAGTCAATCACCTGACCTGAATCTGATTGAGCTTGCATTTCACTTGCTGAAGACAAAACTGAAGGGAAAATGCTCCAAGAACAAGCAGGAACTGAAGACAGTTGCAGTAGAGGCCTGGCAGAGCATCCCCAGGGATGAAACCCAGCATCTGTTGATGTCTATGCATTCCAGACTTCAGGCTGCAATTGACTGCAAAGAATGTGCAACCAAGTATAAAAAAAGTGAAAGTTTGATTTATGATTAGTATTCTGTCCCATTACTTTTGGTCCCTTAGCAAGTGGGAGGCACATATTCAAACTGTTGTAATTCTTACACCGTTCGCCTGATTTGGATGTAAATACCCTTAAATTATAATCTAACATAACTACTGTGAGGGGGCACATATCTGGGCATATCTACTGTGAGGGAGGCACATATATCTGGCATAACTACTGTGAGGAGGCACGTAATCTGGCATAACTACCGTTAGGTGGCACATATCTGGGCATATATACTGTGAGGGGCACATAATCTGGTGACTGAGAAGCATAATGGGGGCTGGCTGAGAGGCATAATGGAGGCTGAGAGGTGCATAATGGGGGCTGAGAGGCATAAGGGCTGATAATGGGGGATGATGAGAGGCATGGGGCTCTCATCTGAGGTCTGATTGGGGGTAATTTACATTGGGGTCTGAGCTGAGTTTTTTTTTGGGTCTTATGTCTGATTGGGGCTGTCAGCTGAGGTCTGATTAACATTGGGGGTCTAATTGGTGGTCTGACCTGAGGTGTAATGAAAAATATTATATTTCTTATTGTCCCCCTCTAAAACCTAGGTGCCTCTTATAGGCCTCCTGAACTGCACAGTTGTGCCCACTTCCAGCCCTGAGCCCAGCTGCCCCCTGCCCAGAGCACTGATCCTGAGCCTGCTGGAGTCTTCAGAACTGTAAATATTTACAGTAATTCACTGTGAGCTATATTATATATATTACTTGTTTTGTGTGAGTAAGGGTGTTGGGTGGCTGAAGAAGGTGGGGTGGTGGTAAAGAGAAATTCTGTACCAAGTGTAGGTGATGTGGGGCGCAATATGTGGGTGGGGCTGTGTGTGGGTGTGACTTGAGGGTGGGTGGGACACAGAGGCCCCATAATCTCCTATTGCCCAGGGGCCCCATGAGTTGTCAGTCCGCCCCTGGTTGTGTGCATGAGGCCATACTGTGACATATTGTGCCCCAATTAGGCCTCTTTCACACGAGCAAGTTTTCCGCATGGGTGCAATGCGTAACGTAAACGCATAGCACCCGCACTGAATCCTGACCCATTCATTTCAATGGGTCTATGTACATAGTAGTTTTTTTCACACATCAGTTCTGCTTTGTGTGAAAATCGCAGCATGTTCTATATTCTACGTTTTTTTACGCAGCCCTGGCCCCATAGAAGTAAATGGGGCTTCAGTGATGCAAATCCGGATGCAATCTGTTTTTCACTGATGGTTGCCAAGAGTAGTGTTGAGCGCGAATATTCGAATAACAATTTTTTTTGTGAATATCGCAACTTAGAGAATTCACTAATATTTCAAATAAAGTGCTATATATTCACTATATCGACTATTCATCATTTTTTAACATCTAAAAACATGATTCCTCACTGCTTCTGAGTCATTGGCCCACAAGCAGCCCCATAGGGACACAGCCTTATTTCACCTTAAGGACCAGGCCATTTTTTGCAAATCTGACCAGTGTCACTTTAAGTGCTGATAACTTTAAAACGCTTTGACTTATCCAGGCCGTTCTGAGATCGTTTTTTCTTCACATATTGTACTTCATGACACTGGTAAAATGAAGTCAAATTTTTTTTGCACAAAATAATACCTAATTTACAAAAAATTTGGAAAAATTAGCAAATTTCAAAGTTTTAGTTTCTCTACTTCTGTAATACATAGTAATACCCCCAAAAATTGTGATGACTTTGCATTCCCCATATGTCTACTTCATGTTTAAATTATTTTGGGAATGATATTTTATTTTTTGGGGATGTTACAAGGCTTAGAAGTTTAGAAGTAAATCTTGAAATTTTTCAGAAATTTACAAAAACACAATTTTTAGGGACCAGTTCAGGTGTGAAGTCACTTTGCGAGGCTTACATAATAGAAACCACCCCAAAATAACCCCACCTCAAGGTATTCAAAACTGATTTTACATACGTTGTTAACCCTTTAGGTGCTGCACAAGAGTTATTGGCAAATGGGGATGAAATTTGAGAATTTCATTTTTTTGTCTAATTTTCCATTTAAACCCATTTTTCCACTAACAAAGCAAGGGTTAAGAGCGAAACAAGACTGTATCTTTATTTCCCTG
The DNA here is from genome assembly GCF_014858855.1 of Bufo gargarizans. Classification (NCBI taxonomy): domain Eukaryota; kingdom Metazoa; phylum Chordata; class Amphibia; order Anura; family Bufonidae; genus Bufo; species Bufo gargarizans. The sequence goes on from NC_058086.1 coordinate 107,374,154, forward strand.
ACTCTGCCATTTACAGAAACACCCAATATGTGTCCGTAAACTACTGTATAACTACGGTTTATTTACACCGTGTCCTGTTTCAACCCCCCTGATGCACCCCTGGAGTAGAAACTCCCTAAAAGTGACCCCATTTTGAAACTACGGGATAAGGTGGCATTTTTTGGTGGACTATTTTTAGGGTACATATGATTTTTGGTTGTTCTATATTAAATTTTTAGGCAAGGTAATCAAAAATTGAAATTCTGAAATTTCATCTCCATTTGCCATTAACTGTTGAGGAACACCTAAAGGGTTAATAAAGTTTGTATAATCAGGTTGTAATACTTTGAGGGGTGTAGTTTTTTTAGATGGGGTCACTTTTATGGAGTTTTTACTCTAGGGGGGCATCAGGGGGGCTTCAAAAGGGACATGGTGTCAATAAAAAAGGCCATCAAAATCGGCCTTCCAGAAACCATGTCGGTCCTTTCCCTTTTGCGGCGTCCCTTTTACTGATACAGTAGTTTACGACCACAAATGTGGCATTTCTGTAAACTGCAGTATCAGGGTAATAAATATTAACTTTTGTTTGGTTGTTAACCCTTGCTTTGTAACCGGAAAAAACGAATTAAAATGGAAAAGTGCCAAAAATAGCGTTTTTGGCACCGTTTTTTTTTTTAACCGTGTTATTCTGGAGGGTTTAGTCATGGGATATTTTTATAGAGGAGATTCTTACGGAAGCGGCGATACCTAATAAGTCTACTTTTTTTTAACAATTATTTAGGTTTTTGACTATATTATCCTTTTTGAAACCCCCCCAAAAAAAATTTGTATCTCTAAAGTCTAAGTGTCATTTTTTTATTAATTTTTTATCCGATTATCTTATGTGGGGGCTAATTTTTTGCGGGACGAGCGGACGGTTTTATTGGTTTATTTTGGGGGCTATATGACTTTTTGATTGCTTGCAATTAAACTTTTCATTATGGACCGTGTTAATCTGGGGGGTTAGGTCATGGGGCATTTTTATAGAGGAGATTATTACCGACGCGGCAATACCTAATATGTCTACTTTTAATAAATTAATTTAGTGTTTTTGGGTGTCTCAAGACTGAGAACCGAGTTTTTTTTATCCGATGTCAGTGCTAAATTGGGATATAAATTTAGTACTCCATGGAAGTGTGGTACTCCCTGAAGCAACCAATAATGCAGAAGGCCCGGATGATCGGGGCATGTGTCACATTGAGTTGTTGTGTCCTTCCGTATCCCCCTCCTGTGACACACTCTGCACCATTTTTACTCTGCACCATTTTTGGGTTCGTCCCTTCTTTCCAGTATGGGGGACCACACTTGGAAAGTGTTGGCCAGGGACGATCCGGCCGCCTACAGTTCCCGAGGTACTCCGACCTGCTCTTTCCTGGTCCGAAAAGATCAGGGCCTTGAGGACTGCCTCATAGAACTGGAGGAATGTCCCTGTGCTGCCAGCGCTTCGGGATAGTACAAAAGAGTTGTACATGGCAACCTGTACCAAGTAGACCGCAACTTTTTTGTACCATGCCCGGGTTTTTTGCATGGCGTTATATGGCTTGAGGACTTGATCAGAGAGATCAACTCCTCCCATATAACGATTGTAGTCGACGATACAATCGGGCTTGAGGACCGCTGCCGCGGTACCTCGCACAGAGACAGGGGTGATGCCGTTTCCATGAATTGTGGACAGCATAAGGACATCCCTCTTGTCCTTATACCTGACCAGCAACAGGTTTCTAGTGGTAAGGGCACGGGTCTCACCCCTGGGGATAGGTACCTGGAGGGGGAGGGCAGGGAGGCCGCGTTGATTTTTCCGCACGGTCCCACAAGCGGACGTGGATCTGGCGGCAAGGGACTGGAACAAGGGGATACTGGTATAAAAGTTATCCACGTACAGGTGGTAACCCTTATCAGTGGGTACATAAGGTCCCACACAAGTTTCCCGGTAACACCCAGAGTGGGGGGACATTCTGGGGGTTGAATCTGGGAATCTCGCCCCTCGTATATATGAAATTTGTAAGTGTACCCTGAGGTACTCTCACAAATTTTGTATAGCTTCACGCCATACCTCTCCCGCTTGGAGGGCACATACTGGTGGAAAATGAGTCTCCCCTTGAACGCAATGAGAGACTCATCAATCGCGACCTCCCTTCCAGGTACATAGGCCTCCATGAATTTGGCCCCAAAGTGATCGATGACCGGCCGTATCTTATACAGACGGTCATGGGCAGGATCACCTCGGGGGGGACATGCTGCATTATCGGAATAATGCAGACATTTCCGGATGGCCTCAAACCGGGAGCATGTCATGGCTGTACTGTAAAGTGGGGTCTGGTATAGGACGTCCCCACTCCAGTACAGCCTGACAATAGGTTTCTTGACCAGGCCCATATGCAGCACGAGGCCCCAAAATGTTCTCATTTCGGCTGCACTGACCGGCGTCCAGCCACCGGGCCTGGCCAAAAAGCCCGGGTGTTGAGCAATGAACTGTTGGGCATACAGATTCGTCTGTTGCACCATCAGATTTACCAGTGGGTCACTGAAAAAATGACAAAAAAAAGTCATTCAGCGTAGCCCACTGTGTCAATCTGGATTCCTGATTGGCCTACAAAATCAGGAATCACGGGCACGTATCGCTCTGGGCTACACCAGACTAGTTCACCGGCAGGGTACTCCGGTGGATTTAATTGGTGGGCCGGGAAACCAGTACGAGCCCCAGAGCTGCTCATACCAGGCTGGGCCACAGGGTCCCTAACATGGCGGGCTCATCATCATCGCTGGATGATGAGGAGGACGCGGATGACAACAGGAATGTGGGGTCATCCTCATCCTCGGCTGAGAACATCCGGCGGGCCATAGGGGAGTGTGTGTGTGTCTGTGTGTATATGTGCGTGTGTGGAAATCTTTATTTTGTGTGCATGTGTGTGGGGGCACGGGTGTTCACAAACTCACCCTAAAACTAACAGAAAAAAAAAACGAACTAAAAAAAGGCCAAAAAATGTGCGTGTGTGGGGGCACGGGTGTTCACGAACTCACCCTAAAACTAACAGAAAAAAAAAAAAACTAACTAAAAAAAAGCCCCAAAAATGTGGAAAAAAATGAGAAAATAGAGAAAATGAGAAAAATAGAACCTGCAACCCAAAAAAGTGTGGGGGAAGGGCAAGCGGCAGCACCCCTGGGGGGTCTAGGGTCACACAGCTGTGCTGTGGACCCAAGACACCCTAACTTAGGGTGATGCAATCAAAGTTGAACAAACTAACTTTCTCATTTTTTCCCCTGCCTAACTCAAACTTTCCCTATGCTTTCCCTATGTACCTGAAGTTCAGATGGGGGGTGCTGGGGCACAGATCGGGTCCTGGGGGTGATGCTGGCACCGACGGACGACACGTGCAGGCAGCTCCCCTCTTCTCCGGAACACAAAAGGAGGAGGAGAGGAGCGCCTGCATCTTTTGAATCTGCCGCCGTCCCACCACAGACCAATCAGAGGCGATCCTAAGTGGTGATGTCACCATCACCACTCAGGATCGCTGGATGGTGATTGGTGGGGTGAAATCACACCACCATCACCATCCTGTTCCGGGTTATCGGGTCTTGAGAGACCCGAATAACCCGGAAACACAGAAAACCGCAGGTCTGAATTGACCTGCGGTTTTCTGCGATCGCCAACATGGGGGGCGGGGTCACAGGACCCCCGTCACATTTAGCCTAGGTGCCTGCTCAATGATTTGAGCAGGCACCGGGTTCCGATCACCACCCGCCCGGCAGCAGTGATCGGAACCATACATGACGTACCGGTACGTCATGTGTCCTTAAGAGGTTAAGCAAGAAGAAATCATGTTTTCATATGGATAAAAAATTGACTATTATTCTAAAAAACAAATATATAGCAATATAGCAAATATATTCGTTACTTAGAATATTCACTTTTTCCCCCCCAATCTGTACAGTTGTTCGCATACTCCTCCCCGACAAGCGTCCTCGTCACCATGGGAACACCTGTGGGTTAGAATATACTATCAGATCTGAGTTTTCCCTGCGATCGTGAAAACTCAGATCCAATGGTATATTCTAACCCACAGGTGTTCCCATGGTGACGGAGACACTTGTCGGGGAGGAGTATGCCAAAGTGAAATAACGAATATATTCGCTATATTGCTATAACTTTGTTTTTTAGAATATTCGTCATATTCTAAAACAAGAATATATAGCAATATAGCGAATATTCGTAAAATACACATAGACTGCAATTTAGGTAATATTCATAGTCATAATTTTTTTTCTCTTATGAATTTCAGATTTGAAGAAAAATTACAACTTTGAAAAAAAAGGTTATAGCATTATATTAGCTACATTGCAATCTATATGTGTATGTTATGAATATTCGCTATATTGCTATAACTTCATTTTTTTGAATATTCGTCATATTCCAAAAGCATCTCTGGGAACTCCTTCAAGACTGTTGAAAGACCATTTCGGGTGACTACCTCTTGAAGCTCATCAAGAGAATGTCAAGAGTGTGCAAAGCAGTAATCAAAGCAAAAGGTGGCTACTTTGAAGAACCTAGAATATGACATATTTTCAGTTGCTTCACACTTTTTTGTTATGTATATAATTCCACATGTGTTAATTCATAGTTTTGATGCCTTCAGTGTGAATCTACAATTTTCATAGTCATGAAAATAAAGAAAACTCTGAATGAGAAGGTGGGTCCAAACTTTTGGTCTGTACTATACATTTATGCAGTTATTTTTGGTGAAAGCGTATAGGGGCGTATTTCAGTAAAATTAGAAAAATGCCAGGTTCATAAATATTGGGACATCAACACAATTCTAACATTTTTGGCTCTATACACCACCACAATGAATTTGAAATGAAACGAACAAGATGTGCTTTAACTGCAGACTGTCAGCTTTAATTTAAGAGTATTTACATCCAAATCAGGTGAACGGTGTAGGAATTACAACAGTTTGCATATGTGACTCCCACTTGTTAAGGAACCAAAAGTAATGGGACAGAATAATAATCATAAATCTAACTTTCACTTTTTAATACTTGGTTGCAAATCAATTACAGCCTGAAGTCTGGAAAGCATAGACATCACCAGATGCTGGGTTTCATCCCTGGTGATGCTCTGCCAGGCATCTACTGCAACTGTCTTCAGTTCCTGCTTGTTCTTGGGGCATTTTGTAATGCATGCTCAATTGGATTCAGGTCAGGTGATTGACTTGGCCATTGCATAACATTCCACTTCTTTCCCTTAAAAAACTATTTGGTTGCTTTTGCAGTATGCTTTAGGTCATTGTCCATCTGCATTGTGAAGAGCTATCCAATGAGTTCTGAAACATTTGGCTGAATATGAGCAGATAATATTTCCCAAAACACTTAAAAATTCATCCTGCGGCTTTTGTCAGCAGTTACATCATCAATAAATACAAGAGACCCAGTTCTATTGGCAGCCATACATGCCCACGCCATGACACTACCACCACCTTGCTTCACTGATGAGGTGGTATGCTTAGGATCATGAGCAGTTCCTTTCCTTCTCCATACTCTTCTCTTCCCATCACTCTGGTACAAGTTGATCTTGGTCTCATCTGTCTAGAGGATGTTGTTCCAGAACTGTGAAGGTTTTTTTTAGATGTCGTTTGGCAAACTCTAATCTGGCCTTCCTGTTTTTGAGGCTCACCAATGGTTTACATCTTGTGGTGAACCCTCTGTATTCACTATGGTAAAGTCCTCTCTTGATTGTTGACTTTAACACACATACACCTACCTCCTGGAGAGTGTTCTTAATCTGGCCTACTGTTGTGAAGGGTGTTTTCTTCACCAGGGAAAGAATTCTTCATCATCCACCACAGTTGTTTTCCGTGGTCTTCCAGGTCTTTTGGTGTTGCTGAGCTTACCGGTGCGTTCCTTCTTTTTAAGAATGTTCCAAAGAGTTGTTTTGGCCACGCCAAATGGTTTTGATATCTGTCTGATGGGTTTGTTTTGTTTTTTTCAGCCTAATGATGGCTTGCTTCACTGATAGTGAAAACTCTTTGGATCTCATCTTAAGAGTTGACAGCAACAAATTCCAAATACAAATAGCACACTTGAAATTAACTCTGGACCTTTTATCTGCTCATTGTAATTGGGATAATGAGGGAATAACACACACTTGGCCATGGAACAGCTGAGAAGCCAATTGTCCCATTACTTTTGGTCCCTTAACAAGTGGGAGGCACATATGCAAACTGTTGTAATTCAAACTGTTGTAATTCCTACACCGTTCACCGTTGTGGTGATGTATAGAGCCAAAAATGTTCCAATTGTGTCAATGTCCCAATATTTATGGACCTGGCTGTATGCACTTCACTATTGCAGTTATTTCTGGTGAAAGCAAATAGGGGTGTATTTCAGTAAAATAAGAAAAATATCTACGCACTGCACTTTTGCAGTTATTTATGGTGAAAGCGTATAGGTGCGTATTACAATAAAAAAGAAAAATATATATGCACTGCACTGTTGCATTTATTTCTGGTGAAAACATATAGGAAAGTATTACAGTAAAAAATAAATATATATATATATATATATATATAGATAGATATATTATTCTCAGTGCATTTCTGCAGTTAATTCTGGTGAAAGCGCATAGGGGTTTATATATATTTGCATTGCATTTCTGCAGTTAATTCTGTTGAAAGCGTATTGGGGCGTATTTCAGTAAAATATATACGCACTGCACTGTTGCAGTTATTTCTGGTAAAAGCGTATATGGATGTATTACAATTAAAAATGAAATAAATGTATTTCTGCAGTTAATTCTGGTGAAAGCGTATAGGGGCTTTTTACAGTAAAAAATGAAAAATATATTCTCAGTGCATGTCTGAAGTTAATTCTGGTGAAAGCGTATAGGGGTGTATCACGATAAAAAAAGAAAAAATATATACGCACTGCACTGTTGCAGTTATTTCTGGTGAAATCATATAGGGGCGTATTACAGTAAAAAAAGAAAAATATATTCTCATTGCATTTCTGCTGTTAAATCTGTTGAAAGCGTATAGGTGATATTTCTGTAAAAAAAGAAATATATACACACTACACTGTTGCAGTTATTTCTGGTGAAAGTGTATAGGGGCTATTACAATAGAAATAAAAATATATATTCTTAGTGCATATCTGCAGTTAATTCTAGTGAAAGCGTATAGGGCATATTACAGTAAAAAAAGAAAAAAAATATTCTCAGTGCATTTCTGCAGTTAGTTCTGGTGAAATCATATAGGGCGTATTTCAGTAAAATAAGAAAAATATATACATATTGCACTGTTGCAGTTATTTCTGGTAAAAGCATATAGTGGCGTATTACAGTAAAAAAATAAATATATATTCTCTATGCATTTCTGCAGTTATTTCTGGTGAAAGCGTAGAGATGCTTATTTCATTAAAATAAGAAAAATATATGCGCACTGCACTTTTGCAGATATTTTTTGTTAAAGCGTATAGGGGCTTATTACAGTAAAAAAAAATATATTCTCAGTGCATTTCTGCAGTTAATTCTGGTGAAAGCATATAGGGGCGTATTACAGTAAAAAAAAAAATATATATATATTCTCTGTGAATTACTGCAGTTAATTTTGGTGAAAGCGTATAGGTCTGTATTAAAATAAAGAATAAAATATATATATATATATATATATATATATATATATATATATACATATATTCTAGATGCATTTCTTCAGTTAATTCTGGTGAAAGCGTATAAGGGCTTATTTCAGTGAAATAAGAAAAATATATAAGCACTGCACTGCTGCAGTTATTTCTGGTGAAAGCGTATAGGTGGTATTTCTGTCAAATAAGAAAAATATAAATGCACAGCATTTTTGCTGTTATTTCTAGTGAAAGCGTATAGGGGTGTATTACAGTAAAAATAGAAAAATATATTTTCAGTGCATTTTTGCTGTTATTTTCTAGTAAAAGTGTATAGGGGCGTATTGCAGTAAAATAAGAAAAATATATATACACTGCACTGTTGCAGTCCTTTCTGGTGAAAGCATATAGGGGCATTTATTTCTGGTGAAAGCGTATAGGAGTGTATTTCAGTAAAATAAGAAAAATATATACGCACTGCACTGTTATTTCTGGTGAAAGCATATATGGAGGTATTACAGTAAAAAAAGAAAAATATATTCTCAGTGCATTTCTGCATTTAATTCTAGTGAAAGTGTATAGGTGCATATTTCAGTAAAATAAGAAAAATATATACGCACTGCACTGTTGCAGTTTTTTTTTTGTTAAAGCATTTATGGGCATAGTACAATAAAAAAGGAAAAATATATATGCATTGCACTGTTGCAGCTATTTCTGGTGAAAGCGTATAGGGGCATATTATAATAAAATGAGAAAAATATATACACACTGCCCTGTTACAGTAATTTCTGGTGAAACTATATAAGGGAATATTACAGTAGAAAAATGAAAATATATATTTTCATTGCATTCTTGCAGTAGGCGCGTACTTTAGTAAAATAAGAACAATATATACACACTGCACTTCTGCAGTTAATTCTGGTGAAAGCATATATGGGCGTATTACATTAATAAAAAGAAAACTATATATATGCACTGCACTGTTTCATTTATTTCTGGTGAAAGCAAATAGGGGTGTATTTCAGTAAATAAGAAAAATATATATGCACTGCACTTTTGCAGCTATTTCTTTTGAAAGCGTATAGGGGCATATTTCAGTAAAATAAGATAAAAATATATATGCACTGCACTGTTGCAGTTAATTCTGGTGAAAACATATAAGGGCGTAATACAGTAAATAAATATATTCTTAGTGCATTTTTGCAGTTAATTCTGGTGAAAGCGTATAGGTGGTATTTCAGTTAAATAAGAAAAATATATACGCACTGCATTGTTGCAGATATTTCTGGTGAAATCAAATAATGGCTTATTATAGTAAAAAAAAAAAAATTATATTCTTAGTGCATTTCTGCAGTTAATTCTGGTGAAAGTATATAGGGCATATTTCAGTAAAATGTCAAAAATATATAAGCACGTCACTGTTGCAGTTATTTTTGGTGCATGCATATAGTGGCGTATTACAGGCGTAGATTGTTGCAGTTAATCCTGGTGAAAGCATATAGAGGCGTATTTCAGTAGAATGAGAAAAATATATACGCACTGCACTGTTGCAGTTATTTCTATTGAAAGCGTATAGGGACAAATTTCAGTAAAATAAGAAAAATATATAAGCACTGCACTGTTGAAGTTATTTCTATTGAAAAAGTATAGGGACGTATTTCAGTATAATAAGAAATATATATATGCACTGCACTGTTGCAGTTATATCTGGTGAAAGCATATAGGGGTGTATTACAGTAAAAAAAAAAAAGTAAAAAAAAAGAGAGATATATAATCAGTGCATTTCTGCAGTTAATTCTGGTGAAAGTGTATAGGGGCATATTTCAGAAAAATATGAAAAATATATATGCACTGCACTGTTGCAGTTATTACTGGTAAAAGCATATATATATATTCTTAGTGCATTTCTGCAGTTAATTATGGTGAAAGCATATAGGGGAATATTTCAGTAAAATGTCAAAAATATATACGCACTGCAGTGTTGCAGTTATTTTTGGTGCATGCATATAGTGGCGTATTACAGTAAAAATAGAAAAATATATTCTCAGTGCATTTCTGCAGTAAATTGTATTAAAAGCGTAGATGGACGTAATTCAGTAAAATAATAAATATATTTGCACTGCACTGTTGCAGCTATTTCTGGTGAAAGCATATTGAGGTGTATTTTTAGTAGAATAAGAAAAATATATACACACTGCACTAATGCAGTTAATTCTATTGAAAGCGTATAGGGATGTATTTCAGTAAAATAAGAAAAATATATAAGCACTGCACTATTGCAGTTATTTCTTTTGAAAGCTTACAGGGATGTATTTCAGTATAATAGGAAATATATCTATGCTGTTGCAGTTATATCTGGCAAAAGCATATAGGGATGTATTACAGTAAAAAAGAAAAATATATTCTCAGTGCATTTCTGCAGTTAATTCTAGTAAAAGAGTATAGTGGCGCATTACAGTAAAAAAAAGAAAAATATATTCTCAGTGTATTGCTGCAGTTAATTCTGGTGAAAGCATATAGGGGCATATTTCAGTAAAATAAGAAAAATATATACGCACTGCACTGTTGCAGTTATTTTTGGTGAAAGCATATATGAGCGTATTACAATAGAAAAAAGATAAATATATTCTTAGTTCATTTCTTCAGTTATTTCTGGTAAAAGCATATAGGGGCATATTTTATATAGGGGCATATTTTTGTAAAATAAGAAAAATATATATGCACTGCACTGCTGCAATTATTTCTGGTGAAAGCATATAGGAATGTATTACAGTAAAAAATGAAAAATATATTCTTAGTGCATTTCTGAAGTTATTTCTGGTGAAAGCATATAGGGGCATATTTTAGCAGAATAAGAAAAATATATAAGCACTGCACTGTTGCAGTTATTTCTGGTGAAAGCATATAGGGGTGTATTACAGTAAAAAAATATAATATATATATATATATATATATATATATATATATATATATTAGTGCATTTCTGCAGTTATTTCTGATGAAAGCGTATAGGGGTGTTTTACAGTAAAAATAGAAAATGTATTCTTAGTGCATTTCGGCAGTTAATTCTAGTGAAAGCATATAGGGGCGTACTTCAGTAAAATAAGAAAAATATATGCACACTGCACTGTTACAGTTATTTCTGGTGAAAGCTTATAGGGGTGTTTACAGTATAATAAGAAAAATATATATGCACTGCACTGTTGCAGTTATTTCTGGTGAAAGCATATAGGAACGTATTTCAGTAGAATAAGCAAAATATATACCCACTGCACTGTTGCAGTTATTTCTAGTTAAAGCATGTAGGGGCGTATTTCAGTAAAAAAATTAATGTATATTCTTAGTGCATTTCTGCAGTTAATTCAGTAAAAAAAAAAAAAAAATATATATATATATATATATATATATATATACTTAGTTCATTTATGCATTTAATTCTGTTGAAAGCGTAAAGGTGGTCTTTCAGTAAAATCGGAAAAATATATCCGTACTGCACTGTTGCGGTTATTTATGGTAAAAGCGTATAGTGGCGAATTACAGTAAAAAAAGAAAAATATATTCTCAGTGCATTTCTGCAGTTACTTCTGGTGAAAGCATATAAGGGATTATTTCAGTAAAATAAGAAAAATATATACACACTGCACTGTTTCAGTTATTTCTGGTGAAAGCGCATAAGGGTGTATTTCAGTAAAATAAGAAATATATTTGCACTACACTGTTGCAGTTATTTCTGGTAAAAGCATATAAATGCGTATTTTAGTAGAATAAGAAAAATATATACGCACTGCACTGTTGCAGTTATTTTTGGTGAAAGCATATTGGAGCGTATTACAATAGAAAAATAAAAAATATATATTCTTAGTTCATTTCTTCAGTTATTTCTGGTGAAAGCATATATGGGCATATTTTAGTAAAATAAGAAAAATATATACGCACTGCACTGTTGCATTTTTTCTGGTGAATGCGTATAGGGGCGTATTACAGTAAAAATAGAAAATATATTCTCAGTGTACTTCTGCATTTAATTCAAGTAAAAGTGTATAGTGGCATATTACAGTAAAAAAATAAAAATATATTCTTAGTGCATTTCTGGAGTTAATTCTAGTGAAAGCTCATAGGGGCGTACTTCAGTAAAATAAGAAATATACAGGGAGTGCAGAATTATTAGGCAAATGAGTATTTTGACCACATCATCCTCTTTATGCATGTTGTCTTACTCCAAGCTGTATAGGCTCGAAAGCCTACTACCAATTAAGCATATTAGGTGATGTGCATCTCTGTAATGAGAAGGGGTGTGGTCTAATGACATCAACACTCTATATCAGGTGTGCATAATTATTAGGCAACTTCCTTTCCTTTGGCAAAATGGGTCAAAAGAAGGACTTGACAGGCTCAGAAAAGTCAAAAATAGTGAGATATCTTGCAGAGGGATGCAGCACTCTTAAAATTGCAAAGCTTCTGAAGCGTGATCATCGAACAATCAAGCGTTTCATTCAAAATAGTCAACAGGGTCGCAAGAAGCGTGTGGAAAAACCAAGGCGCAAAATAACTGCCCATGAACTGAGAAAAGTCAAGCGTGCAGCTGCCAAGATGCCACTTGCCACCAGTTTGGCCATATTTCAGAGCTGCAACATCACTGGAGTGCCCAAAAGCACAAGGTGTGCAATACTCAGAGACATGGCCAAGGTAAGAAAGGCTGAAAGACGACCACCACTGAACAAGACACACAAACTGAAACGTCAAGACTGGGCCAAGAAATATCTCAAGACTGATTTTTCTAAGGTTTTATGGACTGATGAAATGAGAGTGAGTCTTGATGGCCAGATGGATGGCCCGTGGCTGGATTGGTAAAGGGCAGAGAGCTCCAGTCCGACTCAGACGCCAGCAAGGTGGAGGTGGAGTACTGGTTTGGGCTGGTATCATCAAAGATGAGCTTGTGGGGCCTTTTCGGGTTGAGGATTGAGTCAAGCTCAACTCCCAGTCCTACTGCCAGTTTCTGGAAGACACCTTCTTCAAGCAGTGGTACAGGAAGAAGTCTGCATCCTTCAAGAAAAACATGATTTTCATGCAGGACAATGCTCCATCACAGGCGTCCAAGTACTCCACAGCGTGGCTGGCAAGAAAGGGTATAAAAGAAGAAAAACTAATGACATGGCCTCCTTGTTCAGCTGATCTGAACCCCATTGAGAACCTGTGGTCCATCATCAAATGTGAGATTTACAAGGAGGGAAAACAGTACACCTCTCTGAACAATGTCTGGGAGGCTGTGGTTGCTGCTGCACGCAATGTTGATGGTGAACAGATCAAAACACTGACAGAATCCATGGATGGCAGGCTTTTGAGTGTCCTTGCAAAGAAAGGTGGCTATATTGGTCACTGATTTGTTTTTGTTTTGTTTTTGAATGTCAGAAATGTATATTTGTGAATGTTGAGATGTTATATTGGTTTCACTGGTAAAAATAAATAATTGAAATGGGTATATATTAGTTTTTTGTTAAGTTGCCTAATAATTATGCACAGTAATAGTCACCTGCACACACAGATATCCCCCTAAAATAGCTAAAACTAAAAACAAACTAAAAACTACATCCAAAAATATTCAGCTTTGATATTAATGAGTTTTTTGGGTTCATTGAGAACATGGTTGTTGTTCAATAATAAAATTAATCCTCAAAAATACAACTTGCCTAATAATTCTGCACTCCCTGTATATACATACTGCACTGTTGCGGTTATTCTACTGAAAGCAAATACAGGCTTATTATAGTCAAAATATATATATATATTCTTAGTGCATTTCTGCAGTTATTTCTGTTGAAAGCATATAGGGGCATATTACAGTAAAAAAAAGCAAAATATATTCTCAGTGCATTCATGCAGTTAATTCTGGTGAAAGAGTATTTCAGTAAAATAAGAAAAATATATGCACACTGCGCTGTTGCCGTTATTTCTGGTGAAAGTGTATAGGGGCGTATTACAGTAAAAAAAGAAAAATATATTATCTGTGCATTTCTGCAGTTATTTCTGGTGAAAGCATATAGGGGCGTATTTTAGTAGAACAAGAAAAATATATAAGCACTGCACTGTTGCAGTTATTTCTGCTGAAAGCATATAGGGGTGTATTACAGTAAAAAAAAAAATGCCGTATTTTTCGCCCCATAAGACGCCATTTTTCTCTCCCCAAAATGGGGGGAAAATGCCCCTGCATCTTATGGGGTGAATGCTGACCAATTTACATTGTAGGCTGCTATGTACAAGCGAGCGGGGGGGGGGACTGGAAGGAGCTGGGGGCCGGCAATAGCGGCAGGGCGGTGCAGTCACTGTACTATAGCCCCGCCCCGCCGCTCCAGTGCTGCAATATTCAAATATAAAATGTCTTATTTAATTAAGTGATTACACATGCCCCCTCACTCCTATTATTACCATATATCCTAACAGATTCTGTAGAATTCAGGCAGGCAGGCCGGCCGGGCGGCAGCATAACTCCTTGATGTCATGTGCCTGCACCGCCTACTTTATGAATGAAGCAGGCGGCGCAGGCAAGTGACGTCAGTGAGTGGCGCGCGGGCCGCCCGGCCTGCCTGCGTTCTATAGAAGGTGTTAGGATGTACGGTGCTATTAGGAGTGGGGGGGCATGTGTAATCACTTTTAATTAAATAAGACATTTAATATTTGTATACTGGAGCGGCGGGGGGTTGGGGTAACATCCGTGGATGGCACAGTTATGGGGTGGGGGGTCTGTGGGTGGCACTGTTATGGGCTGGGGGGTCTGTGGATGGCACTGTTATGGGCTGGGGGGGTCTGTGGATGGCACTGTTATGGGTTGAGGGGTCTGTGGATGGCACATATATAACAGTGCCATCCACAGATCCCCCCTCTAACAGTGCCATCCACAGATCCCCCTGTAACAGTGCCATCCACAGATCCCCCTGTAACAGTGCAAGCCACAGATCCCCCATAACAGTGAAAGCCACAGATCCCCCATAACAGTGAAAGCCACAGATCCCCCCATAACAGTGTCTGCCATCCACAGATCCCCCTATAACAGTGTCCGTCATCCACAGATCCCCCCATAACAGTGTCCGTCATCCACAGATCCCCCCATAACAGTATCCGTCATCCACAGATCCCCCCCCATAACAGTGTCAGTCATCCACAGATCCCCCATAACCGTGTTCTTCACAGATCCCCAGTAATAGTGCCATCCACAGACCACCATTAGTTCCAAACCCACCAGAAGCACATTTCTGGTGAAAGCTTATAGGGGTGTTTTCAGTAAAATAAGAAAAATATATATGCACTGCACTGTAGCACTTATTTCTGGTAAAAGTATATAGGGGCGTATTTCAGTAGAATAAGAAAATTATATACGCACTGCACTGTTGCAGTTATTTCTGGTAAAAGCGTATAGGGGCGTATTACAGTCAAAAAAGAAAAATATATTCGGTGTACATTTCTGCAGTTAATTTTGCTGAAAGTGTACAGGGCTGTATTACAGTAAAAAAAGAAATATATTCTCAGTGCATTTCTACAGTTAATTCTGTTGAAAGTGTATAGGGTTGTATTACAGTAAAAAAATATATATATTCTCAGTGCATTTCTGAAGTTAATTAGTTAATTCTGATGAAAGCGTATAGTGGCATATTTTAGTAAAAAAGAAAAAATATTTACACACTGCACTGTAGCAGTTATTTCTGGTGAAATCATATAGGGGCGTATTACAGTAAGAAAAGAAAAATATATTCTTAATGCATTTCTGCAGTTAATTCCTGTGAAAGCGCATAGCGGCATATTACAGTAAACAAAGAAAAATATATTCTCTGGGCATTTCTGCAGTTATTTCTTGTGAAAGCGTATATGGGCGTATTTCAGTAAAATAAGAAAAATATATACGCACTGCTGCAGTTATTTCTGGTGAAATTATATAGGGTCTTATTACAGTAAATAAAGAAAAATATATTCTCAGTGCATTTTTGCAGGTAATTTTGGTGAAAGCGTATAGGAGCGTATTACGGTAAAAAAATAAAAATACACTCTTTGTGCATTTCTGCAGTTGATTATGGTGAAAGTGTATAAGGGCTTATTTCAATAAAATAAGATAAATACATACACAGTACACTGTTTCAGTTATTTTGGGTGAAAGCGTATAGTGGTGTATTTCAGTAAAAAAGGAAACATATATTTACACTGCACTGTTGCAGTTATTTCTGGTGAATGCATATAGAGGGGTATTTCAGTTGAATAAGAAAAATATATACGCACTGCACTGTTGCAGTTATTTCTGGTAAAAGCATTTCTGCAGTTCATTCTGATGAAAGCGTATAGGGTAGTATTACAGTAAAAAAAAAAATATATATATATATATATATATATATATTTTTTTTTTTTTTTTCTATGTGCATTTCTGCTGTTAATTCTGGTGAAGGCGTATAGGGGCTTATTAGAGTAAATAAAGAAAAATATATTCTGCATTTCTGCAGTTATTTCTGGTGAAAGCGTATAGGGGCGTAATACAATAAAAAAAGAAAAATATATTCTCAGTGCATTTCTGCAGGTAATTCTGGTGAAAGCGTATAGGGGCGTATTACAGTAAAAAAAGAAATACATTCTCAGTGAATTTCTGCAATTAATTCTGGTGAAAGCGTATAGGGACGTATTATAATAAAAAAGAAAAATATATTCTCAGTGCATTTCTGCAGTTAATTCTGGTGAAAGCGTGTAGCGGCATATTACAGTAAATAAAGAAAAATATATTAAACTATTCTATATAGCATAGTGCACGCCCCCCATGGTCATTTGCAATGAATGGTAGGTGCTACAGTATGGGTGCTAACCAAGCCTCCCATGTCCCTACATGCCATGCAGATCGCTCCCTTCAACTATTGTCTTTTATGCAATTCTAGCAGAGAGCAGATACATGGAAGCAGGGAGGGATCCAGTTTGTAGGCTTAGAAAAAAGTGGTTTTAGGGGAGGAATACTGATGAGGAGTATGAGTGGCAGGAGGCGGAATACTGATTAGGGGGAGTGGTGAGGCTTGTGAGGTCCAGCTGCAGAGTCACGCAGCCTTGTGGGACCCATAAGATAGTCTGTCCGGAAATGACATAGCGCAGGAGCTGCTATGTAAACAATACTGACAGCAGTATTAGGGACTCATAGGAGCAAAGGGGATGAAAGAAAAATACAGAGAGCATCAGAATGACTTTGCTACGTAAGGTCAAGGTGATTATTAACATTTTAAAAAATGACTTTCATCCCGGACAACCCCTTTAACCCCTTAAGGACCAGGCTCATTTTCACCTTAAGGACCAGGCCATTTTTTGCTAATCTGACCAGTGTCACTTTAAGTGCTGATAACTTTAAAACACTTTGACTTATCCAGGCCATTCTGAGATAGTTTTTTTTGTCACATATTGTACTTTGCATAATAGAATACCTAATTTACCAAAAATTTGGAAAAATTAGCAAATTTCAAAGTTTCAGTTTCTCTACTTCTGTAATACATAGTAATACCCCCAAAAATTGTGATGACTTAACATTCCCCATATGTCTACTTCATGTTTGAATTATTTTGGGAATTATATTTTTTGGGGATGTTACAAGGCTTAGAAGTTTAGAAGCAAATCTTGAAATTTTTCAGAAATTTACAAAAACCCAATTTTTAGGGACCACTACAGCTCTGAAGTCACTTTGCGAGGCTTACATAATAGAAACCGCCCAAAAATGACCCCATTCTATCAACTACACCCCTCAAGGTATTCAAAACTATTCAAAACTGATTTTACAAACTTTATTAACCATTTAGGTGTTGCACAAGAGTTATTGGCAAATGGGGATGAAATTTGAGAATTTCATTTTTTTGCTTAATTTTCCATTTTAACCCATTTTTTCCACTAACAAAGCAAGGGTTAACAGCCAAACAAGACTGTATCTTTATTGCCCTGACTCTGCTGTTTACAGAAACACCCCATATGTGGCCGTAAACTACTGTACGGCCACACAGCAGGGCGTAGAGTGAAAGGTGCGCCGTATGATTTTTCTGCCCCCTTCCCCCAAATACACACTCATGGTAGAGGACATGTGGAATGAAATGGAAATCCATACAAACTAGCTCTATAATAATATAGCGTGACCTTACCCCTTTGGCAAATCCCATACTAAAATTATAAAAAAAAGTGTCAAAAACAGACATATTTTATAGACCTATTTTGTTCCATATTTTGTATATACGTTCCATGAAATAAATTCCAACCCCAAGCGATCAAAAAGGCATATGCACCCCAAAATAGTACCAATCAAACCGTCACCTCATCCCGCAATAAATGATACACTACTTGAGACGATATGAAAAGAAAATATGACTCTCAGACAATGGAGACAGTAAAATCTGTTTTTCAGGGCCTCTAAACTGTTGTTATTGTGCAAAAGTTAAATATAAAAAAGTAGACATATTATGGAATTGCTGCGTCCCTATTAACGTGCTCATTAAAAATTATCACATGACTTAATCCCTCTGTTGAACACTGAAAAAAATAAAAAATAAAACAGCGCCCCAAAAATAACTGATTGCAATTTTAATGGCCAGCTACTTTATACACTAATCAATAAAAGTTATTTAATCTGATTGCCAATACATATATTTTTTTTGGACAGTACTAAAAGAAATGAAAAAATATATATATATACTAGAAAAGGTACAATTTCTGGGGAAATTGTGTGATGTGTTCTTGCCTCCACCAGTAGCTTACAACTGGAGTGGGC
Organism: Bufo gargarizans; assembly: GCF_014858855.1. Classification (NCBI taxonomy): domain Eukaryota; kingdom Metazoa; phylum Chordata; class Amphibia; order Anura; family Bufonidae; genus Bufo; species Bufo gargarizans. Next base: position 107,392,548 of record NC_058086.1, read on the forward strand.
GGAGTAACTGGGTGGAGTGTAGACTCCGCCCACTTTTATAAATTTTGACCTTTGTCTCACACTGACCCACCCTGCCGAGTTTGGGTGCTGTGAGAATGACAGCTGTTTAAAGGTTTCTTATTGAAGTCAATAGGGAAAATCTGATTGGTTGTTTGTGGCTCCGCCCACTTTTTAGCATCCCCAAAATGAGATATACATTGGCACAGTCCTCCAGTGACCAACTGTGCCAAGTTTCGGAACCCTGCCATTAACAGTCTAAGAGCAGCGGCAGTTTGAATTTTTCCCATTTAAACAAATGGCTGAAATTTGATTGGCCGTTGTAGACCCCGCCCACTTTTTAATTTTTTTTTGACCCCAGTCACCCAATGACCTACGGTGCCAAGTTTGGGTATTCTGACTTAAATATTGTGAGAATGACAGCAATTTAAAGGTTTCTCATTGAAGTCAATAGGGAAAATCTGATTTGTTGTTGTTGGCTCCGCCCACTTTTTAAATTTTTGAATCCAAATTAATCTATCACCTGATTTCAGAGATTTGAAGCCCCTGACATCAATCATGGAAGCATTTTTCAATTTTCTGCATTTTTTTTTTTCCACATTGAAATCAATGAAAGAAATCTGATTGGTTGTTTTTGGCCCCGCCCACTTTTCAAAATTTTAATCCTAATCCTAAATTGTCCAACTGTACCAAGTTTGGGGAACCTGCCATTAACAGTCTAAGAGCAGCGGCAGTTTGAATTTTTCCCATTTAAACAAATGGCTGAAATTTGATTGGCCGTTGTAGACTCCGCCCACTTTTTTATAAATTTTTGAATCCAGTCACCCAATGACCTACGGTGCCAAGTTTGGGTATTCTGGCTTAAATACTGTGAGAATGACAGTAATTTAAAAGTTTCTCATTGAAGTCAATAGGGAAAATCTGATTTGTTGTTGTTGGCTCTGCCCACTTTTTAAATTTTTGAATCCAAAGTAATCTATCACCTGATTTCAGCGATTTGAAGCCCCTGACATCAATCATGGCAGCATTTTTCAATTTTCTGATTTTTTTTTTTTCCATATTGAAATCAATGAAAGAAATCTGATTGGTTGTTTTTGGCCCCGCCCACTTTTCAAAATTTTAATCCTAATCCTAAATTGTCCAACTGTACCACGTTTGGGAAACCTGCCATTAACAGTCTAAGAGCAGCGGCAGTTTGAATTTTTCCCATTTAAACAAATGGCTGAAATTTGATTGGCTGTTGTAGACTCCGCCCACTTTTTCATTATTTTTTGAATCCAGTCACCCAATGACCTACGGTGCCAAGTTTGGGTATTCTGGCTTAAATACTGTGAGAATGACAGCAATTTAAAGGTTTCTTATTGAAGTCAATAGGGAAAATCTGATTGGTTGTTTGTAGCTCCGCCCACTTTTTAATGTCCCCAAAATGTGACAGAAATTTCCAGGTTGACCCCATGACTGAGTGACCCAAGTTTGGTGAGTTTCACTCCGAAGCTGTATGAGTGACAAACATTTGCATTTTTCCAATAAAACTCTATGGGAGAAAAAAAGAGGTTTTCGGGGGCCCGCCCCAGGGGCCCGGAGGGTGGGATCGGTTAACAAAGCACAAGCAAGATACTCGGGTATGTGCCGACCAAGAGTGCAAAGTTCGGTATTTATACTCCTAAATCTGTGGGAGGAGTAGCAATTTGAACGTCTCATTGTAGTCAATGGGGAGAATTTGATTGGTTCTGTGTGGCCCCGCCCACATTTTCGGGTCTCCGAAATGTGCTAACAAATTGCGCGTTGACCCCATGACTAAGTGACCCAAGTTTGGTGACTTTAGTTTAAAATCTGTGCGACTGGGAGCGATTTGAAAATTGTCCCTGTCAAAGTCAATGGGAAAAACATGGATTTTGGGGGCCCTGTCCCAGGGGCCCGGAGGGTGGGATCGGGTAACAAAGCAAAAGCAAGGTACTCGGGTGGGTGCCGACCAAGTCTGCAAAGTCTGGAATTTGTACTCCTAAAAATGTGGGAGGAGTAGCGATTTGAAGGTCTCATTATAGTCAATGGGGAGATTTTGATTGGTTCTGTATGGCCCCGCCCACTTTTTGGGGTCCCCGAAATGTGCCCAAAATTTTCGGGTTGACTCCATGACTAAGTGACCCAAGTTTGGTGACTTTAGCGTCAAAGCCTGGCGAGTGGGAGCGATTTGAAAATTTACCCTGTCAAAGTCTATGGGAAAAAAGGGGGCTTCCGGGGCCCGCCACGGGGGCCCCGGGGGTGGGATCGCTCCACAAAGTAATAGCAATCCGATCGGGTACAATCTGCACGTTTTGGTAAATTTTTGTCTATGTAGTGTAAAAACTGTGGGAGGAGTTAGGGTGGCAAATTTGGCTATAATAATAATATATATGTGAGATAATAGTATGTGGTCTTGCTATGCAAGAACACATAATTAGGCTGCAGCGGGAGCACTCCAGGCGGATGAGGGCTGTCAGGCTGAAGTTCAGAGGAGAAATGAAGGCCATGGAGGAGTGGCATCAGAAGGCCATAGCGGAGCTGCTCAACCAGCATGATGTCCTCAAAGCCTTGCCTTAGTTTTATTTATTTTTTATTTTCTGTTTGTTAAAACATTTTTTTTATATTTTATTTATAAAGTGTGGTTTTATTTTAAATCATTTTTGGTTTTCTATTTTATTTTAACAACTATGGTTACATTAAGGCAAATTTTTTCCAGCCGAAACTCATCAGTATCATGACATACAGCAGCGTCAGGTACATGGAAATTGGGTAGTATTAGGGCTGTTTCACACCAGCGAGTCCATTGCGGGAATCACGCTCCGTGTGCGAGTGTGATCCTCTGCTCTGGACTTGCAGGAGCGCACGGCATTATCATGATCTATAATGCTATGTGTCTCTGCATGGCCTATTTTCCACTGAATCATAGTGACATAAAGCTGTCGGTATGATTCTGTAGAAATAAGGTCAAGCAGAGGCACAGAGCATTATATATCATGATAATGCCGTGCGCTCCTGCAAGTCCAGAGCAGAGGATCACACTCACACACGGAGCGTGATTCCCGCAATAGACTCGCTGGTGTGAAACAGCCCTAAGGCCTACACAGAACTCATAGTGGTGAGGATAATGGCAGCAGTCTTTGTTAACGGTGGAGTATAAGGCCTATGCAGAACTCATAGTGGTCAGGATAATGGCAGCAGTCTTTGTTAACGGTGGAGTATAAGGCCTATGCAGAACTCATAGTGGTCAGGATAATTGCAGCAGTTATTGGTAATAGTGGAGTATAAGGCCTACACAGAATTCTCCAAAATCAGGACAACAGCAGCAGCAGGCAGATAGTAAGTTTCCATTGTAGTTCAAGGCCTATGCATAGCTTTGCCTCACTGGACTAAAGGGGCCTTACAATAAAGTTATCAGTAAGAATTACACCATAACATAACATAAAATAAAAAAAAGAAATTGCGCATCATAACAAAATAAAAAAAGGCCTCTATGGCAATATTGTGAGTTGGGAAAGTAGCTCCTCCATTTTCTGCATCCCTTTATGGTGCTTTTTGTCCATCTCCTAGCTGATGATCCGACGTTGCTCGGGTATTTATTTATTGTAATTTTATTTCAAAACTAGAAAAGCTACAATTTCTGGGGAAATTGTGTGAAGTGTTCTTGCCTCCACCAGTAGCTTACAACTGGAGTGGGCGGAGTAATTGAGTGGAGTGTAGACTCCGCCCACTTTATAAATTTTGACCTTTGTCTCACACTGACCCACCCTGCCGAGTTTGGGTGCTGTGGCTTAAATACTGTGAGAATGACATCTGTTTAAGGGCTTCTTATTGAAGTCAATAGGGAAAATCTGATTGGTTGTTTGTGGCTCCGCCCACTTTTTAGCGTCCCCAAAATGAGATATACTGTTAATGGCAGGATCCCCAAACTTGGTACAGTTGGACAATTTAGGATTAGGATTAAAATTCAGAAAAGTGGGCGGGGCCAAAAACAACCAATCAGATTTCTTTGATTGATTTCAATGGAAAAATTAAAATATGCAGAAAATTGAAAAATGCTGCCATTTTTGATGTCAGGGGCTTCAAATCTCAGAAATCAGGTCATAGATTACTTTGGCTTCAAAAATTGAAAAAGTGGGCGGAGCCAACAACAACAAATCAGATTTTCCCTATTGACTTCAATGAGAAACCTTTTAAATTGCTGTCATTCTCACAATATTTAAGCCAGAATACCCAAACTTGGCACCGTAGGTCATTGGGTGACTGGGGTAAAAAAAAATTAAAAAGTGGGCGGGGTCTACAACGGCCAATAAAATTTCAGCCATTTGTTTAAATGGGAAAAATTCAAACTGCCGCTGCTCTTACACTGTTAATGGCAGGGTTCCGAAACTTGGCACAGTTGGTCACTGGAGGACTGTGCCAATGTATATCTCATTTTGGGGACGCTAAAAAGTGGGCGGAGCCACAAACAACCAATCAGATTTTCCCTATTGACTTCAATAAGAAACCTTTAAACAGCTGTCATTCTCACAGTATTTAAGCCACAGCACCCAAACTCGGCAGGGTGGGTCAGTGTGAGACAAAGGTCAAAATTTATAAAAGTGGGCGGAGTCTACACTCCACCCAGTTACTCCGCCCACTCCAGTTGTAAGCTACTGGTGGAGGCAAGAACACATCACACAATTTCCCCAGAAATTGTACCTTTTCTAGTTATTCTTATTATTATAGCCAAATTTGCCACCCTAACTCCTCCCACAGTTTTGACACTACATAGACAAAAATTTACCAAAACGTGCAGATTGTTCCCGATCGGATTTCAATTACTTTGTGGAGCAATCCCACCCCCGGGGCCCCCGTGGCGGGCCCCGGAAGCCCCCTTTTTTCCCGTAGACTTTGACAGGGTACATTTTCAAATCGCTCCTACTCGCCAGGCTTTGACGCTAAAGTCACCAAACTTGGGTCACTTAGTCATGGAGTTAACCCAAAAATTTTGGGCACATTTCGGGGACCCCAAAAAGTGGGCGGGGCCACACAGAACCAATCAAAATCTCCCCATTGACTGTAATGAGACCTTCAAACTGCTACTTCTCCCACATTTTTTGGAGTACAAATTCCAAACTTTGCAGACTTGGTCGGCACCCACCCGAGTACCTTGCTTGTGCTTTGTTACCCGATCCCACCCTCCGGGCCCCTGGGACAGGGCCCCCAAAATCCAAGTTTTTCCCATTGACTTTGACAGGGACAATTTTCAAATCGCTCCCAGTCGCACAGATTTTAAACTAAAGTCACCAAACTTGGGTCACTTAGTCATGGGGTCAACGCGCAATTTGTTAGAACATTTCGGAGACCCGAAAATGTGGGCGGGGCCACACAGAACCAATCAAATTCTCCCCATTGACTACAATGAGACGTTCAAATTGCTACTCCTCCCACAGATTTAGGAGTATCAATACCGAACTTTGCACTCTTGGTCGGCACATACCCGAGGATCTTGCTTGTGCTTTGTTAACCGATCCCACCCTCCGGGCCCCTGGGGCGGGCCCCCGAAAACCTCTTTTATTTCTCCCATAGAGTTTTATTGGAAAAATGCAAACGTTTGTCACTCATACAGCTTCGGAGTGAAACTCACCAAACTTGGGGCACTTAGTCATGGGGTCAACCTGAAAATTTCTGTCACATTTTGGGGACATTAAAAAGTGGGTGGAGCTACAAACAACCAATCAGATTTTCCCTATTGACTTCAATGAGAAAATTTTAAATTGCTGCCATTTCAATATTGTTAATGGCAGGGTTGCTAAACTTAATATATTCGGTTAATAGGTGACTAGAAATCAAATGTTTTAAAGTGGGCAGAGTCTACAACGGCCAATCAAATTTCAGCTATATGTTTTAATGGGAAAATGTAAAACTGCCGCTGCTCTTAGACTGTTAATGGCAGGATCCCCAAACTTGGTACAGTTGGACAATTTAGGATTAGGATTAAAATTCAGAAAAGTGGGAGGGGCCAAAAACAACCAATCAAATTTCTTTGATTGATTTCAATGGGAAAATGGAAAAATGCTGAAAATTGAAAAATGCTGCCATGATTGATGTCAGGGGCTTCAAATCTCAGAAATCAGGTCATAGATTACTTTGGCTTCAAAAATTGAAAAAGTGGGCGGAGCCTACAACAACAAATCAGATTTTCCCTATTGACTTCAATGAGAAACCTTTAAATTGCTGTCATTCTCACAATATTTAAGCCAGAATGCCCAAACTTGGCACCGTAGGTCATTGGGTGACTGGGGTCAAAAAAATTTAAAAAGTGGACGGGGTCTACAACGGCCAATCAAATTTCAGCCATTTGTTTAAATGGGAACAATTCAAACTGCCGCTGCTCTTAGACTTTGATTGGCACAGTCTTCAAACTTGGCGCAGTTGGTCACTGGAGGAATGGGATTAAAATTCAAAAAAGTGGGTGGAGCCACCAACAGCCAATCAGATTTCAAGCCAACATCTTGTGGTTTCTTCAGAAACGCCCACTCCAGTTGTAAGCTACTGGTGGAGGCAAGAACACTTCACACAATTTCCCCAGAAATTGTACCTTTTCTAGTTCTATAAATCGCATTGTGATTTCAACTTAGAGCTTCTGCCGACTTCCGTGCTCATGGAGCGTCCCCATCACCATGAAAACGTATGTACTGTCGGATTTGAGAAAGTTGTAATCGCAATGCGATTAATGCAGGTTATATTAATCGCATTGCGATTACAACTTAGAGCTGGGTTCCTAATGGTTGTATTGATAGAATATAACAAAGATTGAGAATATAGTGCTATATTTGTTGTCAATTCTACCAATACAACCATTAGGAACTCAGACCTAAGTTGTAATCGCAATGCGATTAATATAACCTGCATTATTCGCATTGCGATTACAACTTTGTGACACTGCAGCTTCAGAATTAATCTAAGATGGATGCTATCCTTGCTTTTTGATAGGAGGTGGGAGGGTCTGGGAGGGAGGGTATGCTGATTGGCTGGAATGTGTCTGCTGACTGTGAGCTACAGGGTCAATGTTTGCTCAATTATGACGTATAGGAGGCGGACCAAACATCGCATATGTTCGCCCGCCGCGGCGAACGCGAACATTCGATATTCGCCAGGAACTGTTCGCCAGCGAATAGTTCGGGACATCTCTACTCAAGACGGCTGGACCTAGTCGGCGTTGCATAAAGTGCACTGCGTAGGCATCAAATACTTGTATTCCTGCAAGACTTATGTTTCACATAGAGGACATACAATACCACAACTAAGATGGCGACCCGGCAGTAAAAGGATACTGCTCAAACTCCAGCCCACAAAGAGGTGGATTTGCTTCTCAAAATCACATGATCGCGGCACATGACCGCCACACACTTCATCTCTGTTCACTACATACTATTAACCTTATGGAGGAATGTAGACTGAAATGAATGAACGGGCAAATAGCGGATCACCACCTTCACCCTCACTCGCAACCCTTGTACACTATATCATCATAGGATCCAGGTGATATCCTTGCCATGTTAGATTCACCATGGTACATTCACCACACCAGTCGGGGGCAAGGTTCACAACCAGAGGGCACAGAGTCCACTCCAGGGACCAACCTGACAGAGGACACCGCATTAGGATCAGGGGATGCTGGTATCACCTTGACGTGACCCCGCATCCCCGTCCAGGTCATGGACAAATCTGCCCCATATTTGAAAATAACATCCATCCTCAAAAGGCTTGGTGTGGTGAATGCACTATTTATTTTACTATCTAAATGCCTATCTATATATCAATCTATCTATATATCTATCTATCTATATATGTTTCTATCTAACTGTATATCTTTCCACTTTCTTTCTTTCTTTCTATCTATCTATCTATATATCTATCTACAGTATCTAAAAAATAAAAAAGCAACAGCAGCACAGTTAGAAGAAAGTAAGTTGGGTACAAATCCACAGGGAAGGTAGGCAACCATTCCTCTGTATAATACAGTCCTGATCAAAAGTTTAAGACCACCTGAAAAATGGCAAAAAATCATATTTTACATTGTTGGATCTTAACAAGGTTCCAAGTAGAGCTTCAACATGCAAAGAAGAAATGAGAGTGAGACAAAACATTTTTTGAGCATTCAATTAATTGAAAATAACGATTAAACTGAAACAGGCTATTTTTCAGCTGATCAAAATTTTAGGACCACATGCCTTTAAAAGGCAAAATCTGTGCAAAGATGTGGATTAATTGTCATTTTCTGTCAGGTAGTCACACGTTGTGATGGCAAAGGCAAAAAAACCTCTCCCTTTTTGAACGTGGCTGGGTTATTGACCTGCATAAGCAGTGTCTCTCACAGCGTGCCATCACTGCTGAAGTGGGACGCAGTAAGAGAGTCATTTGGAATTTCTTAAATAATCCTGAGGGTTATGGAACAAAAAAGTAAACTGGAAGACCCCAAAAAAATCCATCAGCACTGAGCTGGAGGATCCAATTGGCTGTCCGTCAAGACACTGGACGATCCACGACCCAAATTAAGGCACTTACTGGTGCTGACTGCAGCCCCATAACTATCAGATGGCATCTGAGACTAAAGGGCTTAAAAAACAAAAAAACGTCTTCAAAGACCCCGTCTCCTTGAACGCCACAGAACTGCTCGTTTGGACTTTGCAAGAGAGCACCAAACATGGGACATTCAAAGGTGGAAAAAATATTTATTCTCTGATAATAAAAAATGTAACCTTTATGGTCCTGATGGTTTCCACCGTTACTGACAAGCAGATCCCACCTGACGCGCCACAGTGGAGGGGGTGCCATAATTGTCTGGGGTGCTTTTTCCTTCAGTGGAACAATGGAGCTTCAGGAAGTGCAGGAGTGTCAAACGGCCGCTGGCTATGTCCAGATGTTGCAGAGAGCATTCCTCATGACTGAGGGCCCTCGTCTCTGTGGTAACGACTGGGTTTTTCAACAGGAAAACGCTACAGTACACAATGCCCGCAGGATAAGGGACTTCTTCCAGGAGAATAAGATCACTCTTTTGGCCCATCCTACGTGTTCCCCTGATCTAAATCCAATTGAGAACCTTTGGGGATGGATGGCAAGGGAAGTTTACAAATATCTTCACCATTTGGAGAAATGTTCCCACTCACCTCATGGAAACGCTTGCATCAAACATGCCAAAACTAATTTTTGAAGTGATAAACAATAACGGCGCCGCTACTCATTACTGAGTTCATGTTTGGAAGTTGGATTTCTGTTTTGGGGGGTTTAGTTTTTGTGTGGAGGTGTGGTCCAAAACTTTTGATCAGCTGAACAACAGCCTGTTTCAGTTTATTTGTTGTTTTCATTAAATTGAATGCTCAAAATTTTTTTGTCTCACTCCCATTTCTTCTTGTTGCATGTTGAAGCTCTACTTGAAACCTTGTTAAGATCCAGCCATACTAAATATGTTTTTTTTGCCATTTTTCAAGTGGTTTTAAACTTTTGATCAGGACTGTATATCCAAAAAATAAGGCAGCACTCCAAATAGGGTGAAAAGGTGATGACCCGTTTATTCTCAGGCAACGTTTCAGCCACACATGAGTATAAATGCCCAAATCAGGTCACATGATACATAAGTGAACAACTGAACACATGGTTCATCAAAATACTTAGTCACATGATCATACACAATCTGGAATATCATGATTACACAATAAATCCATGATTATACATCAAAGCTAAAAAGACCACTGTGATAATAAATAGCAATAATAAAAAACACATATTCAAAACTATGATCTGTGTACAGTCATAAGGTGATAAAGTGCCAGTGCTTAGTGTTGGTGAAGGGTTAAAAAGATTAAGACTAGCTAGTATATCACAGCTGACCTATATTGGGAATAAACGGGTCTTTACCTTTTCACCCTATTTGGAGTGCTGCCTTATTTTTGGGATATCTATCTATCTATCTCTCTAACAGTTTATCTATTTATTTATCTATCTATCTATTAAGCTATCTATTTATCTATTATCTAACAGGTTTCTTTGAAGTACCCAGCTTTCCCGAAGCTATTAAATCCCATCAAGCTAATAAAATCCTATGAAGCGATTAATAAAAGCGTATGAATCACACAAACCTCTTAGAATCTTTAAAAGATCTATCTCTCTTTTAATAAGCCAGCTGGTGATCATTTTGTACAAACACCTGCCAAGTCCACAATGTATAGTCAGCCTAATGCACGAGCAGCGCCAATTTTTACAACGTCTTTTCTTACTCCAAATTTTCATACTTCTCTGAATAAGGTTCAAAACCTCCATAAGAACCGATAGCTTTTGCTGTGTAGCACTTGTTTTTCTCAATATTTGGGATATGTAAAACTAATAAAAACATTATCGGACATTATATACAAATACATTTTTATATACGTTCAAAGTAAAAGTTACAACGTTAACCAAGACATCTGTAACAAAGTTATGTAAAACATTATCAGACATTACATACAAATACATTTTTATATACAAAGTAAAAGTTACAACGTTAACCAAGACATCTGTAACAAAGTTATGTAAGGGCTCTTTCACACTTGCGTTCTTTTCTTCCGGCATAGAGTTCCGTCGTCGGGGCTCTATGCCGGAAGAATACTGATCAGGATTATCCTAATACATTCTGAATGGACAGTCTGTCCTTCAGGATGCATCAGGATGTCTTCCGTTCCGGAACGGAATTTTTTGGCCGAGGCAAATAGCGCAGCATGCTGCGCTTTTTGCTCCGGCCAAAAATCCGGAACACTTGCCGCAAGGCCGGATCCGGAATGAATGCCCATTGAAAGGCATTGATCCGGATCTGGCCTTAAGCTAAACGTCGTTTCGGCGCATTGCTGGATGCGACGTTTAGCTTTTTCTCAATGGTTACCATGGCTGCCGGGATGCTAAAGTCCTGGCAGCCATGGTAAAGTGTAGCGGGGAGCAGGGGAGCAGCATACTTACCGTCCGTGCGGCTCCCGGATTGCCAGGAGTGTAAGCTGACTGTATGCTTTTCCTGTTCGTCTGCTGGCAGCTATTCGCGAGGTTCCAGTTTGGGGTGCTATTTTGTATCCAGTTCGGGAGGTTGGTGTTCTGCAGTAGCTGTGCCTGTCTCTCAGAAAGGGGCATATCGCCTAAACGGATTTTAACCCCTTGTCTGCTGAAACGGTCCGTTACATTGGTGGCAAGCAGCGGGATCGTTCCTACAGCCAGAAGGACAGCTACAGGAGACACCATTTCTGTGGATTCTACAATTTAAGGGCAACGCATGTCCCAGTACAGCAACCCTAAAAGCAACAGGATGGAACCAGCAGTGTTATACGAGGAGGAGGACCTGGATGGCCGGGATGCATTAAGGAAAGGCATCTGGTACCAGGCCCTGGATAATGTACAATACCAGTGAGGTGAGAGTCTCCCCAGTGAAGAGCAGCGGTTGCAGAAGCAAGTGGCCCTGCAGATGCCCTTCCTGGGAGAGCAGCCCCTGGAGGAATGGGTGAAGGAACTAGAGCACCGGGTATGGCAGGAGCTATGGCTGGAGGATGCCTATCAGGCGCTTTGGTGGTATGTGGCACAGTTTATACCCTGGACAGCTGAGCATGACAAGCCAGAGGGAGAGGAGTTTGATGGTCCTGGCTTGTTATGGGAGTCCTTTGCAGAGCCTGACTTCGGGAGCCCTGCACAGTCCAGACTTCAGGACATTTTCAACGAGAGGGAGGCTAGGCTGAATTAGGATGACCCCCATGAGGTAGAGAAAGACCTGGCTCACCTAGCAACCCTGGAGTGGGAACTGGAGCAGGACTACCAAGATCTCTTCCACTCCATTGGGAAGGCTCAGCAGGACAGCAAGAAGTCAGACCCAGGTCCAGAGCCCTTCAGCTGGGAGGATATTGTGGATGTTTACTGGGAAGAACCCCAGGTGGCCGGTGGAGATGGGACCGAGGTCTCTCCACCGGTCCTGCAGGGAATTGGGAGCCTAGTCTCCATTCCGCAGCGGCAGGCTGAGTTACAGGGGGCAGAGGTAGTTGTTCCTGCCCCCCAGCAGCAGCATGATTTTTTGGGAATTCGGAGCCCAGTCTCCATTCCCCAGCGGCCTTGTGATGTACAGGGAATTGGGAGCTAAGTCTCCATTCCCCAGCGGCAGGCGGAGTTACAGGGGGCAGAGACAGTCGGTCCTGTCCCCCAGCGGCAGAGTGTCCTACAGGGAATAGAGATCCCAGTCTCCTTTCCCCAGCAGCAGGACACTGTATTGGGAGCGGAGGCGGTCGGTCGCCCTCCCCAGCGGCTGGAAGTATGTATGGGAGAGGAGCTCGTTACCCCCTCTACCCAGCGGCAGCTTAACGCACCAGGGGGAGACAGTAAGCCCCACAACAGTGCAGATGGGAACGTGGTCTCTGCAGTTACAGCACAGTTGTTCCTTTCCCCCAGCAACAGGGCTGTTTAGCCAAAGGGGAGACAGTCGGTTTCCCCTCCAACAACCAGACTCCAACCAGGCTTCTTCCATGGTAGCGCTGGTACCAGGGCAGAGTCCCGCTGATCCCTGCCCACAAAGCAACCTCTACTCCAAACCAGGGAGCAACTCAGAGACCGGGGTACCAGCTACCAATATAACCTTGGTGGATTCACTGGACAGAGACAGGCTACTAAATTCAACAGGTCCAGTATTTGGTTGTGGGTGGGCTGCCAGACTAACTCAGGTACCGACCTGCGTGAGGTCAGGTATCTGGTTAGTCTTCCCTGGGGGGGGGAGATGTGTGGCGAAACCAACCTCGCCACAGTGTTTTGGAGGGGGCTGTTTGAAGGCCTCTTGCCTCAGGATTATGGCCCATGCTAACTTTTGAACCCCTGAACCTATTTTGGATAGGTTTGTCCCCAAGTTATACTGTTTAAATTGATTTAAGTTATATGTATGGACAATGTAACCTCACAAAGTTGTAACAATTTATAATAACTGTAACTTGTCAGCTTGGGAGGAATATGCTGGGTGTGGTTCTATTGTCCCATTGTGCCATTGTCCCATTGTGTGTTTAAATGGTGATGTCTGTCCTGTTGTCTCCACATGTGTATTGGCGATCTCCCCTTTGTCCTGAGAGATAATTGGATTGCCCTTGGTTGTCTCTGGGACAGAGAGGGAAAAACCATGATATATTGTGGGGATGTGTTGTATCTGTTCTGTGTCGCAGTCTCCCTTCTGGTCCTCTAGGGGGCGGGAACGATTGGTTGCTGTACTTGCATTGTGTGTGTTGTAAGATACTGATTGGTTGGATTTCAAAACCCTGTGGGCAGTACTATGTTTGTTTTTTACGAATAAAAGAGGCTGTATCTGAAGTACAGTCAGACCACTGCTGACCCTCAACACGGAGCCTTGTCTCGTTATTGGGGGATTACCTGTATGCTGTTGGAGACTGATTGCCAGGAGTGTAAGCTGACTGTACGCTTTTCCTGTTCGTCTGCTGGCAGCTATTCGGGAGGTTCCAGTTTGGGGTGCTATTTTGTATCCAGTTTGGGAGGTTGGTGTTCTGCAGTAGCTGTGCCTGCCTCTCAGAAAGGGGCATATCGCCTAAACGGATTTTAACCCCTTGTCTGCTGAAACGTTCCGTTACAGTTACCGTTGTAACTTTTACTTTGAATGTATGTAAAAATGTAATTGTATGTAGTGCCTGACAATGTTTTTATTTGTTTTACATAACTTTGTTACAGATGTCTTGGTTAACATTAAAACTTTTACTTTGTGTGTAAAAATGTATTTGTATGTAATGTCTGATAATGTTTTACATAACTTTGTTACAGATGTCTTGGTTAACGTTGTAACTTTTACTTTGAATGTATGTAAAAATTTACAGGGTGGGCCATTTATATGGATACACCTTAATAAAATGGGAATGGTTAGTGATATTAACTGTATATGCTGTGAAGATACAAGATGTGCAGCACCTGAAACTACGGATACTGGAAGCCTGTGCTAGCATTTCTCCTGCCGTGTTGCTATCAGTGTGTGAAGAGTGGGAGAAGAGGGTTGCATTGACAATCCAACACAATGGGCAGCACATTAAACACATTTTATAAGTGGTCAGAAACTTGTAAATAACTCATGGAAGAATAAAGTTACGTTAAAACCAAGCACACCATTGTTATTCTTGTGAAATTCCCAATAAGTTTGATGTGTCACATGACCCTCTTCCTATTGAAAAAACAAAAGTTGGATTCAAAATGACCGGCATGGTCACCACCCATCTTGAAAAGTTTCCCCCTCACATATACTAATGTGCCACAAACAGGAAGTTAATATCAAAAACCATTCCCATTTTATTAAGGTGTATCCATATAAATGGCCCACCCTGTATTTGTATGTAGTGTCTGATAATGTTTTACATAACTTTGGTATAGACATCTTGGTTAATGTTGTAACTTTTACTTTGAATGTATGTAAAACATGTAATTGTATGTAGTGCCTGATAATGTTTTTGTTTTACATAACTTTGTTACAGATGTCTTTGTTAACGTTGTAACTTTTACTTTGAATGTATGTAAAAATTTAATTGTATGTAGTGCCTTATAATGTACTTATTTTTTTTACATAACTTTGCTGCAGAAGGTTTGGTTAACGTAAATTTTACTTTGACTTTATATAAAAATATATTTGAATGTAATGTCTGATAATGTTTTTATTTGTTTTACATATCCCAAATATTGAGAAAAACAGTAATACACGACAAAAGCTATTAGTTCTTATGGAGGCGTTGAACCTTATTCAGAGAAGTATGAAAATTTGGAATAAGAAAAGACGCTGTAAAAATTGGTGCTGCTCATGCATTAGGCTGACTATACATTGTGGACTTCTAAATTTGGCAGATGTTTGTACAAAATGATCGCCAGCTGGCTTATTAGAAGAGAGATAGATCTTTTAAAGATTCTTAGAGGTTTGTGCGATTCATACGCTTTTATTAATAGCTTCATAGGCTTTTATTAGCTTGATGGGATTAAATAGCTACGGGAAAGCTGGGTACTTTAAAGAAATCTGCTGGATATAAGATGGATAGATAGATAGATAAATTGTTAGATAGATAGAAAGTGGAAAGATAGACAGTTAGAAAGAAACATACAGTATATAGATAGGTAGATATATAAATAAATTGATATAAATGTAGATAGAAAGATAAATAGATAAATTCCTAGTTAGATACATTGTTGGATAGATAGATAGATAGATAGATAGATAGATAGATAGATAGATAGATAGATGGATAGTTATATAGATAGATAATTATAATCCCAGTTGCAAGTCAGTGTGTGTCTGGCCCACAGACTGTACTGTGGCCACTTGCTGCTAGGCCACCACTCATACCGTTACAGGGTATCACTCACAAATACCTTGCAGATGAAAAAAATCAATGTATTATTTTTCTGTGATATAATCCCAGTTGCAAGCCAGTGTGTGTCTGGCCCACAGACTGTACTGTGACCACTTGCTGCTAGGCCACCACTCATACCGTTACAGGGTGTCACTTTCAATTACCTTGCAGATAAAAAAATTTTTTTTATTATTTTTCTGTATTATAATCTTAGTTGCAAGCCAGGGTATGTCTGGCCCATAGTCTGTACTGTGGCCACTTGCTGCTAGGCCAACACTTATACCGTTACAGGGTGTCACTCACAAATACCTTGCAGATAAAAAAAATTCTATTTATTATTTTTCTGTGATATAATCCCAGTTGCAAGCCAGTGTGTGTCTGGCCCACAGACTACTGTGGCCACTGGCTAGGCCACCACTCATACCGTTACAGGGTGTCACTCACAAATACCTTGCAGATAAAGAAAATCAAATTATTATTTTCTGTGATATAATCCCAGTCTCAAGCCAGTGTGTGTCTGGCCCACAGACTGTACTTTGACCACTTGCTAGGCCACCTCTCATACCATTGCAGGGTGTCACTCACAAATACCTTGCAGATAAAAAAATAAAAAAAATATTATTTTTCTGTGATATAATCCCAGTTGCAAGCCAGTGTGTGTCGGACCCACAGACTGTACTGTGGCCACTTGCTGCTAGGCCACCACTCATACCGTTACAGGGTGTCACTCACAAATACCTTGCAGATACAAAAAAATATATTTATTATTTTTCTGTATTATAATCCCAGTTGCAAGCCAGTTTGTGTCTGGCCCAAAGACTGTACTGTGGCCATTTGCTGCTAGGACACCACTTATACCGTTACAGGGTGTCACAACACCTTGCAGATAAAAAAATTAAATTTATTATTTTTCTGTGATATCATCGCAGTTGCAAGCCATTGTGTGTCTGGCCCACAGACTATACTGTGGTCACTGGCTAGGCCACCACTCATACCGTTACAGGGTGTCACTCACAAATACCTTTCAGATAAAAAAAAAACAATTTATTACTTTTCTGTGATATAATCCCAGTTGCAAGCCAGTGTGTGTCTGGCCCACAGACTGTACTGTGGCCATTTGCTAGGCCACCACTCATACCGTTACAGGGTGTCACTCACAAATACCTTGCAGATAAAAGAAAATCAATTTATTATTTTTCTGTATTATAATCCCAGTTGCAAGCCAGTGTGTGTCTGGCCCACAGACTGTACTGTGGCCACTTGCTGCTAGGCCACCACTCATACCGTTACAGGGTGTCACTCTCAATTACCTTGCAGATAAAAAAAATTATATTTATTATTTTTCTGTATTATAATCTTAGTTGCAAGCCAGTGTGTGTCTGGCCCATAGACTAAACTGTGGCCACTTGCTGCTAGGCCACCACTCATACCCTTACAGGGTGTCACAATTTAATAAGAAAATTTGGAATAAGAAAAGACGCTGTAAAAATTGGTGCTGCTCATGCATTAGGCTGACTATACATTGTGGACTTCTAAATTTGGCAGATGTTTGTACAAAATGATCGCCAGCTGGCTTATTAGAAGAGAGATAGATCTTTTAAAGATTCTTAGAGGTTTGTGCGATTCATACGCTTTTATTAATAGCTTCATAGGCTTTTATTAGCTTGATGGGATTAAATAGCTACGGGAAAGCTGGGTACTTTAAAGAAATCTGCTGGATATAAGATGGATAGATAGATAGATAGATAAATTGTTATATAGATAGAAAGTGGAAAGATAGACAGTTAGAAAGAAACATACAGTATATAGATAGGTAGATATATAAATAAATTGATATAAATGTAGATAGAAAGATAAATAGATAAATTCCTAGTTAGATACATTGTTGGATAGATAGATAGATAGATAGATAGATGGATAGTTATATAGATAGATAATTATAATCCCAGTTGCAAGTCAGTGTGTGTCTGGCCCACAGACTGTACTGTGGCCACTTGCTGCTAGGCCACCACTCATACCGTTACAGGGTATCACTCACAAATACCTTGCAGATGAAAAAAATCAATGTATTATTTTTCTGTGATATAATCCCAGTTGCAAGCCAGTGTGTGTCTGGCCCACAGACTGTACTGTGACCACTTGCTGCTAGGCCACCACTCATACCGTTACAGGGTGTCACTTTCAATTACCTTGCAGATAAAAAAAAATTTATTTATTATTTTTCTGTATTATAATCTTAGTTGCAAGCCAGGGTATGTCTGGCCCATAGTCTGTACTGTGGCCACTTGCTGCTAGGCCAACACTTATACCGTTACAGGGTGTCACTCACAAATACCTTGCAGATAAAAAAAATTCTATTTATTATTTTTCTGTGATATAATCCCAGTTGCAAGCCAGTGTGTGTCTGGCCCACAGACTACTGTGGCCACTGGCTAGGCCACCACTCATACCGTTACAGGGTGTCACTCACAAATACCTTGCAGATAAAGAAAATCAAATTATTATTTTCTGTGATATAATCCCAGTCTCAAGCCAGTGTGTGTCTGGCCCACAGACTGTACTTTGGCCACTTGCTAGGCCACCACTCATACCATTGCAGGGTGTCACTCACAAATACCTTGCAGATAAAAAAATAAAAAAAATATTATTTTTCTGTGATATAATCCCAGTTGCAAGCCAGTGTGTGTCGGACCCACAGACTGTACTGTGGCCACTTGCTGCTAGGCCACCACTCATACCGTTACAGGGTGTCACTCACAAATACCTTGCAGATACAAAAAAATATATTTATTATTTTTCTGTATTATAATCCCAGTTGCAAGCCAGTTTGTGTCTGGCCCAAAGACTGTACTGTGGCCATTTGCTGCTAGGACACCACTTATACCGTTACAGGGTGTCACAACACCTTGCAGATAAAAAAATTAAATTTATTATTTTTCTGTGATATCATCGCAGTTGCAAGCCAGTGTGTGTCTGGCCCACAGACTATACTGTGGTCACTGGCTAGGCCACCACTCATACCGTTACAGGGTGTCACTCACAAATACCTTTCAGATAAAAAAAAACAATTTATTACTTTTCTGTGATATAATCCCAGTTGCAAGCCAGTGTGTGTCTGACCACAGACTGTACTGTGGCCACTTGCTGCTAGGCCACCACTCATACTGTTACAGGATGTCACTCACAAATACCTTGCAGATAAAAGAAAATGTATTTATTATTTGTCTGTGATATAATCCCAGTTGCAAGCCAGTGTGTGTCTGGCCCACAGACTGTACTGTGGCCACTTGCTAGGCCACCACTCATACCGTTACAGGGTGTCACTCACAAATACCTTGCAGATAAAAGAAAATCAATTTATTATTTTTCTGTATTATAATCCCAGTTGCAAGCCAGTGTGTGTCTGGCCCACAGACTGTACTGTGGCCACTTGCTGCTAGGCCACCACTCATACCGTTACAGGGTGTCACTCTCAATTACCTTGCAGATAAAAAAAATTATATTTATTATTTTTCTGTATTATAATCTTAGTTGCAAGCCAGTGTGTGTCTGGCCCATAGACTAAACTGTGGCCACTTGCTGCTAGGCCACCACTCATACCCTTACAGGGTGTCACAATTTATTATTTTTCTGTGATATAATCCCAGTCTCAAGCCAGTGTGTGTCTGGCCCACAGACTGTACTGTTGCCACTGGCTAGGCCACCACTCATACCGTTACAGGGTGTCACTCACAAATACCTTGCAGATAAAAAAAATAAATTTTATTAATTTTCTGTGATATAATCCCAGTTGCAAGCCAGTGTGTGTCTGGCCCACAGACTGTACTGTGGCCACTGGCTAGGCCACCACTCATACCGTTACAGGGTGTCACTCACAAATACCTTGCAGATAAAAAAAAATCTATTTATTATTTTCTGTGATATAATCCAAGTCTCATGCCAGTGTGTGTCTGGCCCACAGACTGTACTGTGGCCACTTGCTAGGCCACCACTCATACCATTGCAGGGTGTCACTCACAAATACCTTGCAGATAAAAAAAATCTATTTATTATTTTTCTGTGATATAATCCCAGTTGCAAGCCAGTGTGTGTCTGGCCCACAGACTGTACTGTGGCCACTGGCTAGGCCACCACTCATACCATTGCAAGGTGTCACTCACAAATAACTTGCAGATAAAAAAAAATTCAATGGATTATTTTTCTGTATTATAATCCCAGTTGCAAGCCAGTTTGTGTCTGGCCCACAGACTGTACTGTGGCCACTTGCTGCTAGGCCACCACTATATAGTTCGGGTTCGTACCGAATATTGGGGTATCCGTGACACGGACCCAAACCCGAACATTTTCGTAAAAGTCCGAGTTCGGTGTTCCTCGCTTTCTTGGCGCTTTTTGAAAGGCTGCAAAGCAGCCAATCAACAAGCGTCATACTACTTGCCCCAAGAGTCCATCACAGCCATGCTAATATTGGCATGGCTGTGATTGGCCAGTGCAGCATGTGACCCAGACTCTTTTTAAGCTGGAGTCACGTAGCGCCGCACGTCACTCTGCTCTGAACAGTGTAGGGAGAGGTTGCAGCTGCGACTGTTAGGGCGAGATTAGCCAGTGATTAACTCCTCCAAAACATTTAAGTCAGTGATCGATCTACAGCTGTGGATCATCGAACTGCTGCTATTCAATTGCTCACTGTTTTTAGGCAGCCCAGAGCGTTTTTCAGTCACTTTTTTCTGGGGTGATCGGCTGCCACTTTGCATTTTGTGGTGCGCAAGCACAAGCTGCCACCAAGTACATTTAGCCATCAATAGTGTTTGTTTTTTTTGTTGCTATATCCTACATCAGGGGAAAGCTGTCACCAAGTGCATTTAACCATTAATAGCGTGGTTATTTTTTGGCTAAATCCTACATCAGGGGCAAGCTGTCACCAAGTGCATTTAACCATCAATAGTGTGGTTATTTTTTGGCTATATCCTACATCAGGGGCAAGCTGTCACCAAGTCCATTTAACCATCAATAGTGTGGTTATTTTTTGGCTAAATCCTACATCAGGGGCAAGCTGTCACCAACTGCATTTAACCATCAATAGTGTTTTTTGTTTTTTTTGGGCTATATCCTACATCAGGGACAAGCTGTCACCAAGTGCATTTAACCATCAATAGTGTGGTTATTTTTTGGCTATATCCTACATCAGGGGCAAGCTGTCACCAAGTGCATTTAACCATCAATAGTGTGGTTACTTTTTTGGCTATTTCCTACATCAGGGGCTTGGCTGTGCTTGCTATTTTATTGAGGGGTGAAATACAATTGCCAAAATAGCAGTACCCTAAATCTGGTGTTTCAGCTGTGGCCAGCCAATTGTAATACTGTCTGCTGTCTGGCAAAGGATATATTTTTGTTCAGGGTTGAAATACAATTCCCAACTTAGCAGTTTCCTACATTAGTGGTTTCTGCTGTATCAGGGCTACTTTAAATCTATTCATTAAAAGGGTATATTAGATTCAAGGTGCCGATAGGGTCATTCTCAATAACTTCACACACACGCTACTGTGCAATTCCAAGTCAAATTCTGTCTGTAAACCTATACCTGTCACCCAGCGCCTAAATAATAGGCCTCAAATTCATATTCATCTAAATCTGTGGTTATTGCTGAGGCTGGTCAAGTTATTTTGGGTCCGTCAAAGCACAGTTTTTGTTCTGGGTTGAAATACAATTCCCAACTTAGCAATTCTCTAAATTAGTGGTTTCTGCTATATCAGGCCTACTTTAAATCTATCCCTAAAAGGGTATATTAGATTCAAGGTGCTGATAGGGTCATTCTCAATAACTTCACACACACGCTACTGTGCAATTCCAAGTCAAATTCTGTCTGTAAACGTATAATTGTCACCCAGCGCCTAAATAACAGGCCTCAAATTTATATTCATCTAAATCTGTCGTTACTGCTGTGCCTTTATTAGTGTAATACGGTACCTAAATAGATAGCCAGATAGTGTTAGGTGTCTGTAAAAAAGGCCTGAATTTGAATTCAATACATTGGGCCAAATAATATTTTTCTTATTGTGGTGAACGGTAACAATGAGGAAAACATCTAGTGAGGGATGCGGACGCGGACATGGTCGTGGTGGTGTTAGTGGACCCTTTGGTGCTGGGAGAGGACGTGGCCGCTCTGCCACACGTCTTAGTGTACCTACTACCTCAGGTCCCAGTAGCAGCCATAATTTACAGCTATATTTGGTGGGGCCCAATGCCGTTCTAAGGATGGTAAGGCCTGAGCAGGTACAGGCATTAGTCAATTGGGTGGCCGACAGTGGATCCAGCACGTTCACATTATCTCCCACCCAGTCTTCTGCAGAAAGCGCACAGATGGCGCCTGAAAACCAAGCCCATCAGTCTGTCACATCACCCCCATGCATACCAGGGAAACTGTCTGAGCCTCAAGTTATGCAGCAGTCTCTTATGCTGTTTGAAGACTCCGCTGGCAGGGTTTCCCAAGGGCATCCACCTAGCCCTTCCCCAGCGGTGGAAGACATAGAATGCACTGACGCACAACCACTTATGTTTCCTGATGATGAGGACATGGGAATACCACCTCAGCACGTCTCTGATGATGACGAAACACAGGTGCCAACTGCTGCGTCTTTCTGCAGTGTGCAGACTGAACAGGAGATCAGGGAGGAAGACTGGGTGGAAGACGATGCAGGGGACGATGAGGTCCTAGACCCCACATGGAATGAAGGTCTTGCCACTGACTTTCACAGTTCGGAGGAAGAGGCAGTGGTGAGACCGAGCCAACAGCATAGCAAAAGAGGGAGCAGTGGGCAAAAGCAGAAGATCCGCCGCCAAGAGACTCCGTCTGCTACTGACCGCCGCCATCTGGGACCGAGCACCCCAAAGGCAGCTTCAAGGAGTTTCCTGGCATGGCACTTCTTCAAACAATGTGCTGACGACAAGACCCAAGTGGTTTGCACACTGTGCCATCAGAGCCTGAAGCGAGGCATTAACGTTCTGAACCTTAGCACAACCCGCATGACCAGGCACCTGCATGCAAAGCATGAACTGCAGTGGAGTAAACACCTTAAAAACAAGGAAGTCACTCAGGCTCCCCCTGCTACCTCTTCTGCTGCTGCCGCCTCGGCCTCTTCTGCTGCTGCCGCCTCGGCCTCTTCCTCCGCCTCTGGAGGAACGTTGGCACCTGCCGCCCAGCAAACAGAGGATGTACCACCAAAACCACCACCTCCGTCACCAAGCATCTCAACCATGTCACACGCCAGTGTTCAGCTCTCCGTCTCACAAACATTTGAGAGAAAGCTTAAATTCCCACCTAGCCACCCTCGATCCCTGGCCCTAAATGCCAGCATTTCTAAACTACTGGCCTATGAAATGCTGTCATTTAGGCTGGTGGACACAGACAGCTTCGAAAAGCTCATGTCTGCTTGCTGTCCCACAGTATGTTGTTCCCAGCCGGCACTACTTCTCCAAGAGAGCCGTGCCTTCCCTGCACAACCAAGTATCCGATAAGATCAAGTGTGCACTGCGCAACGCCATCTGTGGCAAGGTCCACCTAACCACAGATACGTGGACCAGTAAGCACGGCCAGGGACGTTATATCTCCCTAACTGCACACTGGGTAAATGTAGTTGCGGCTGGGCCCCAGGCGGAGAGCAGTTTGGCGCACGTCCTTCCGCCGCCAAGGATCGCAGGGCAACATTCTTTGCCTCCTGTTGCCTCCTCCTCCTACTCAGCTTCCTCCTCCTCTTCTTCCACCTGCTCATCCAGTCAGCCACACACCTTCACCACCAACTACAGCACAGCCCGGGGTAAACGTCAGCAGGCCATTCTGAAACTCATATGTTTGGGGGACAGGCCACACACAGGAGTTGTGGCGGGGTATAGAACAACAGACCGACGAGTGGTTGCTGCCTGTGAGCCTCAAGCCCGGCCTGGTGGTGTGCGATAATGGGCGAAATCTCATTGCAGCTCTGGGACTAGCCGGTTTGACGCACATCCCTTGTCTGGCGCATGTGCTAAATTTGGTGGTGCAGAAGTTCATTCACAACTACCCCGACATGTCAGAGCTGCTGCATAAAGTGCGGGCCGTCTGTTCGTACTTTCGGCGTTCACGTCCTGCCGCTGCTCGCCAGTCTGCGCTACATCGTAACTTCGGCCTTCCCGCTCACCGCGGCTCATATGCGACGTGTCCACCAGGTGGAACTCCACCTTGCACATGCTGGACAGACTGTGCGAGCAGCAGCAGGCTATAGTGGAGTTTCAGCTGCAGCACGCACGGGTCAGTCGCACTGCGGAACAGCACCACTTCACCACCAATGACTGGGCCTCCATGCAAGACCTGTGTGCCCTGTTGTGCTGTTTCGAGTACTCCACCAACATGGCCAGTGGCGATGATGCCGTTATCAGCGTTACAATACCACTTCTATGTCTCCTTGAGAAAACACTTAGGGCGATGATGGAAGAGAAGGTGGCCCAGGAGGAGGAAGAGGGGTCATTTTTAGCACTTTCAGGCCATTCTCTTCGAAGTGACTCAGAGGGAGGTTTTTTGCAACAGCAGAGGCCAGGTACAAATGTGGCCAGTCAGGGCCCACTACTGGAGGACGAGGATGAGGAGGAGGATGAGGATGAAGCATGGTCAAAGCGGGGTGGCACCCAACGCAGCTCGGGCCCATCACTGGTGCATGGCTGGGGGGAAATGCAGGACGATGACGATACGCCTCCCACAGAGGACAGCTTGTCCTTACCTCTGGGCAGCCTGGCACACATGAGTGACTACATGCTGCAGTGCCTGCGCAACGACAGCAGAGTTGCCCACATTTTAACGTGTGCGGACTACTGGGTTGCCACCCTGCTGGATCCACGGTACAAAGACAATGTGCCCACCTTACTTCCTGCACTGGAGCGTGATAGGAAGATTAGCGAGTACAAGCGCACGTTGGTAGACGCGCTACTGAGAGCATTCCCAAATGTCACAGGGGAACAAGTGGAAGCCCAAGGTGAAGGCAGAGGAGGAGCAAGAGGTCGCCAAGGCAGCTGTGTCATGGCCAGCTCCTCTGAGGGCAGGGTTAGCATGGCAGAGATGTGGAAAAGTTTTGTCAACACGCCACAGCTAACTGCACACCACCTTATACGCAACGTGTTAGCAGGAGGCAACATTTCACTAACATGGTGAAACAGTACGTGTGCACACCCCTCCACGTACTGACTGATGGTTCGGCCCCATTCAACTTCTGGGTCTCTAAATTGTCCACGTGGCCAGAGCTAGCCTTTTATGCCTTGGAGGTGCTGGCCTGCCCGGTGGCCAGCGTTTTGTCTGAACATGTATTCAGCACGGCAGGGGGCGTCATTACAGACAAACGCAGCCGCCTGTCTACAGCCAATGTGGACAAGCTGACGTTCATAAAAATGAACCAGGCATGGATCCCAGAGGACCTGTCCATCCCTTGTGCAGATTAGACATTAACTACCTCCCCTTAACCATGTATTATTGTACTCCAGGGCACTTCCTCATTCAATCCTATTTTTATTTTCATTTTACCATTATATTGCGGGGCAACCCAAAGTTGAATGAACCTCTCCTCTGTCTGGGTGCCGGGGCCTAAATATATGACAATGGACTGTTCCAATGTTGGGTGACGTGAAGCATGATTCTCTGCTATGACATGAAGACTGATTCTCTGCTGACATGAAGCCAGATTCTCTGCTATGGGACCTCTCTCCTCTGCCTGGATGCCTGGGCCTAAATATCTGACAATGGACTGTTCCAGTGGTGGGTGACGTGAAGCATGATTCTCTGCTATGACATGAAGACTGATTCTCTGCTGACATGAAGCCAGATTTTCTGTTACGGGACCTCTCTCCTCTGCCTTGGTCTAAATATCTGACAATGGACTGTTCTAGTGTTAGGTGACGTAAAGCATGATTCTTTGCTATGACATGTAGACTGATTCTCTTCTGACATGAAGCCAGATTCTCTGTAATGGGACCTCTGTCCTCTGCCTGGGTGCCGGGGCCTAAATATATGACAATAGACTGTTCCAGTGGTGGGTGACGTGAAGCCTGATTCTCTGCTATGGGACCTCTCTCCAATTGATATTGGTTAATTTATATTTATTTTATTTTTATTCATTTCCCTATCCACATTTGTTTGCAGGGGATTTACCTACATGTTGCTGCCGTTTGCAGCCCTCTAGCCCTTTCCTGGGCTGTTTTACAGCCTTTTCAGTGCTGAAAAGTTCGGGTCTCCATTGACTTCAATGGGGTTCGGGTTCGGGACGAAGTTCGGGTCGGGTTCGGATCCCGAACCCGAACATTTCCGGGAAGTTCGGCAGAACTTCTCAAACCTGAACATCCAGGTGTTCTCTCAACTCTACTTGCAGATAAAAAAAAATCTATTTATTATTTTTCTGTGATATAATCCCAGTTGCAAGCCAGTGTGTGTCTGGCCACAGACTGTACTGTGGCCACTGGCTAGGCCACCACTCATACCATTACAGGGTGTCACTCACAAATGCCTTGTAGATAAAAGAAAAAAATCTATTTATTATTTTTCTGTGATATAATCCCAGTTGCAAGCCAGTGTGTGTCAGGCCCACACAGACTGTACTGTGCCCACTGCCCACCACTTATATAGGGTGGCACAGTACCTTGCACGCATAGTACCACTTATCTAAAAGAGAATGACAGGCAGAGACAGGCCACCCCGCAGGGGCCGTCGTGGTCGTGGTGCTGTGATTTCCACTGGCCCTGGAATAATGCCCAGTGTTCAGAGGCCACGTACACTAATCCCCAAAAATTTGGAGAAAATATTTGACTGGCTTACACAGAACATCCAATCTTCAACAGCTTCCGCTAAGAACCATGACGCACCATCCTCCTCCAGCTCTGCTTTGTTTACCTGCTCTCCAGTTACCACTCTCCCGACTGCCGCCATCACCACCACTACCACCACAGCCGCTTCACTTGATCCCTCGGAGGAGTTATTTACACATCAGTTGGATGAAATTAGTGATGCACAACCATTATTGCCAGAGGATGTAGATAACAGGGATATGTCTCAGTGAGGCAGCATTACACACATGGACGTACAGTGTGATGGTGATGTTGTACCCGCTGCTGCTTCCGGTGCTGAGGTGTCAGATACAGGTGAAGCGGTTGATGATGACGATGTGTCCGTGGATGCCATGTGGGTGCCTGCTCGAAGAGAAGAAGAAGAGGGGGGAAAGTTCAGAAGGGGAGACAGAGAAGGAGGAGTTGTGTTGGAAGCAGGGGGAGGTCGTCACAAGGAGCTAGTGGCACAGTCAGACAGCATGTATCAGCACCCGGGGTCAGCCAGACAGCGTGCCAATCAACGCATGCTGTTGCCACCACCAGAATGCCATCATTGCAAAGCTCAGCAGTGTGGCGTTTTTTGTGTGTGTCTGCCTCTAATAACAGCAATGCCATTTGCAACCTGTGCCAAAAGAAACTGAGTTGTGGGAAGTCCAACACCCACCTCGGTACAACTGCTTTGCAAAGGCACATGATCTAACATCACAAATGCCAATGGGATCAACACATAAGTACAAGCAGCACACAAACTCAAAGCCACCATCCTCCTCCTGGTCCAGCATCTTCAGTCACGTCAACCACTGCTGTCCTCCTTGCCCCCTCTCAACCAACCGCCACTCCACCTCTCACCTTCAGCAGTTCCATCTTATCTGCCCACAGTCAGGTGTCTGTAAAGGAGATGTTTGAGCGTAAGAAGCCAATTTCACAAAGTCACCCGCTTGCCCGGCGTCTGACAGCTGGCTTGACGGAACTCTTAGCCCACCAGCTTTTACCATACCAGCTGGTGCAGTCTGAGGCCTTCAAAAAATTTGTCGCTATTGGGACACCACAGTGGAAGGTACCCGGACAATTTTTTTTTTTTCAAAAAAGGCAATCCGAAACCTTTACTCAGTGATTGAAAAGGAAGTCATGGCATCTCTGGCATACAGTGTTGGGGCAAGGGTCCATCTGATAATAGGTCTGCAAAGCACGGTCAGGGCAGGTATATCATCTACACTGCGCATTGGGTCAACCTGCTGACGGCTGCCAAGCATGGAATGCGTGGCTCTGCAGCGGAGTTGGTGACACCGCCACAACTTGCAGGCAGGCCTACTGCCACCTCCTCTACTCCATCCTCTTCGATAACCTCAGCTGAGTCCTCTTCTGCTGCGGCGTCTGGCTGCACATCAACTGAATCTCCCCAGCTCCCCAGGGGCTATTCCACATCCCGGATACGACAGTGTCACGCTGTCTTGGGGTTGACTTGCCTAAAAGTAGAGAGCCACACCGGACCAGCACTCCTGTCCGCCCTGAATGCACAGGTGGATCAGTGGCTGACCCCACACCAACTGGAGATTGGCAAAGTGGTGTGTGACAATGGAAGCAATTTGTTGGAGGCATTGAATTTGGGCAAGTTGTCACATGTGCCGTGCATGGCACATGTGTTGAATCTGATCGTACAACGCTTTGTCTAAGTACCCAGGCTTACAGGACATCCTCAAGCAGGCCAGGAAGGTGTGTGGCCATTTCAGGCGTTCCTACACGGCCATGGCGCACTTTTCGGACATTCAGTGCCGAAACAACATGCCAGTGAGGCGCTTGATTTGCGACAGCCTGACACGTTTGAATTCAACACTCCTAATGTTCGACTGCCTGCTCCAACAAGAAAAAGCCGTCAACGAGTATTTGTATGACCGGGGTGCTAGGAAAGCCTCTGCGGAGCTGGGAATTTTTTTGCCACGTTACTGGACGCTCATGCGCAATGCCTGTAGGCTCATGTGTCCTTTTGAGGAGGTGACAAACCTAGTCAGTCGCACCGAAGGCACCATCTGCGACCTCAGCCCATTTGTTTTCTTCCTGGAGCGTGCCCTGTGAAGAGTGCTGGATCAGGCTGTAGATGAGCGTGAAAAGGAAGAGTTGTGGTCACCATCACCTCTAGAAACAGCCTTATCATCATCACTTGCTGGACCTACGGCAACGCTGCAAGAGGAGTATGAGGAAGAGGAGTCAGAGGAGGAATGTGGCTTTGAGGAGGATGAAGACCAACCACAGCAGGCATCCCACTGTGCTCGTTGTTGTCACATATCTGGGACCCGTGGTGTTGTACGTGGCTGGGGGGAAGAACAGACCGTCAATGACATCAGTGAGGACGAGGAACGGGAAATGAGTAGCTCAGCATCCAACCTTGTGCAAATGGGGTCTTTCATGCTGTCATGTCTGTTGAGGGACCCTCGTAAAAAAAGGATGAAGAAGAACGACCTGTACTGGGTGGCCACGCTACTAGACCCCCGGTATAAGCAAAAAGTCACGGAAATGTTACCAAATTACCAAAAGTTCAAAACCAAACTAAAATATATGCTTTAAACAGCTTATAACCTTGGTCTGAGCTATCCCAGTTTGCGATAGAACTTCTGGCCTGCCCCGCTTCAAGTGTCCTGTCAGAAAGGACCTTCAGTGCAGCAGGAGACATTGTCACTGACAAAAGAAGTTGCCTCGGTCAAAAAAGTGTTGATTACCTCACCTTCATTAAGATGAATGAGGCATGGATCCCGAAGGGACTGACAGTGGGGGATACGTTTGACTAACAAAAGGCCTGATGACATGCCTTGGCCTCAAAATTGTCCCCACGCTGCTGTATTTAATGTCTGCATACCAGATGACTTTTATGAATTCTCCGCCACCAACTAAGGTTCAAGCTGCAATGTTTTAGTCACCTTTCTGCCTTGAAAACATCCATTTTTTCTTCCGGCCGCTGCTACAACAGTGGCTGCAACAATAACATTGTTTTTCAGGCATGTGTACATGCCTCATTTTTCTGGCCTCTGGTGCTGCACTGTGGCTGCAAAAACAAAACAAAAAAAAAGGCACATCCAAGTTTTAATTCCCCTTCGGGAATGGTACCTTGTTGTGGTGAAGGGGCTTGCGTATCACAATGAAGCGATCATCACCTCTATAAGTGTGTTGGCAATTTTGCCACACCCCAGATGATAAGGCCGTTGCTTCATTATGATCAGACCAAAAGTGATCGGGACGGCTGGATGTTTTTTCATAGAAAAAACGTACATTTTTTTATTTATTTTTTTAAGTTGTATGGGTGGGTTTTTAATACATAAAATAAAAAAAAGCATAATAAAGTCTCTTAATAGTTTATAAGAAATAAGGCAGACAATTTAAAAAATCCCCATCAATTCCAATACAAAGCAAGTACAAAGCTCAGAACTAAATTATTGCAGGATGTCTTAATGGTTCGTTAATTTGACAATGGATAATCAATTCGACACAGGGTAGGGGACGTAACAGGGATTAAACTGATAGGATTTGTACTAGTTAAGACACCACTCATATAGGGTGTCACAGCACATTGCTCCGTGCACGCGCAGTGCCCCAACTTGGGAGTAAGAGGACCGACCAAGCTGCTTTTTCCATCTCCCGGTTCCTAAAATCAATTCAGTTTGGTGTATCAGAGTTTGGTCTGTCACTGTGCAGGCAGTCGAAGGTACCCGGCCTAAATTTTTTTTCACAAAAGGCAATCCCTGATATGGGACGTAACAGAGATTAAACTGATGAGAAGAGAACTACAGAAAATACCACTCATATCGGGTGTGACAGTAAATTGCTTGGCGCAGACGCAGTGACCGTGGATTCAAACAAAGGGGAGGGAGCCAACTTTTTTTAACCATCTCCCCATTCAAAAAATCTATTCAATAATTGGACCCCAGATTGGGGACGTAACAGGGATTAAACTGATGAGAAGAGAACTACAGAAAAAAACACTCATATTGGATGTGACAGTAAATTGCACGGCGCAGACACAGTGACCGTGGATTCAAACAAAGGGGAGGGAGCCAGCGTTTTTTTTAACCATCTCCCTGTTCGAAAAATCAATTAAATAAATGGCCTTCAGATTGGGGACGTAACAGGGATTAAACTGATGAGAAGAGAACTACAGAAAATGCCACTCATATCGGGTGTGACAGTAAATTGCACGGCAACGACGCAGTGACCGTGGATTCAAACAAAGGGGAGGGAGCCAGCGTTTTTTTAACCATCTCCCCATTCGAAAAATCAATTCAATTCACCTTTCGGGGACCCTTGGTGTTGTACGTGGCTGGGTGGAGGAAGAAACCTTTAATGACATCAACGGGACATGGCTAGCTTGGTATCCAACCTTGTGCAAATGGGGAGTTTGCGGTTGGGCAAATGGACTGTTTGCGGTGGTTTGCGGTGCATTAAAAGGAGAGTTTGGTCTGTCAATGTCTGTGCAGCGGACGTAACCCTTACACTACCTGATCTATACAACATCATACCTGATCGTATACACACACTTGATGTTTTAAACCACGTTGTTCAAAATATTTTAGGATTGTTAGGTGATTTATGCCCTTTATGGATTAAAATCCAACTCTGCTTCAACTATGTAATTTTCAATGGGAGTTTTGCCTTGGATCCCCCTCCAGCATGCCACAGTCCAGGTGTTAGTCCCCTTGAAACAACTTTTCCATCACTTCTGTGGCTAGAAAGAGTCCCTGTGGGTTTTAAAATTTGCCTGCCTACTGAAGTCAATGGCGGTTCGCCCGTTCGTGAACATTTACAGAAATTCACATTCGCCGTTCGCGAACTGAAAATTTTATGTTCGCAACATCTCTACTGAACATGAGCCCCTGAGTTTTCATCACTTTATACCTTGTAATGAGCAAATTTTAAGACAAAATCTGGGAAAGATTGACTCCATTGGATACAGAAGCAAGCAGGACTAAAGCTCTTCATGAAAAAAAAAACTTATGTATTTTAAAGGACAAAATAAGATTTTTGCTTAGAGGACAGACAGCAATTAACAGGACAGACTACAAACAACAAGCACCATCATCATCCATCATCCAAACCCCCCACAACCCCACTAGAAACTGCTAGAGACCAAGTTTCATAGAAATAAGGATATCATTCAAGAAATGGAAAACCACAATTTGGAACAAGAAATGTCCAGCAATGAACAGTCGTGGCCAAAAGTTTTGAGAATGACACAAATATTAGTTTTCACATAGTTTTCACATAATTGCTTTTAGATCTTTGTTTCAGTTGTTTCTGTGATGTAGTGAAATATAATACACGCACTTCATACGTTTCAAAGGCTTTTATCGACAATTACATGACATTTATGCAAAGAGTCAGTATTTGCAGTGTTGGCCCTTCTTTTTCAGGACCTCTGCAATTCGACTGGGCATGCTCTCAATCAACTTCTGGGCCAATTCCTGACTGATAGCAACCCATTCTTTCATAATCACTTCTTGGAATTTGAAAGAAGGTATGAAGGAATAGCTCACTCTTGTGCAAATTGAGGACTAGGTGCTCTAGGCCAGAAAAACTGTATCACCCATACAGATAGATATTGAAAATGAAAGTTAAATAAATTGGGCTGGCACTCTATATGTGTGGTATTATGGAAAAGAATGGTATGTTCTTATATTAAAATATCGATGTAATAAAACTTTAGTATGTAAAGTGATCACAATTCAATTCAAAATCAAATACAATAAAATACACAGTGAAATAAAAATATAAAAACACTAAAAATTGATGGATGGCAGCACTAGTAGGTATTAGTTCTGTTAGTAATTCATGATATTAGTTGCATAGCTTATAACGGACCAGGCTAGATTGAATGAGGTAATTGTCCTTGTATTCACAAAGTGAGGAATGCAAACCATATACAAAAAATGATGATAATCTGATAGTTGTGTGTCTTACGCACAAATACACCACAGATATGATATCTGTTAAATAGCGGTTATTTACAGTCACTGTAATTGAATACTCCGAGGTAAGAAAATAGTGTCGGATCTTACCTTGATCCGGCTAGGATATGGAGTAGAATTACTCACGCTTAGTTCGTTTGTATAATGCGCGTGGTCCCGCGTTTGGAGGTAGATGCCGGAGCAGTGCGGTCTATGGCGTGCTGCTGGGTTAGCCGTCTGTATCACGGAGTGTTCTGTATCTCACGTGATCCGTGACGTATCTCCGGTCCAAGACTCTTACAGAGTGTCGCGGGATCCGATATGCTTCTAGTTAGCAATTGATAACGAAAAGCTGTGTTCGGAAGATCCTGAATAGAGTTTTTCACTGGAGTGCTCCAATTATTGGAGTGAAATGTTCACAGATTAATTTGACTGTGTATTTGAAACAAGGCCTTGGTTGTAATGGGAGTATATCAGCCGGTTACGCCAAACGCGTTTCGGGGACCTCTTCCCCTTCTTCAGTGGCAGCATGAAACAAGGCCTTGGTTGTAATGGGAGTATATCAGCCGGTTACGCCAAACGCGTTTCGGGGACCTCTTCCCCTTCTTTAGTGGGTTTTTGTTTGTCCACCCGCCTCTTGAGGATTGACCACAAGTTCTCAATGGGATTAAGATCTGGGGACTTTCCAGGCCATGGACCCAAAACGTCAACGTTTTGGTCCCCGAGCCACTTAGTTATCACTTTTGCCTTATGCTCCATCGTGCTGGAAAATGCATTGTTCTTCACCAAACTGTTGTTGGATTGTTGGAAGAAGTTGCTGTTGGAGGGTGTTTTGGTACCATTCTTTATTCATGGCTGTGTTTTTGGGCAAAATTGTGAGTGAGCCTACTCCCTTGGATGAGAAGCAACCCCACACATCAATGGTCTCAGGATGCTTTACTGTTGGCATGACACAGGACTGATAGTAGCGCTCACCTTTTCTTCTCCGGACAAGCCTTTTTCCTGATGCCCCAAACAATCGGAAAGAGGCTTCATCGGAGAATATGACTTTGCCCCAGTCCTCAGCAGTCCATTCACCATATTTTCTGCAGAAGATCAATCTGTCCCTGATGTTTTTTTTTTAGAGATGTGGCTTCTTTGCTGCCCTTCTTGACACCAGGCCATCTTCCAAAAGTCTTCGCCTCACTGTGCGTGCAGATGCGCTCACACCTGCCTGCTGCCATTCCTGAGCAAGCTCTGCACTTGTGGCACTCTGATCCCGCAGCTGAATCCTCTTTAGGAGATGATCCTGGTGCTTGCTGGACTTTCTTGGATGCCCTGAAGCCTTCTTAACAAGAATTGAACCTCTTTCCTTGAAGTTCTTGATGATCCTATAAATTGTTGATTGAGGTGCAATCTTAGTAGCCACAATATCCTTGCCTGTGAAGCCATTTTTATGCAACGCAATGATGGCTGCACACGTTTTTTTGCAGGTCACCATGGTTAACAATGGAAGAACAATGATTTCAAGCATCACCCTCCTTTTAACAGGTCAAGTCTGCCATTTTAACCCAATCAGCCTGACATAATGATCTCCAGCCTTGTGCGCGTCAACATTCTCACCTGAGTTAACAAGACGATTACTGAAATGATCTCAGCAGGTCCTTTAATGACAGCAATGAAATGCAGTGGAAAGTTTTTTTGGGGATTAAGTTAATTTTCATGGCAAAGAAGGACTATGCAATTCATCTGATCACTCTTCATAACATTCTGGAGTATATGCAAATTGCTATTATAAAAACTTAAGCAGCAACTTTTCCAATTTCCAATATTTATGTAATTCTCAAAACTTTTGGCCACGACTGTACATGATGAATAGACACAAGCCTCAGCCAGCAGGGGGTCAGACATCCCTGAGATAACATACTCAGAAGGGCTGAAGAGCACTCAAGCAAGGAAAGCTGTAAAAAATTCCACCATTAGGCAGAGTCCAGAGACCCTCTATGCTGATGTCGCTTATAGCGAGTCACAGAGGAGGAAAACAGACATAGTGTTCTTTAATAAGAAGCTGTCTGCCTGGCACACAGCCTTCTGCAGACATTATATTATATCAAAGTGTGGCATCAACAGGGGCTGACAGATCAGGATAAAGAAAACAGGGGACGAGGAAGACACTGTACTCACCTTAAATCTATACAACACTGGCACCATCATGATACAAGGCAATGAGGACAACTTAACACAGTTTGAAAGAACCTTTCCTCATATTAAAAACCTGGCCCAAAAATACAAGTTTTTCTTCTCAGAAAATCTAGAGACATCCCCGAGAGACCCCCCTGAGGCTTTAGGTGAGGATGCTTCCCACTCAACACCCAGCATTCTCAGAGACTGTTTATCTGAATTAGAAAGAGACTTTGTTCAATTCAAGGAAGAACTTCAAAGAAACTGAAGTGACAAAAATGCTAATGACAAAGCACTTAATGAAATAAACAAAGAAAGCTTCAACAAGAGATAACATATCTAAAGATGCAGATACAGGAAGGAGGGTCAGGGAAGAGCAGAGACACATTGACAACCAGCGTTTAGAACTTTATACCAAAGATCCATAACACATTAACAGAGCCAACAATTATTAGAACCCCAAGCACAAATCAACAGGAAGACCTAGTAACAGGACCGAACAGCACCCAGGAAACCTTCACCAAACAGCAAGTGGCCCGTAAGCCCCAATGTCCGGATGCAGTACTAATCATAGACTCCAAAGGGAAATACCTGAACATGAGGCGGCTTTTCCCAAAAGAAAAAGTTAAAAAAATTAATTGTGCAATGATCGAACAAGTCACAGGAGTTATCAATGATCCACACTTCACGAATCCAACCAATAGCATCATACATATGCAGGGCTGTCTTTAACATTGATTGGACCCTGGGCAAGAATTTACTTGGGCCCCCTGGATAACCCCCCCCCCCCCCCCGCACTTTGCTGTACTTGCTATACAGCAGAACTTACCTGTCACATCCAGGGCCTCCAGGTGACGTCTCCTCTCTGTCATCATCTTCTCCACTCGGTCTGGACAACTTCTCTCAGCCGCCTTGTCTCTGCAGAGTGTGACACACAGACATCTTAGCTTCCTCACATTCTATCATTATCCCCCAACTGGAGTCTTCACAGTGTTATCCTGCTGCTTGCTGTGCCCCCCCTCCCCCCCTCCCCCAGGGGTGTAGCTATAGAGGGTGCAGAGGTAGCAGTCGCTACCGGGCCCAGGAGCATGAAGGGGCCCAAAGACACTTGTGCCGCATAAGAAGACACACAAAGCACTGAGGGAAGGGGGCCCAAGATGAACTCTTGCACCGGAGCCCATGAGCCTTTAGTTACGCCCCTACCCCCCCCCCCCCAATACCCCCAAATACTATCCTGAAGAAACATTACTGCCCCCATAGTAATAGTGCTCCTCATAGTCCCACCAATAGTAATTCCCTTCTAGAATGCCCTCATTAGTAACACTGCCCCAACTGTGATAATGCTCCTCAACAATGCCCCCCATTATTAGAAGAGCCCTCCCATATTAATAATACCCTCACAGAGTCCCTAGTAGAAATAAGGCCCCTTATTGTTCCCCTCAGTAGTAATAAGGCCCCCATAGTGCGCTTAGTAGAAATAAGGCGGATCTATAAGACCCTCCTATAGAGCCCCCAGTAGTAATAAGATGCCTATAATGTCCCCTGGATCTGCAGTGCCCCCTGCAATCATACTCCTCCCTCCACCATACAGTCCCATGTAAATAACATCATCTCCTCCCCAGCTGCCTCCAACGCATAATCCAATGCAAACATCACCCCCTATGGCTACTTTCACACTTGCGTTCGTGCGGATCTGTCCTGTACTTGTAAAGGACGGATCAGCACCGATAATACAAACGAATGCATCCGTTCAGGACCGATCCGTTTGTATTAGATTTGAGTTTCTAAGTCCCAATACGGATCCGTCCTGACTTACATTGAAAGTCAATGGGGGGACGGATCCGTTTACAATTGCACCATTTTGTGTCAATGCAAAGGGATCCGTCCCCATTTACTTACATTGTAAGTCAGGACGGATCCGTTTGGCTCTGCAAGGCCATGCGGACACAAAAACGCTGCTCGCAGCATTTTGGGGTCCGTCTCCCTCCCTTCAGCCCTAACATACATCCCAGTTAAATAACTACAACTCCCAGCATTGCTCTGCCTCTCCCTTCACTTACCTCTCCAGTCCTGCATTAGGCTCCTCCTCTTCACTCTGGTCCAATCCTGCACTGGTCACATGATGGTGACATCATCCAGGTCATCCTATCACAGCCTGTTTTGCTGATCACATGACCTGTGATGTCACCACAGGTCCTTCGCCTCTTCCCAGTGTAAGATTCAATTGTATTGCCGTTCTGTGTACGGCAATACAGTTGTATCTAGCAGGCAGGCAGGACATTCGGGGCCTGGGACAAAACATCCGGGGCCCAGGCCCCGAATGTTTTAACCTAGCGACACCCCAACCTAGTCACTAGTGAATGGGAGTCGGGAAACGGAGCTCCCATGGGCCCCCAGGAGCAACTGGGCCTGGGGCAGCTGCCCCTTTTGCCCTGCGGCAAAGACGGCCCTGTATGGGTACAAACAACCTTCAATACCATCAGCAGCAGATTGTGGAAAAGCTGACCCAGCTGGCAAAAACTGCACAACAGAAGTTCCGGGCCAGTAAAATAAGAGTGTCATCCCTGCAGCCCAGAAAGGATGTACCCAACGATACCATCCAAACCATTAACACTGAACTAGCAGCTAAGATCAGCTCTGTGCCAAACGTCAACCTGGAACTACACCCCACCATCAACTACCTTCATCTATAGGACAGCAAACACCTAAATAAACAAGGAGTCAGCCTCCTGGCCAAAGAAATGAAGGACATTGTACTAAACAGAACCCTCGGCCTAGACCCTACACAGGCCAATTTGGAGACAACAGGGAAAGTCCACCGACAACACAAAGACCTCAAGTATCAAACGCCACACCACAAACAGAAATGAAGGCCCTGTACCCCAACGAGGGCCGGGCAGAGGCAAAAACCATGAAGGAAACCACGCGCCTCACACAGAGAAATACAGAGCAGAGACCTAGATGATATAAAAAACCTGCTCAGAATTTTATGTAGAACATTCAAGTGACTCAACACAAGCCTTATCTATCATACCAGAACCAGTCAGACCACCAGCTCGTCCTATTAAACACGCTCATTACAAGGTATAAGGACCCGCTATGACATCCTTTATAATCAGCAGCTGGAGCATCCAAGGTCTGAACATGTCAGCCTTTGGATATAAAGTAAATGATCCAGACTTCACCCAGAGTTTGAGAAAGATCGACATTCAAATCCTTCTAGAAACATGGACTAAAGCAGAGTGTCAGTCCCTGGCACCCACTGGATACAGGGAAATCTCTGTACTGGCCCTGAAAAATAAAACCACCAAACTTGGCTGCTGTTTGGGAGGAATACTAGTGTGGTATAAAGTAGAGCTCCATGAGCAGATCAGACCAGTAAAACGGGGAAACAGCCACATCTGGATCAGAATAGACTGCTCATCTACCTCTGTGCGGCCTACGTACCACCACCTGAGTCTGCTTACTACACCCCAGAATGCTTTGAGATTCTGCAAACGGAAGCCGTCCACTATCAAACCCTAGGAAAAGTTCTTATAATGGGAGATCTCAATGAACAGGCAGGGAAAGAGACTACCTGACCACAGATGGAAACATCTCTTTATGGTGGATATAAAAGGTCTACACACCCCTGCCCTGCTAAAATGACAGGTTTCTGAGACGTAAAACCTTTTTCCACCTTTAATGTGATCTATAAACTGTACAACTCAATTGAAAAACAAACTGAAATGTTTTAGGTAGAGGAAAGAAAAAATATAAAAATAAAATAATATGGTTGTATAAGTGTGCACACCCTTAAACTAATACTTTGTTGAAGCACCTTTTGATTTTATTACAGCACTAAGTTTTTTGGGGTATAAGTCTATCAGCATGTCACATTTTGACTTGGCAAGATTTGCCCACTCTTCATTGCAAAAACACTCCAAATCTGTCAGATTGCGAGCGCATTTTCTGTGTACAGCCCTCTTCAGACCACCCCACAGATTTTCAATCGGATTCAGGTCTGGGCTCTGGCTGGGCCATTCCAAAACTTTAATCTTCTTCTGTTGAACCCATTGCTTTGTTGATTTGGATGTATGCTTTGGGTCGTTGCCATACTGAAAGATGAAGTTCCTCTTCATGTTCAGCTTTCTAGCAGCAGCCTGAAGGTTTTTTGCAAATATTAACTGGTATTTGGAACTATTCATAATTCCCCCTAGCTTAACTAAGGCCCCAGTTACAGCTGAAGAAAAACAGCCCCAAAGCATGAATTATGGCCAAAAAGTTCAACCTTGGTTTCATCAGACCAGAACATCTTTTCCCACATGCTTTTGGGAGACATCAGATGTGTTTTTGCAAAATGTAGCCTGGCTTGGATGTTTTTCTTCGTAAGAAATGTTCAAAATGTTCAGATAATACACTGGCTGAAGGGCAGGCCAGCACCTCCAAGGCGTAAAGGGCAAGCTCAGGCCATGTGCCCAATTTGGAGCCCCAGAAGTTGAAGGAGGCAGACCCGTCATTCAGTACGTGTAGGCGTGTGCACACATACTGCTCCACCATATAGGTGAAATGCTGCCTCCTGCTAAGACGTTCCACATCAGCTGGTGGTGCTGGTTGTTGTGGCGTGCTGACAAATCTTTTCCACATTTCAGCCATGCCAACCCTGCCTTCTGAGGTGCTGGCGGTGCCCCAGCTGCATTGGGAACCACTTCCTCGTCCTCTGCCTTCGCCTTCTGCTTCCTCTGTGCCCCATCTGTCAGGTGGGAATGCCATGAGCAGCGCGTCTACCAGTGTGCGCTTGTACTCGCGCATCTTACGATCACGCTCCAGTGAGGGAATTAAGGATGGTACGTTGTCCTTGTAACGGGGATCCAGCAGCGTGGCCACCCAGTAATCAGCACAAGTTAGAATGTGGGCAACTCTGCTGTCGTTGCGGAGACACTGCAGCATGTAATCGCTCATGTGTGCCATGCTGCCCAGAGGCAACGAAAAGCTGTCCTCTGTGGGAGGTGTATCGTCTGTGTCCTCTGTATTCCCCAATCCACGCACCAGTAATGGCCATGAGCTGGTCTGGGTGCCACCCTGCTGTGAACATGGTTCCTCCTCCTCCAACTCCTTAACCTCATCCACCAGAACTGTGCCCTGGCTGGACAATTGTGTACCTTGGGTTTTTGAGTGCAGGAACCCACCCTCGGAGCCACTTGGGAATGACTGGCCGGAAACACTAGGAAATTATCGCTCTTCCTCCTCCTTCGCCTGTGCCACATCCTCTTCCATCATCGACAGGAGCGTTTTTTCAAGGAGGCATAGAAGTAGCATAGTAACGTTGAGAACGGCATTATCGGCACTGGCCATTATGGTGGAGTACTCAAAACAGCGCAACAATGAACACAGGTCTCGCATGGAGGCCCAGTCATTGGTGGTGAAGTGGTGCTGTTCCGAAGAGCGACCCACCTGTGCGTTCTGCATCTGAAACTCCACTATCGCCTGCTGCTGCTCGCACAGTCTGGCCAGCATGTGCAAGGTGGAGTTCCACCTTGTGGGCACGTCGCATATGAGGCAGTGAGTGGGAAGGGCGAAGTTACACTGCTGCGCTGACAGGCGAGCAGCAGCAGGGTGAGAACGCAGAAAGCGTGCACAGATGGCCCGCACTTTATGCAGCAGCTCTGACATATCGGGGTAATTTTTTAGGAATATCTGCACCACCAAATTCAGCACATGCGCCATGCAAGAGATGTGCGTCAAACCGGCTAGTCCCAGAGCTGCTACGAGATTTCGCCCATTATCGCACACCATCAGGCTGGGCTTGAGGCTGACTGGCACAAACTACTCATCGGTCTATTGTTTAAGGTCCGTCCGCAGCTCCTGCGCGCCCCCCAAACAGATAAGTTTTTAAACTGCCTGCTGTCGTTTACCCCTGGCTGTGCTGATGTTAGTGGTGAAGGTGGTATGCTGACCGGATGAGGAGCTGGTAGAGGATGAGGAAGCAGAGTAGGAGGAGGAAGCAACAGGAGGCAAACTTAAGTGCCCTGCAATCCTCGGTGTTGGAAGGACATGGCCGAAACTGCTAGCGGCCTCAGGCCCAGCCGCCACTGCATTTACCTAGTGTGCTGTTATGGAGATATTACGGCCCTGACCGTGCTTACTGGTCCACGTATCCATAGTCAGGTGCACCTTGCCACAGATGGCGTTGCGCAGTGCACACCTGTTTTTGTTCCCTACTTGGTTGTGCAGGAAAGGGATGGCTCGCCTTGGAAAGAGTAGTGGCGGCTGGGTACGACATACTGTGGGACAGCCACCGCCATAAGGCCTTAAAAACTATCTGTCTCCACCAGACAGAATGGCAGCATTTCAAAGGCCAGTAATTTAGAAATGTTGGCATTCAGGGCTAGGTATCGCGGGTGGATAGGAGGGTACTTCCTATTCCTCTCCAGCGTTTGGGAGATGGAGAGCTGAACGCTTCCGTGGGACATTGTGGAGATGCTTGGTGACCCAGGTGTTGGTGTTGCTGGAAGATCCTCTGTTTGCGGGGTGGCAGGTGGCACTGTCACTCCAGAGGTGGATGAAGAGGCCGAGACTGCAGCAAAAGAGGAAGCAGGAGGAGCCAGAGACCTTTCTTGGTTTTTGAGGTGTCTACTCCACGGCAGCTCGTGCTTTGCACTTAAATTCCTGGTCATGCAGGTTGTGCTTAGGTTGAGAACGTTTATGCCTCGCTTCAGGCTCTGATTGCACAGCATGCAAACCACTCATGTCTTGTCGTCAGCACATTGTCTGAAGAACTGCCATGCCAGGGAACTCCTTGGAGCTGGCTTTGGTGTGCTCGGTCCCTTGCTGCGTTGGGCAGTAGCAGGCGTACTGTCTAGAGGATGGCAGCTCCACTTTTGCACCCTGCTCCCTCTTCTGTTGTGCTGGTGGCTCTGTGCGACCACCGCCTGACCTTGATTCCATGTGGGGTCAAGGACCTCATCGTCCTCCACATCATCTTCCACCCAGTCTTCACTCCTGCCTTCCTTGTCGGTATGCACACTTTCGAAAGCCCCAGCAGTTGGCACCTGTGTTTCGTCATCATCCAAGACGTGCTGCGATGGTCCTCTCATGTATTCATCTTGAAAGATAAGTGATTGGGCATCTTCCACTTCTGGGGCAGGGCTAGGTGGATGGCCCTGGGAAACCCTGCAAACAGAGTCATCAAAAAGCAGAAGAGACTGCTGCATGACTTGGGGCTCAGACTGCTTGGCTGATTTGCAAGGGAGTGAGGTGAAAGACTGATGGACATCGGCTGCAGGTGCCATCTGTGGTCTTTCAGCAGGAGACTGGGTGGGAGACAATGTGAAGGAACTTGATCCACTGTCAGCAACCCAATCTACTATCGCCTGTACTTGTTCGTAGAGCCCCATTAGGCCCGACCAAATACCGCTGCAGGTTCTGTCGCCTACTCGCACCTGAGGAAGGAGTTTCACTTGAGCGTGTAGCTGGCACAGATCGACCACCTCCTCTCCCTGCAACAGGAGCTCCACCAGCAGCACCACGACCTGGGCCACATCCCTTATTTGACGCTCTTCTCATATTTCTCGAATTTAGGACCTTGCCCTAAATGGGTGCTTAATTAATAGTAGAATAGAACGACAGTATGTAAAGGGTGTATCTCACATGGCCTGAAACAGACTAGGCATCAATTAAAGATTTATTAGCCCAAAATGGCTGTATTTCAAATGCCTGAATCAAACCCCTGTATGTAGAGGGTGTATCTCACACAGACTGAACCAGTGTAGGCCTGAATTAAAGATTTCTTTGCCTAAAATGGTTGTATTTCAAATGGCTGTATTTCAAATGCCTGAACCAAACCCCTGAATGCAGAGGGTGTATCTCATACGGCCTGAACCAATGTAGGCCTGAATTATAGATTTATTTGCATAAAATGGCTGTATTTCAAAAGCCTGAATGAAACCGCTGTATGTAGAGGGTGTATCTCACAAGGTCTGAACCATTGTAGGCCTGAATTAAAGATGTCTTTGCCCAAAATGGCTGTATTTCAATGCCTGAATCAAACCCTTGTATGTAGAGGGTGTATCTCACATGGCCTGAATCAGTGTAGGCCTGAATTCAATATTGGTGCACCAAATGGCGGTATTTAAATTCTCTGAAATATTGTATATTTTGCCCCAAAAAGGGTGTTTTATTAATTAAATAATATAAGCCTTGTATATACAGGGTGTATCTCACACGGCCTGACCCACTGTAGGGCTGAATTCAATATTGGTGCACCAAATGGCGGTATTTCAAATCTCTCAATCTAACCCAAATGTATTAAGGGTGAATCTCACAATGACATTTGCATTGAAGGCTGCCAAAGAATATTTTTTTGCCCAAACGAGTGTTTGTTTAACAACTGAATTTGACAGCAGTATATAAGCCTGTAATTTTGCACGTACTGATGCTGCAAGGCCTGAAAATACTGTTTTTGGGCAAAAAAGTGTGTTTTTAAAACCCCAGAAAATGATGGGTGTATTTCTAGCTTAAATGGCACACTGACTAATCCAGATGTTGTAGATTGCCCAAAAAGTTTTTTTTTTTTTTGTAACAAAACATAAAAGCTGTATATATTAAACTTGAATTTAACACTTGCAGATCAGGAAAAAAGTGTTTTTTGGCAAAAAAGTGTGTTTTTAAAACTCCTGAAAATGATAGGTGTATTTCTAGCTTAAATGGCACACTGACTAATCCAGATGTCGTATATTGCCCAAAAAATGGTTATTTACAATGTTCCAAAAGTGCTGGTGCACCGAGCTTGCATAAAATGGCCGCCACCATCCACCTAACTAACAGATGGATAAAAGTTGTTTTTTTCGGTCAATGGGCTCAGGGCAGGGTAAAACGATTGTGCCCTGCACCCACACAACTATTACTCTGTAGATCGCTGAGTTAGATTCTCTCCTATTCTCTCCATTAAAATCACCAGTCCAGCAGCATCCTCTCCCTACACTTGTAATAGCAGAGTGACATGCAGCGCTACGTGACTGAAGCTTATACAGAGCCTGGTTCACATGCTGCTCTGGCCAATCACAACCATGACATTAGTAGGCATGGCTGTGATGGCTTCTAAGGTCAGACAGTTAACCGCTCTGCAGCCTTTCAAAAAGCAGCAAGAAAGCGCCGAACACCGAACCCGAACTTTTACGGAAATGTTCGGGTTCGGGTCCAGGGTCCAAAAATCCTAAAGTTCGGTACAAACCTGCACCACATACACAGTGGCCCACATTTACTAATGTCAGTGCACCTAGATGTTGTAAACTGCAAAAAAAAATTGATCTATTTGGTGCACACTGGCACTTTTCTAGCACAATTTGGCACATCTAGGATTAGAGGAATCTTCTGCACCTACAGATGTAGTAGAGTAAACACGCATGCTTTATGAGAGGTGCTATCTAATTTGTTAAACAAACACCTTCAATTGCTTTTCAATGGCCTTTGTTTCAAGATAACGGGATGAGTTAAGAAATTTGAGCTAAGAGTTTGTGTGTTAACCCTGCTACATCTGGAGCTTGTTGAGGGGGCATTGCTTACCAGAAAGCTTGTTTAGCTTAATGGGAATGGGAGTA
The DNA here is from genome assembly GCF_014858855.1 of Bufo gargarizans. NCBI lineage: Eukaryota > Metazoa > Chordata > Amphibia > Anura > Bufonidae > Bufo > Bufo gargarizans. The sequence continues at coordinate 107,436,405 of NC_058086.1, forward strand.
TAGCCTAAAATGCACCATTTTGTGCCAAAATTGTGCCACAATTCTGGCCTACAAATTCTTACTCAAACTAAGCCAACCATAGTTGGCATAGAGTTAGACAGAATTGTTTGTACATTCACCCATCTGCAAACATCCTCAAAATGTAAAGCGGTAAGTCTCATCCCACAACCACAAGTTGCTGATTGCTTCCTACCCTCTTTTTGGTTGCTGAGAGTTTCTTAGCATTGCATTCTGAGCGCCTCCCACCGTGTTGCAGTTTATTGCAGTGCTGTTCCCTTCATCCCCCTAACTCTAGCAGGCTGAGCCTGAGACGGTCTTTCACCTTGTATTTCTGCAAGATCTTAGATACTTATCCCAGTGTCCCTTTTTCCTTCCCCACACAGTAAAACTAGGAGCCAGATCCACCATGATGCAACCGATTGCCCCTCAAAGCATCAACTGAAGTTATACCTCAAGTACTATGCAATAGGTCATGTGGTAGTGATATTATCAGATACTATATAGTGCAATAGACACATTGAGTATGCATTTTTGTCACAGTATAATATTATCATTTTCTGCACAAGGAGCTATAAAAAATTCACATCCCCACCTATCCCTTGTTTGTAATCGATCTCATCTGGTACTTACATACAATTATTTTGCATTTCATAAGTCTTATTTTACAGATCATGGATCTGTCATGGGCGCAAATGTAGCACTAACATATGCAAACATTTTTATGGCTGATATTGACAAGATATTCATCTACAGTATGTAATCCACCACTGTAGATGAATATCTTTTTCAGACATGTTCTGAGGTACATAGACCATACCTTTCTTATTTGTACAGGTTCTGCCTCAACTTTCAAAGTTTTATGAATTTCTGAATTGTTTGGACCTTCATCTTAAATTTACTCTGACATATTCATTTGAATCGGTCAAATTTTTTGATACAGTGGGGATTATACAGGATAATGCTTTACATACTGAGCTCTTTAGAAAAAGTACCAGTAAGAATACATTTCTTAGATTTGTTGTCAATTAGATAGTTGTCAATTGGAGACTGCTTTGGATGAAATGATTCATACTTTTCATGCAGGAGGATACCATCAGGGCATCTTACACAGATCAAAGCTGTTGATCAATGTCCTGGTCTGATATACTGATGAGCTGCAGGGGTCATATTCGAATTTGCGATATTTCACGAATATTTTGTAGAATATTCATTGAATATTTGCGAATTTGAATATTTGCTATATTCTACATTTTTTTTACTTGAAAAAACGGCAAAGTAATGATCGTGTAATATATGAATATAATGCGATCAATACAGGCATGGGTCAAAAAACAATATTTAGCACTACAGAATACAGTGCTATATATTAGTTTTTTAGAATATTCATCATTTTTTTCATCTGAGCAACTTAAGCAGGGAGGAATCATAAAGAAAAATCAGAAAAAAAATTACAAATATTCTAAAAAACGAATATATGCCACTATATACTTCTTTAAAGGCTAAAGACAGCATTTTATTTTTCATTTGCATCTTAACCCCTTAGTGACCAGCCTGTTTTGAGCCTAACGACCAAGCAAATATTTTTTTTCCGTTATCGCCTTCCAAGAGCTATAACTTTATTTTTCTCTTGATGTAGTCGTATGAGGGCTTTTTATCGTGGGACAAGTTGTAGTTTTAATCGCACCATTTTGGGAGGCACATACATTACTGAATAATTAACCGTTGCTGTGAGGAAGATGTGAAAACAGCAACACTGGCAATGAGTTTTCACTTTATACATTCATTTGTTGCCATAAATAACATAACTTTATTCTCTGGGTCAGTATAATTACAGTGATACCAAAGGCATGTAAGTTTTTATTTTTACATTTTACTACTTTTGCACAATAAAAACTTTTAAAAAGCTTCACCACATCCCAAGACCCATAACCTTTTTCTTTCTATGGAACTGTAATGCCTTGATTTTTGCGGGACGACTTGTAGATTTCATTGGCTTCATTTTGGGATAGAGATGACAGTTCCTCTTTACATGTTGATTTTAAAATCACACATTGTTGCAAGGAAAGAGAGATTGCCCTAAGTTTCCTATGGCCCCTATTACTTAGACTCTGTAGAGGTGTGATTTATGTACATTTACATTTTTGTGCTTTAAATTTTTTTTTTTTTTTTTATGTAGGTTTCTTATAAATATATGGATCTCACTATATCTGAGAAGGAAGATTACTTTTTTGTTTTTGCACTTCGGACACTTCTTTTTGTGGACTGATTATGTAATTAATGTTTTATTAATTTACAGTATATACATTGATTTGACATCTGAAAGTATGGTTGAGCTGGCATGTCACAATTGGATCTTCACTTTTGTTGGGTGATGAAACATTGCCATATGTAGACTTTATTTTTAGCTTAATTGCTCTTTCTAGAATTTAGGACCCTGATTCAGACCCAGTTTTCCTGGGGTGTGGTGCACGTTTGTGCAGCATGTGGCACTTCAGGTTTCCACCCCTGGTTTGGGGATTCCGAATGATGTCTCTCAACCTCTGGGTATGGGTCTCGACTGGGATGTGCCAGTTTACCTTTTACATGTTGTTTTCTGCCTCTATTCTTATGTGAGCCTATCTAGGGTTTATATAAATTTTCGCTTAATTAATATGGTAGCCAGAGTAGTGAAGGGATCCAGAGCACATGCCTCTGCTAACTACCTGCCTGCCACATATATGCTAATTCAGCTGTTTCAACTGGTCCTTGGTTACCTATAACACTTGGAAGATGTTGCTGGACCCATGCAGTTTGGCCTATTTGTCATGCAGTGTCCAGAAGTGAGTTTACTGGCACTTAATGCTTGATCGATATATATGCAATCTTAGCACAAACTCATACAGAAATACTGTATCTGACCTCTTCCTCATTGGTCATTGTATCTCATCCCCCGCCTATTGATATATTTTCTTAATTGCTTATTAAGTAGTTAAAGAGGACCTTTCACCGGTCCAAACATTGTGAACTAAGTATCCTGACATATACAGCGGCGCCTAGGGATCTCGCTGCACTTACTATTATTCCTGGGCGCTGCTCCGTTCTCCCGTTATGTCCTCCAGTATGTTCAGGGACTTGGTTATAGTAGGCGGAGACTTAGGACTTTTGGTTATAGTAGGCTGTGAGCTGTGCGCTGCGATTGGCCAGCGCTACAGCCTAGGAGGAGACGCCCAGGAGAACAAGGGCAGACTCCACCTGCTATAACCAAGTCCCCGAACATACCGGAGGACAGCGCCCAGGGATAATAGTAAGTGCGGTGAGATCCCTGGGCACCGCTGTATATGTCAGGATACTTAGTTCACAATGTTTGGACCGATGAAAGGTCCTCTTTAAGTACACATTGTTTCTCATTTTATACAGGGAGTGCAGAATTATTAGGCAAGTTGTATTTTTGAGGATTAATTTTATTATTGAACAACAACCATGTTTTCAATGAACCCAAAAAACTCATTAATATCAAAGCTGAATATTTTTGGAAGTAGTTTTTAGTTTGTTTTTAGTTTTAGCTATTTTAGGGGGATATCTGTGTGTGCAGGTGACTATTACTGTACATAATTATTAGGCAACTTAACAAAAAAACAAATATATACCCATTTCAATTATTTATTTTTACCAGTGAAACCAATATAACATCTCAACATTCACAAATATACATTTCTGACATTCAAAAACAAAACAAAAACAAATCAGTGACCAACATAGCCACCTTTCTTTGCAAGGACACTCAAAAGCCTTCCATCCATGGATTCTGATAGTGTTTTGATCTGTTCACCATCAACATTGCGTGCAGCAGCAACCACAGCCTCCCAGACACTGTTCAGAGAGGTGTACTGTTTTCCCTCCTTGTAAATCTCACATTTGATGATGGACCACAGGTTCTCAATGGGGTTCAGATCAGGTGAACAAGGAGGCCATGTCATTAGATTTTATACCCTTTCTTGCCAGCCACGTTGTGGAGTACTTGGACGAGTGTGATGGAGCATTGTCCTGCATGAAAATCATGTTTTTCTTACCTTGCAGACTTCTTCCTGTACCACTGCTTGAAGAAGGTGTCTTCCAGAAACTGGCAGTAGGACTGGGAGTTGAGCTTGACTCCATCCTCAACCCAAAAAGGCCCCACAAGCTCATCTTTGATGATACCAGCCCAAACCAGTACTCCACCTCCACCTTGCTGGCGTCTGAGTCGGACTGGAGCTCTCTGCCCTTTACCAATCCAGCCATCTGGCCCATTAAGACTCACTCTCATTTCATCAGTCCATAAAACCTTAGAAAAATCAGTCTTGAGATATTTCTTGGCCCAGTCTTGACGTTTCAGCTTGTGTGTCTTGTTCAGTGGTGGTCGTCTTTCAGCCTTTCTTACCTTGGCCATGTCTCTGAGTATTGCACACCTTGTGCTTTTGGGCACTCCAGTGATGTTGCAGCTCTGAAATATGGCCAAACTGGTGGCAAGTGGCATCTTGGCAGCTGCACGCTTGACTTTTCTCAGTTCATGGGCAGTTATTTTGCGCCTTGGTTTTTCCACACGCTTCTTGCGACCCTGTTGACTATTTTGAATGAAACGCTTGATTGTTCGATGATCACGCTTCAGAAGCTTTGCAATTTTAAGAGTGCTGCATCCCTCTGCAAGATATCTCACTATTTTTGACTTTTCTGAGCCTGTCAAGTCCTTCTTTTGACCCATTTTGCCAAAGGAAAGGAAGTTGCCTAATAATTATGCACACCTGATATAGGGTGTTGATGTCATTAGACCACACCCCTTCTCATTACAGAGATGCACATCACCTAATATGCCTAATTGGTAGTAGGCTTTCGAGCCTATACAGCTTGGAGTAAGACAACATGCATAAAGAGGATGATGTGGTCAAAATACTCATTTGCCTAATAATTCTGCACGTAGTGTATGTGATTCTGATGTATTTGGAAATCGCTTTAACAAGAATGTTGGATGTCATGTACTATTGCAATGTGTATTTTATCATAAATTTTTATTTTAATGATGTTTAATTAATCTTATTATGATGTCATCCCAATTTGGTTATATATTTTTGTCCTTTTGTATATCACATTGCTTGAAAAAGCATGTGGAAGTTGAACTTTTGCTATGGACACAGGTAAATAAACACATTATGTTTGTTTTTCGACATTGGAGTACTGTGATCCTTGTCCCAAATAAAGTTATTGGATTTTGCTCCTGATTGTTGAATGTCGTTCACTTTTGCAGCCATGTACAGTATTTTATTTGATACCTCTTATTTATAAATTTGTTTCTTTAGGATTATTGTATGGATTCTGCTTTGAAAATCATTAGGCTAACCTATTTATTTGCAGTCCTTAAGGTGTAATACAAATACATATTCAATAAACAATACCTTCACATTTGGGAATGCCCTCTGTCCATTGGCCTGTAGATCCACAGGTTGTTACATTAGATCCCCTTAATGTCCACCCTTCTGAGCAAGTGAATTTACACATGGAACCAAAACTATTCTCAGCCCATGGATGAATGCATGTAAATGATCCGATTTGAGGAAAATTGAAAGTCCCACAAGTAAGAACTAGAATAGAAATAAATATTATGCTCTGATTAGATAGATATACTACATTCTCATGAGCTGCAGTCATGTAAAATGTTGTGCTTGTTCTTGGGTTATCAATATCAACAGGCAAACACTGTATGAACATCCACAATTAGAACAGTAGAGGTCAAATAACAGGATAGACAATAGAACAGTATATTTATGCTTTCATGGCTACCTTTGAGTAAGCACTAGTGTTGATCGAGCACCAAAGTGCTTGGGTGCTCGAGTAGAACACCGAGCACCTGAGCACAAAGGAAGTCAATGGGAGAACCCGAGCATTAAACCAGGCACTCAAGAGGGGAGGGTGTCTGGTTCATTGGAAAATGTCAGACATTGATGGAAACACTACTGAAATGGTTTGGGAAGGATATCTGGATGCATCTTGGACTCCCAGGTCACTGCTGGGAATGATGTTGTACGAGTAGTACGCCCCTTTTACAGACTGACAAAAATGCGCACAAAACTGAAGATAAAATCGATTTTGGAGGTAAAATTGTTAGGAAACTTTCTTTCCTGTTTATTTAATTGCATATAAAGTTCAAGTGCTGCCAAAAATTACAAGGAAGAGGCACTCCGATACAACCTGTATATCACATAAAGGAGGGCCTCATTCACATTGTGGTACAATTGTTCAGTAAGTGGGACTCCTATAGTATACTCATAAAGCCTATACACTACGTGAAAGGGCTGCCAAAAATTACAAGGAACCGGCACTCCAATACACTCTTTGTTACACATAAAGGAGTGCATTATACACACCCTGCTGCCGAGCTGACCATCTAAAAAAAAATTTGGGGCGAGGGTCTGCTGCCAAGCTGACCATGTAAAACATTTTGTGGATGAGGGCCTGCTGCCGAGCTGAGCATTGAAAAAAAATTTGTGGATGAGGGCCTGCTGCCGAGCTGACCATTTTTAAAATTGTGTGGAGGAGGGCCTGCTGCCAAGCTGACCATTTAAAAAAATTTGTGGATGATAGCCACAGCTCAGTCTGGTCCCTTATCTCCTGCCACAGCTCTGCGGCAGTGTACGGTTTGTCAAAAAGCAAATAAGTTTCAGCGCGGCCTGTTGCCGCTTCCCCACTGCAGTGCTACATAATTAAGAGGTGGAAGTGGAGGAGGAGGTGGAGGAGGAGAGGGGGGGGGGGGGGTGCAGCCACTAAACCCTCGCTCCTGGCTGAATGAATGTCACTGATATTTAGTGTAAACCCTCGCTCCTGGCTGAATGAATGTCACTGATATTTAGGATGCGCACACATTATACAGGAGTTATAGCGCAAGTAATGTCGCTGCCACCACCGCCTAATAAAATTTTTTACTGAATGAATGTCACAGATATTTAGGATGCGCACATGTTATACAGGAGGTATAGTGCAAGAATTGTCGCTGCCACCACTGCCTAATAAAAATGACACTGAATGAATGTCACTGATATTTAGGATGTGCACACGTTATACAGGAGATTTGGCGCTGGTAATGTCGCTGTCACCACCGGATAATAAAAAATTACACTGAATTAATGTCACTGATATTTAGGATGGGCAAATGTTATACTGGAGATGTAGCGCAGGTAATGTCGCTGCCACCAGCAGCAAAAATATTTGACTAAATGTCACAGATATTTCGGATATGCAAACGTTATACAGGAGATGTAGCGCAGGTAATTTAACTGCCCGCAGCGGACACAGTCTACAGAAAAAGTACACTGGATATTTTTTGGCTGAGCACACATTAACAGGAGATGTAATGCAGATAATGTCTCTGTGACCAGCGGCGAAAAAAATTACACGGAATGTCACTGATATTTCGTATGCACTAACGTTATACAAAAGATGTAGTGCATCTAATGTCACTGTCCACAGGGGACACCATGTACGGAAAAAGTACACTGGATATCAGTGATATTTTTGGGATGCACATACGTTACACAATAGATGTAGTGCAGATAATGTCGCTGTCTGCAGTGGCCTAACCATTGCATGCTATTTAGCGCAGGATGCGCTAAAAATTGATTTTGCTGCCACACACAATGGTCCTTAAAAGGACTTTTGGGTCTGTAAAGTTTTAGCAATTTAGGCCCCTTTCACACGGGCGAGTATTCCGCGCAGGTGCAATGCAATTGTACCCGCACTGAATCCGGACCCATTCATTTCTATGGGGCTGTGCATATGAGCTGTGATTTTCGCGCATCACTTTTGCGTTGCGTGAAAATCGCAGCATGCTCTATATTCTGCATTTTTCACTCAACGCAGGCACCATAGAAGTGAATGGGGCCACGTGAAAATTGCAGGCATCTGCAAGAAAATGCGGATGCGGTGCGATTTTCGCACATGGTTGCTAGGTGACGATCAGGCTGGGGACCAGATCTGTTTTATTTTCCCTTATAACATGGTTATAAGGGAAAATAATAGCATTCTGAATACAGAATGCAAAGTAAAATAGTGATGGAGGGGTTAAAAATAAAAAATAAATAACTCACCGAGTCCACTTGATCGCGTAGTTGCGGATCTCTGTCTTCTTCTGTAATGTTGAGCTGCCGGCTAAGGACCTGTGGTGCAGCTTTGCAGCTATGGAGCAGGTAAGTTAACTTTTATTTTTTATTTTTTAACCCCTCCATCCCTAATTTACTTTGCATTCTGTATTAAGAATGCTATTATTTTCCCTTATAAGCATGTTATAAGGGAAAATAATAAAATCTACACAACACCGAACCCAAACCTAAACTTCAGTGATAAAGTCCGGGTTTGGGTCTGTCCGGGTTTGGGTCTGGGTACCAAATATGGAAATTTTTTAACTCATTAAAACGCTTTGCACTCACGCGGAAAAATCGTGCATTTTACCGCAACGCACCCGCATCTTATCGGGCCCTCACACGCCACGCTCGTATGAAAGAGGCCTTAGAGCAGGTTGCGCTAAAAATATATATTGCTGCTGCCACACAGAGCAATAGTCCTTAAAAGGACTTTTGGGTCTCTAAAAAGTTTTTCAACAAACAAAATAACAAGTTTCACTCCCTACACTATCTTTCCCTTCTTCAGCACAGCTCTCCCTGACTAACACTGAACTGAACATGTGTCATCGGGTGCTATATAGCACCCGATGACGCTTTCCGGCCAGCCAATCAATGTAATGCCAGTAACCAACGTGGCTACGGCATTACAGTAAAGGGCAGTACTTACCAGCACCTTTATTGGCTGCGTAGCAGCCAACAAACGTGCGGGGAGGAGATTCGAGCATTGCACTCGAGCACATGCGGTATTCGGCTGAATACCGCCATGTGCCAAGCATTGAGATGTTCAAGCCGAACTAGTGTTCGGCCAAGCATGCTCGATCAACACTTGTAAGCACAGATTTTAAAGGCTATGTACACTTTTGTGAGATTTTAATTTTTTTTTTTTCCATTGTACTCATTTTGAGCTAAAAATAATTTTTTCAATTGTTTTTTGTTAAAAATGTTCATCCGTTTGTGATGGTCATTGTTTAGGTTTTTAAAATGTATTTTATATTAAATAATTACTTGGTAATAGTGATGACAATACATTTATACTCCACCTGAATTATAAGAAGCAATCTCTGGCTGGGAGAGCAAAAACACTGAATTTTAAAAAGGCCAATTTCCCCAGAATGAGAGCATGCGCGGCCCATGCTCCCATTTATTTGTATGGGGAAGAGGGCAATAGCCGAGCCAGCACTCGGCTATTTTCGGCGGCCCCATAGAAATGAATGGAGGGAGGCTGCGCATTGCGCCCTCCGTTCGTTTCCTGGCTCCATTCTCATTGTAGGTGCGGGTCCAAGTCGTGGGACCCGCATCTATCAGACAATGGGGGCATATCCTAGCAATATGCCTCCATTGCCTGAGATGGGAAAACCCCTTTAATAAAATCTGTAAAAAAAAGAGATAAAATCTGTAAAAATACAAAATAAACAGAAGGTGGCGAAAGAGAGCGAAGCAAAGTATGTCTCCTAACAGTAAAGAAGGATGCTCACTGAAGATAAGGAAAAGGCAAAAGAAGAGGAAGGAGCTGATATTGGTGGTGCCAGGGCTGTTAGAATTTCCAGTAATATACTCAGTTGGCTAACTTTAAAATGGTCCAAGCTGTTAAATAAGGTAACTCTATACTGACTCTATACTGACAAGGAATGTCCCACAGGATTGGCGCATGGCAAATGTGGTGCCAATATTCAAAAAGCATCCAAAAACAGAGCCTGGAAACTATAGGCCGGTAAGTTTAACATCTGTTGTGGGTAAACAGTTTGAAGGTTTTCTAAGAGATGCTATGTTACAGCATTTTAACGGAAATAAGCAAATAACGCCATATCGGCATGGCTTCTCGAGGGATTGGTCATGCCAAACTAATTTAATCAGTTTCTATGAGGAGGTAAGTTCTAGTCTTGACAGCGGTGAATCAATGGATGTCGTATATCTGGACTTCTCCAAAGCATTTGACACTGTACCACATAAAAGGTTAGTATATAAAATGAGAATGCTCGTACTGGGAGAAAACGTCTGTATGTGGGTAAGTAACTGGCTCAATGATAGAAAACAGAGGGTGGTTATTAACAGTACACACTCAGATTGGGTCACTGTCACTAGTGGGGTACCTCAGGGGTCAGTATTGGGCCCTATTCTCTTCAATATATTTATTAATGATCTTGTAGAAGGCTTGCATAGTAAAGTATCAATTTTTGCAGATGACACTAAACTGTGTAAAGCAATTAACACTGAAGAGGACAGTATACTATTACAGAGGGATCTGGATAGATTGGAGGCTTGGGCAGATAAGTGGCAGATGAGGTTTAACACTGACAAATGTAAAGTTATGCACATGGGAAAGAATAATGCAAGTCACCCGTACATACTAAATGGTAAAACACTTGGTAACACTGACATGGAAAAGGATCTAGGAATTTTAATAAACAGCAAACTAAGCTGCAAAAACCAGTGTCAGGCAGCTGCTGCCAAGGCCAATAAGATAATGGGTTGCATCAGAAGGGGCATAGATTCCCGTGATAAGAACATAGTCCTGCCACTTTACAAATCATTAGTCAGACCACACATGGAATACTGTGTACAGTTCTGGGCTGCTGTGAACAAGGCAGACATAGCAGTGCTGGAGAGGGTCCAGGGGAGGGCAAATAAAGTAATAACTGGAATGGGGCAACTACAGTACCCTGAAAAATTATCAAAATAAGGGTTATTCACTTTAGAAAAAAGACGACTGAGGGGAGATCTAATTACGATGTATAAATATATCAGGGGTCAGTACAGAGATCTCTCCCATCATCTATTTATCCCCAGGACTGTGACTGTGACGAGGGGACATCCTCTGTGTCTGGAGGAAAGAAGATTTGACACAAACATAGAAGAGGATTCTTTACGGTAAGAGCAGTGAGACTATGGAACTCTCTGCCTGAGGAGGTGGTGATGGTGAGTACAATAAAGGAATTCAAGAGGGGCCTGGATGTATTTCTGGAGTATAATAATATTACAGGCTATAGATTCTAGAGCGGGGTCGTTGATCCAGGGATTTATTCTGATTGCCTGATTGGAGTCGGGAAGGAATTTTTTATTCCCCTAAAGTGGGGAAAATTGGCTTCTACCTCACAGTTTTTTTTTTTTTTTTGCCTTCCTCTGGATCAACTTGCAGTATGACAGGCCGGACTGGATGGACAAATGTCTTTTTTCGGCCTTATGTACCATGTTACTATGTGAATGTGAAAAAGGATCCAGGTCCAGATGTATTACACCCAAGAGTTCTTAAAGGGAATCTGTCACCTGGTTTAAGCATATAAAGGTGTTACTACTGCCATGTACAATAAAATACCTTATTTCTTTCTGTAGTCTTAATATTTTGTTTCATGGTTTCATTAGCGATAAAATCCACTTTTTATGTTATGCAAATATGTGTCCAAGGTGCCCAGAGGGGCATTATTCTTCTTCTTTGAAGCCCAGTAACTCCCCCAAACAGTGCTCAGCTTGCCTTTCTTTAGAGCCCAAGCACGCCTCTTCCAGCATAAGTAACTGCACACACCCAAACTCTTTGCCGCCGTCCCTCTCCGCTATGTAAAATCTCACTCAGGCGCAGTACCGTGGACTGCCTGCGTGTTGTAGAAGCTCCTGAGGGCAACAGCTTCAAATGTGTCACTGGGCATGCGCCGAGCATATGCCAAACCCAATGACAAATTTAAAGCTATTGCCCTCAGAAGCTTCTACATCGCGCAGGCAGTCCGTGGTACTGCGCCTGCATGAGATTTGATAGCAAGTTTGGGTGTGGGCAGTTACTTATGCTGGAAGAGGCATGCTTGGGCTCTAAACGAAGGCAGGCTGGGCACTGTACGGGGGAGTTATTGGGCTCCAGAAAAGGATAATATTGCCCCTCTGGGCACCTTGGACACTTATTTGCATAACCTAAAAAGTGGATTTTATCGCTAATGAAACCATGAAACAAAAAATGAAGACTAAAGCAAGAAATAAGGTATTTTATTGTACATGGCAGTAGTAACACCTTAATATGCTCAAACCAGGTGACAGATTCCCTTTAAAGAGCTTTGTTCAGTTATTGATGTGCACTTGTTTATAATTCGAGATGGCCTTGCGGTTTGCGGCTAGCTTTGCTCGTTCACGATTCGCTGAACATTCAAACATATGGCAAAATTTGCACGCGCCATATTTGTTTGCATAGCACCGAACTTTGACCCATGACACATCCATCAGGTGGGACAGGACAGCCAATTGAGACGTTTCAGCACATGGACACACTCCGTACCCTGTAAATAAACCCAATCTGGCAGCCATTTTATATTCAGTTTTTTGTCAGTGTAGGGAACGGTTTCTGTGTGGAGCAGGGACAGACTGTTAGTGACACCAAATGCTAGCTAATAGGGCTACAAAAGTCCTTTTAAGGACTGGAATAGGTGTGCTATCGAGAGGTGTGACATACATAGGGGTGTGATATACTTATAATATACTTTCTAAGGGCTCTTTCACACCTGCGTTCTTTTCTTCCGGCATAGAGTTCCGTCGTCGGGGCTCTATGCCGGAAGAATCCTGATCAGTTTTATCCTAATGCATTCTGAATGGAGAGAAATCCGTTCAGGATGCAACAGGATGTCTTCAGTTCAGGACCGGAACGTTTTTTGGCCGGAGAAAATACCGGAGCATGCTGCGCTTTTTGCTCCGGCCAAAAATCCTGAACACTTGCCACAAGACCGGATCCGGAATTAATGCCCATTGAAAGGCATTAATCCGGATCCGGTCTTAAGCTAAACGTCGTTTTGGCGCATTGCCGGATCTGATGTTTAGCTTTTTCTGAATGGTTACCATGGCTGCCGGGACGCTAAAGTCCTGGCAGCCATGGTAAAGTGTAGTGGGGAGTGGGGGAGCAGGATACTTACCGTTCGTCCGGCTCCCCGGGCGCTCCAGAGTGACGTCAGGGCGCTCCACACACGGATGAAGTGATCGCATGGCATGTCATCCATGCGCATCGGGCGCTCTGACGTCACTCTGGAGCGCCCCAGGAGCTGCACGGACTGTAAGTATACTGCTCCCCTGCTCCCCACTACTACTATGGCAACCAGGACTTTAATAGCATCTTGGCTGCCATAGTAACACTAAACGCATTTTGAAGACGGATCCGTCTTCAAATGCTTTCAGTTCACTTGCGTTTTTCCGAATCCGGCGTGTAATTCCGGCAAGTGGAGTACACGCCGGATCCGGACAACGCAAGTGTGAAAGAGCCCTAACATAGAAAGTATATAATAGTGCATTTGTATTGTGCAGCAGTTGTGTGCGGTTCTGATGAGATACCGCAGCTAGATAGAGGGACAAACGCTATTGGAATAAGTAATTGAAACTGGTGTGATATACATGTTGCCCCCCAAAACAAACTAATTGAGGGGTGTAATATACCTATAATATACCTTCTAACATAGAAAGTATATTATAGTGCATTTGTATTGTGCAGCAGTTGTTAGCGGTTCTGCTGAGATATCGTAGCTAGATAGACAGACAAATGCTATTGGAATAACTAATTGCAACTGGTGTGATATACCTGTTGCCCCCAGAAAAACAGATCAAATACTCATTATTGGGTTCTATATACTGGTTTCCACAAAATACTGGGTATTGATATACCGGCTTCCACCAAATATTGTTTGAGGCCTGCGATACACCAGCTTCCCACAAATATTAATTAAGGGGTTTGATTTACCAAGTTACAGCAAATACTCATTATTGGGTTCTATATACCTGTTTCCACAAAATACTGATACAGGGTATTGATATACCGGCTTCCACCAAATATTGATTGGGGCCTGCGATACACCAGCTTCCACCAAATATTGATTAAGGGTTTTGATTTACCGGCTTCCAGCAAATACTCATTATTGGATTCTATATACATGTTTCCACAAAATACTGATAGAAGGTATTGATATACCGGCTTCCACCAAATGTTTATTGAGGCCATGAGATACACCAGCTTCCCACAAATATTAATTAAGGGGTTTGATTTACCAAGTTACAGCAAATACTCATTATTGGATTCTATATACATGTTTCCACAAAATACTGATACAGGGTATTGATATACCGGCTTCCACCAAATATTTATTGAGGCCATGAGATACACCAGCTTCCACCAAATATTGATTAAGGGTTTTGATTTACCGGCTTCCAGCAAATACTCATTATTGGATTCTATATACATGTTTCCACAAAATACTAATAGAGGGGATTGATATACCGGCTTCCACCAAATATTTATTGAGGCCATGAGATACACCAGCTTCCCACAAATATTGATTAAGGGGTTTGATTTACCGGCTTCCAGCAAATACTCATTATTGGGTTCTATATACCTGTTACGTCACTTCCGGTCCCGGACCTGCAGCCGGCGGAGGACAAATTAACCAATGTGTGCCGATTGTTTGTAAGATATTCCTGTTTACCGTGACACACTTGTTATAGCCGAATACTGGCTAAGTATTATGATGAAGTTGTCAATGTTTGTCTGCATTTTCGGTGGGCGCTGGCCTTCACTTCCGGTTTGCGTTCCACGCTGGAATGCATGGGGTGGACGCAAACCGGAAGTGACGCTGTGCTACCCGTTTTTGGCGCCATATTTGATTTAAATAAGCTAGTTTCTTCACCATTAGACATGCTCCTGATGAAGGGGACTTATATATCCCCGAAACGCGTTGAGCCTTCTCCTCACCCCACCCTGACTACTCAATAAAAGGAATTAACAAGAAGTTCCAGTTGAAGGACTGCCGTTTATTTCCTGACTTTCTAGAAGCGAGCCAGGCGCAGGAGGAAGGGTTTGGGGGTGTTTTGAGTTTATCCCCCATCTCTCCTCCTGGGTGAAGTAAGTATAAACCAAGTTTTTTATTATAGATTTGGTTTACATACTACTGGCTGAATATATACAATTTATTTTATCTATAGTCTGATAAAATTATGTTATGAATATCACCTTTTATAAAGAATTTTTATGAATTTAGAATTTTATAAATTTAGAATTTCTGTTGACTACTAACGGAAGAGTGGCGCCTCCTTATGGGATAAAAATCTTTTTTCTCAAACTGCCTATTCCTGTCTAGGTACACTTTCCTAGCTAGTTATATCCCGTCGGCAGCCTTCTTTTCAAATTGCATAGATTCCAAACCACTTAGATTCTGGTGGTCATTGTATTTTACTACCTTATGTTTTAAACATTTTTTTACAGTTCTAGTAAAAGTTTGTCGTATCCATACCTATTGAAGCCCTGCGAGTTAAGTTTCCTGATCCTCTTTCAGAGAAGTCAGGTGATTAACCCCCTCTTTTTTCTTTTCTGTCCCTCACCAGATGTAAGGCAGCTATCCTATTAGTCAATGTTCAGCTCTTAAAATCAGCCTTGAAACATGACTACCTTATGTGTCGCCCCCAATTCCTCATAGATTGTAAGCTCTTGCAAGCAGGGCCCTGACTCCTAGTGTTTCAGTTGCATATTATCCAGTTATTTTTGTTTTGTATATGAACCCTATGAACTTGTAAAGCACTGCGGAACATTGTGGCGCTATATAAATACATTTTATTAAATTATTATTATTATTATAAAGCTTGTTAACAGCTCATTTTAAGAGCTCATTAAGTCTCCTCCCACTGATTAAGGTGCTCTCTCCCTAAGGAGAGTTAGTTCCCCCCTTGCTCGGACACAGGCCTCCTACCCAGTTAAGCCAGTACTCTCTGCTCTGCACTGATGAGGGGCAATCACCCCAAAACAGCTGTCTGCAGATGAGGTGCTGGCTTATTTAATATCCAAATCGTGTCTCAAGGCTAATTTTAAGAGCTGAATATTGACTTATAGGATAGCTGTCATACATCTGGTGGCATTAGAGGCAAAGCTTGTTAAGAGCTCATTTGCATTTCTTCCCCTTCAAGAATTCCAGAGGAGCATGTATGGTCTATAAGACTCCTCACACTGAATAAGGTGCTCTCTCCCTAAGAAGAGTTAGTTCCCCCCCTGTTTCCACAAAATACTGATTGAGGCCTGCGATACACCAGCTTTCGAGTTGAGCGGACACCTGGATGTTCGGGTTCGACAGGTTCGGCCGAACTTCACAAAAAAGTTAGAGTTCGGGACCTGAACCCAATCTACATTGAAGTCAAAGGGGACCCAAACTTTTGAGCACTAAAATGGCTCTAAAAATGTAATGGAAAGGGCTAGACGGCTGAAAATGGCAGCAGAATGTGGTTAATAGCATGACAAGTGCTCTGGATAAGGAAATGACTTTAAATAACATAAAATATGTAAAAATAAAAACTAATAATCCTGATCTAGGAGGACGAGGTCCATGTGGAGTAGGAGGTTGAGGAGGCAGTAGATGTGGTGGTGTAGGTGGAAGCGGCGGTGGAGGAGGAAGTAGCCTACACAGTTTTTTGGTTTACATTTTTATTTTATTTTTTTTTGTTTAAATTAAGGTGCACCCCAAAACATTGGGAAATATAACCTGTGATAACACCTTCCAGTCGTGCTAAACACACGTTCAGACAATACACTGGCTGCAAGGCAAGCTAGCACCTCCAAGGCGTAAAGGGCAAGCTCAGGCCATGTGCCCAATTTGGAGACCCAGAAGTTGAAGGGGGCAGACCCATCAGTCAGTACGTGTAGGTGTGTGCACACATACTGCCCCACCATGTCGCACGTCCCTGTGATGTTCATGATCCAATTTGATATCTTCTCTATCAACTTTCGATGTTCTTTTCTGCGCCTACCATGTTGATCAGGGTTCCATGCCGGAGAGGGAGCATGAGAAAGGGATACTACATCCAAGGGAGGTCAATGGATGAAATTCAATGTGATTGAGCGGAAACGTGGGACAAAGTATTGAAGCAAAAGCTTCTAAGTTAAGGAGGGGGCGCGCAGCAATTACCCACTCTCGACTCAGGGTGGTAGTGACGATAAATAATAATACAGGACCCTTAAGATGCCCTGTTATTGGATATCTTTTATATCTCGATGTTCTTTTCTGTGCCTACCATGTTGATCCCGGTTATCGGCGAATCAGGGTTCTACGCCGGAGAGGGAGCATGAGAAAGAGATACCACATCCAAGGAAGGTCAATGGATGAAATAAAATGTTGATCGAGCGGAAAAGTGGGACAAATTATTGAAGCTTAAAAGTAAAGGAGGTGGCGCCAGTCAATTAAAAAAGAACTTTTGAAATTTAATTCCCTGTCACCTATGCAGAGCAGTGGTTTCTATACAGAAAAATTGGTAAAATGTTACCTGACAATGTAACAGACGATTTTTTAAAATTTAGGTCCCTATCACCTATGCAGTGCAGGGGTTTATTCACGGCAAAAATAGTCAAATGTCACCCAAGAATGTAACAGACAAATTAGTGAAATGTTTTTATTTGTCTACTTGGTAGAGCAGGGGCATATCACACCCAAAAATTTGTGAATTTCACCTGAGAATGTAACAGACAAATTAGTAAAATTTTTTTATTTGTCTACTAGGTAGAGCAAGGGTATATCACACACAAACATTTGAGAATTTCACCCGAGAATGTAACAGACAAATTAATCAAATGTTTTTGCCTATTATGAAGAGAAGGGGTATATCACACCCAAAAATTTGTGAATTTCACCCGAATATGTAACAGACAAATTAGTGAAATATTTTTACCTGTCTACTAGGTATAACAGTGGTAGATCACAGCCAAAAATTGGTGAATTTCACCCGAAAATATAATAGACAAATGAGTGAAATGACATAAAATACGCACAAATAAAAAAAAAATCTTGATTTATGAGGTGGAGGTCCATATAGAGTAGGAGTTTGAGGAGGCGGAGGACGTAGTGGTGTAGGTGGAAGTGGCTGTGGAGGAGGACGAGGTAGCCAACACAGTTTTTTTGTTATTATTATTATTATTTTTTATTATGGTACACTCCAAAAAAGTGGGAAATATCCAAAATACAACAATGAGCTATTGCGCTGTAGTATAACAATGGCTGGGTAAGGCCGGTATACATGTCTATTCTGCACAAGGTACGGACAAGTCCTGTGGGATCCATGCCTGGTTCATTTTAATGAATGTGAGCGTGTCCACATTGGCTCTGGACAGACGGCTGTGCTTATCTGTAATAACGCCGCCTGCTGTGCTAAACACACGTTCAGACAGATGCAGAAAAGGCTGTAAATTTAGTTTTTTGCCCAAAATGGGTGTTTTTTTAAACCCGGAATATTATTACAGTATTTCAAGCTTGTATCTCACACTGACAGATGCAGCCAAGACCACAAATTTAGCATTTGGCCTAGCAGTATCTAAGGCTTGTATATTACACTGACAGATTTAGCCCAGGCCGCAAATTTTGTATTTGGACCAAAATGGGTGTTTTTTGAATAACCGAATAGAACAGCAGTATCTAACGCGTGTATCTCATACTGACAGATGAAGCAAAGGCTGAAAATGAATTGTTTTGCCCAAACTTGGTGTTTTTTTAAACCAAGAATATTATTGCAGTATTTCTAGCTTGTATCTAACACTGACAGATGCAGCAAAGGCAGCAAATACATTTTTTGCCCAAAATGTGTGTTTTTTAAACCCAAAATATTATTGTAGTATTTCTAGCTTGTATCTCACACTGACAGATTTTTTAAATAACAGAATAGAACAGCAGTATCTAAGGCGTGTATCTCACACTGACAGATGCAGCAAAGGCTGCAAATTTAGTTTTTTGACCCAAAAAGTTTTTTTTTTTTAAACCCAGAATATTATTGCAGTATTTCTAGCTTGTATCTCACACTGACAGATGCTGCCAAGGCCGCAAATATTGCATTTGGCCTAAAGTAGATATATTTTTTTTAATAACAGAATAGAACAGCAGTATCTAATGCGTGTATCTCATACTGACAGATGCAGCAAAGGCCTCAAATTTAGTATTTGGCCTAAAGTAGTTTTTTTAATAACAGAATAGAACAGCAGTATCTAATGCGTGTATCTCATACTGACAGATGCAGCAAAGGCCGCAAATTTAGTATTTGGCCCAAAACGGGTGTTTTTTTAATAACAGAATAGAACAGCAGTAGAGTTGAGCAGACACCTGGATGTTTAGGTTTGACGGGTTCGGGACCCGAACTTTACCCCAAACTTTTGAGCACTAAAATGGCTGTAAAAATATCATGGAAAGGGCTAAAGGGGTGCAAATGTTGTCAATTTGTGGTTAAGAGCATGGAAAGTGCTCTGCAAACAAATGTGGATAGGGAAATGATTTAAAATAACATAAAATAGGGAAAAGCTATTAGGCGCAAATGTGGGCCAAAAGAGTATAGTAGAAATGTGGGACAGATTATTGAAGTGCAAATGTGGAACAACTTGTTTAATTTTAAGCATTGAATCAAAGGAGGTGGCGCGCATCAATTAAAGAAGCATTTCAGAAATGTTATTCCCTGTCACCTATGCAGAGCAGGGGTTTATTCATGTCTAAAATTGTATAATGTCAACCCAAGAGTATAACAGAAAAATTACATAAAATGTATTAACCTGTCTACTTGGTAGAGCAGGGATCTATGACAGAAAAAAAATTGTTTTTTGTCACCCTAAAATGTAAAATAAAAATTATTGAAATTTATTAAGCTGTCAACTTGTTTAGAGGAGGGGTATATTACACCCCAAAATTTGTGAATTTGACCCAAAAATGTAACATTATTGCGACCCATCCATGATAAGAATGGTAGGGACCACGAGTCTAAGGTCAGTTTGAATTTTGATAGAATGGGGGCGTAATTCACTGCATACAGGTCTTTCCATGTAGAGCTGATCTTCAGGCTGAGATATGTGATGTGAGATTTGGGCTAATAGTATGGGTAAAGTGTTTGAAGTAGTTCAGTCTCCTTACTATGCAAATTAAAACCCAAGGCCTCCGATTTAGTGGTATTAATTTTAAAATTAGAAATTCGTCCATATTCCTGAAGCAACGATTGAAGAGCAGGGAAAGCGGAGGATGGATTAGTCAGAATTAATAAAATGTCATCAGCATATGCCGCCGTGTTGTGTGTCCGGGTGCCATCATCGAATCCCTTAATGTCTGGGTGTGCTCTGATGGCTGCCAGGAGAGGTTCTAATGATAGTAAGAACAGAATTGGTGAAAGTGGGCAACCTTGACGGGTTCCATTATTTATATGGAAAGGGGCTGAAAGAGATTGATTAATGCATAGTTTGGCTGTAGGTCTAGAGTACATAACAAAGATCGCATCAATAAAGGCCTGGGGGAATTTTAAGTGTAACAATACTTGTTTCATGTAGAACCAGTCCACCCTATCGAAAGCTTTTTCTGCATCGGTCCCAAGTAGAACCAGTGGTTGCTTACTATGGGACACTATTTGGATTAGTGAGCGAATCCTCATAGTATTGTTCTTCCCCTCTCTTCCGGACACAAATCCGACCTGCTCAGGCGAGATCAGGTCGGGTAATATAGGTTTGAGTCTGTTAGCTAATAGGTTGGTGTATAATTTTAGGTCAGTATTCAGGAGTGAGATGGGTCTGTAACTACCACAATTGCAGGGTATTTGCCCTCTTTGTGGATGAGAGTGATGTATGCCTCTAAAGCATGTTGAGGTATGTCAGATCCTGAGAGATAGGATTTTAATGTGTCCGTCAGCTGGGGGAGGAGAACTGAGGAGAGAAAGTTATAATAAGAACAGGGTAGGCCATCAGGGCCCGGGGTTTTATTCTTAGGGCATCTCTTTAGTGTGGATCATACCTCTTCTATCGAGAAAGGCTTGAGTAGAGACACATGGAAGTTGAGATTTAGTTTGGGGAGATCTAACCGTGAAAGGAAGTCTGAAATGGCCGAATGATGTGATCTTTGACCATGCCCTCCATCCACTGGGGGAAGTTAGTATAAAGATGAGTAGAATCGTATGAATTCGGCCTCTATTTCTAATGGGGCTGATGTGATATTTCCTGAGTCCTGTCTAATCCCAGTGATGTTAGTATAAGTTTTTTTCCGTTTAATGAGGGACATCATTAGTTTCGATGTTTTGTCTCCATGTGCGTAAAATGAATGTTTGGTTGACATATATATTTTTGCAGAGGATTTATTCAGTACATCTTTGAGTTGCAGATGGGCTTCAGTAAGATTTGGAGATGGGGGTTCATTAGGGATTGTTTGTGGATACTCTACAATCTAAGTATTTTGGTGTATAATGATAGTATTTTATGATCTCTTTGCATTTTGTGGAACGTGCCTGCTGAAATAAACTCTCCTCGAACGGTGGCCTTGTGTGCTTCCCAGACAAAAGGAATCGAGGTACCCTTGTCTCGGTTTTGTTGGAAATATAATTCCAGGCGTGTATTAATCTTGTTATATATCGAGGGGATGGATAATAATGTTTCAATAAGCCTCCATGGGGGTTTAGCCTGTGTTACGTTTTTAACAAGCAAAGTCATTTCTAGAGGGGAATGATCAGAATGACTGGGGACAATTGTTATAGAACAGAGTTTTGGAAGTGAAGATTGTTGTAGAAAAAAAATAGTCTATTATGTGATAGGAGTTATGTGGAGCTGAATACAAGGTGTAGTCACGATCAGTGGGGTGATCGAAACGCCATACATCTCTTAGGGAGAAGAGTTGGAGGGAGTGGTTAATATGATTAAGTGCCCTGTAAGACAGAGCAGATTTGCCTGTGGATGTGTCCAACAATTGAAGTTTCCACCAACCACTAACATCCCCTGTGATACTCCGTTTATCAATGTGAGGACGTCACGTAACCAAGGAGCTTGTTTTGTGTTTGAGGCGTAGAGATTAGCTAACGTGACTAGTATACCGTTCAGTTTCCCAACAAGTATCAAGAATCTACCGTCCTTATCCTTTTGTAGAAGGTCTAAGTCAAAAGATACACGCTTCGAAAATACGATGGCTACACCTTTTGAGTTCTTAGTAGGGGTGTGGGAGTGGAACCATTTATCAAAGAAGTGTCCTCGCAAGGTCGGGGTCTTTTCCTCTCGGAAATGAGTTTCCTGTAGGAAAATGACATCTGCGTGGGCTTTTTTCAAAGCGTGCAGGGTTTGACTGCGCTTGACTGCCATTGTAAGAGATAAATTTTAGGTTGGCCATATGAGAATATAAATAATCAGTGCCTCTGGAGTGTATGTGGACTAAATTGTGTTGTGTTGGTTATGCCCCACGCCCTTAGGGGCTGAGGTGATGGTGGGGAAGGAGGGGAATAGACGGGAGGGGGGGTGGTAAAGAACATTAAGTAGAATATTAAGATGAACATTGCATCTTAAAGAGATCAATACTGATAAAAGTATAGAAAAGTAACAAAAGCAACATGAACTGACAGCCGGGAGGGTTATGGCTGAAATAAAGGACTTATGTGTGTGTGGGTGATGAACAGTAATAAACAACATACATGAGTACTGCCCTTAAAGTCCAAGGCACTCAATCAGAGGGGAATGGATCATTTAAAGTAGCGCTGCTGGGGAGCCACAAATTTTCAGTCATCTCCTTCAGGTAGGAACGTGGGATTACAGGATTAGGGCCATGAGATGCTAAAATGACATCCCGTTGTCCCTGTTCTTGGCTATCCCGCAGCACTCAGACAGGATCATCCTGTTCTGGGACAGGATTATCCTCTATACCAACATAATAATATAATGTCCTGTAAATCAGGATAGAGAGATAGAACTGCTGATTGATAAACATTAAGGACTGCCTAAGGCAGATGTGGGACGGAGGGGGGGGGGGGGGGCCGGAACTTGGGACCCGCGCGTCTCCAAAATGGAAACTAGGAAGTTAGAACTGAAATGAAAACTATAGGGATAATAAGGAGTGAAGAGGTAAGACCTCAATATATCAGGGACCTCCTCCACCCTGTCCCCCATGTAAAAAGGAACACTATCGATATAAAATGATCCTAACAACAATAATGTAATATGTATAGTAGTGTATCCTAGCTAAAGTATATCACCCAGTTCCGCTGGGGTTCAGGTCGGGTCCATCTCAATTCTCCTGGGGGTCATCTTCCCTTGTCTTTTCCGATTCTTGTTTCTTTTTTCGGATCCTGCGGTTCCCCATGGTGTAGGTGGAGGGATCGTAGGTAGACCAGTAAGGTCTTGAATCCGGGACCAATCTGGAATGTCTATATCTGAGATGTTGAACTGCGCTAGGAGATCTGGTAGTTCCGCATGGTCTCGAAGAATAAATCTTTTCCCATCATGAGAGAAGGAAAGACCAAACGGAAACAGCCATTTGTAAGGGATGTTCCTTCTCCGTAATACTTAGTGAGAGGTCTCAGGATATTTCTCTTAAAGAGCGTGACCCTCGCCAGGTCTTGGAAGATAGAGATCGCCGAACACTCTAGTGGGTTAGGGGGGTTTGTGCGAGCTAGTCGCAGGATGTCGTCTCTTACTTTGGAGTGAAACAAGCGACAAATAACGTCTCTGGGAGGCTCTTTTGAGGAAGGTTTAGCCCTTAGGGATCTGTGAGCCCTTTCAATAGTTATTTCCAGAGGGTAGTTGTCCCCCAGAATCACCATGAAGATCTGTTTAACATTGTCAGGGAGAGTTTCTGGGAGGAAAGATTCAGGGATTCACTTGATCCGTAAATTATTACATCTGGCATGGTTTTCTTGATCTTCCATCCAGTTGATGATCTTGTTCATATGTGATTGGCAGGAGGTAAATGTGGTTGTCATCGCTTCATCGTGTAGGAGACAAGTTGAGATTGTACACTCTCTAGTTGTTCGACCCTGCCTCCAATTGCTCCTTACGTCTTGTTTAAAGTCCTGTAACTCTTTAAGCACTGGCTCCAAAGCCTTGGAGAGGGTTTTCCCCAGGAAATTTCTTGAAATAGGGAGGCTCCGTTCCTCCTGTGTCTCCTCTGCATCGCTTTCCATGTCTGAGAGATCATGTGGCGTGTGGACATGTTTTTTTTCTTATGCAGAGATCAATGGAGGGGTATGCTTAATAGAAGATGTCCCTTGTTTTTTTGGGATATAATAGTCTAAAGAGCCTGTTAATTTCGTAGTAGAAGTTGTACTGGTTAACCAGAGATAATCCCCGTTAATTTCGGGTGACGTGGGAGATGAGCAGTAGAAATTTGGTAGGGCACTCGCTGCAGGTGACCCTCATCGGCCGGTCAAAGAATGTCTATGTCGACATTGTGCTTCCGCCAAGGGGGGGCAAATAAAAGTTGGGACAATGTACTTGAAAATCTTAGGAGGAATAAGTCAGGTTTGCTTGAAGGTGTAACACTGTAGCAGAAAAATTGGGTCAGAGGCCCTTTAAGAGACAACTTTGGTGGTCCCAAAATAGAGACCTAGAAAAATTTAGAGTTTGAAGAGGCGGTGGATGTAGCGGTGGAGGTGGAAGCGGCGGTGTAGGAGGACAAGGTAGCCAACACAGGTTTTTGGTAACATTTTAATTTTTTTTTATTAGGGTACACTCTAAAAAAGAGTGAAATTCAAAAATACAAGCACTCTGAGGAGCGATGTGAAGGCTTGACCTGTGGCCTGAGCTATCCCAATTTGGGATAAAACTTCTGGCCTGCCCCGCTTCAAGTGTCCTGTCAGAAAGGACCTTCAGTGCAGCAGTAGGGATTGTCACTGAGAAGAGAAGTCGCCTAGGTCAAAAAAGTCTAGATTACCTCACCTTTATTAAGATGAATGAGGCATGGATCCCGAAGGGACTGACAGTGGGTGATACATTTGACTAAAAAAGGCCTGATGAGATGAGAGGCCTTGGGCTAAAAATGGTCCACATGCTGCTGTATTTTATCTCTGCATGCCGGATGACTTGCGTGACTTCTCCGCCAGCAACTAGGGTTCAAGCCTGAATTTTTTAGGGCACTTTCTGCCTGGAAAATGTCAATTTTTCCGGTTAGCAGCAGCTGCAACAATGCCTAATTTTTCAGGCATGTATACATGCCTACTAGGTATAGCATCACACCCAAAAATTGGTTTATTTGACCCGGAAAAAAAAATGACAAAGTAGTGAAATGATATAAAATAAAATACGTACAAATAAAAAATAATTTGATTTTAAGATTTGATTCATGAGGTGGAGTTCCATATGATGTAGGAGTTTGAAGAGTCGGTGGACGTAGCGGTGGAGGTGGAAGCGGCGGTGGAGGAGGATGAGGCAGCCAACACAGGTTTTTGGTTACATTATTTTTTTTTTATTAGGGTACACTCTAAAAGAGAGTGAAATTTCCAAAATACAAGAATGAGCAATTGTGCTGCAGTATAACTGTTGAGGAAGGGTTGAGACAGATGCATATATATACATATATGCATGCAAACACGTGCATGCATGTATGATATATATGCATGCATTAATGGTCACTTTATAGGAGGATGTGCGCAGATGTGCCCAGCATCTGCGCACATCTGCCCTTGGTGGTCCACAGGGGCTCATGGTGGCCCCTGTGGGAAATATGTGGTCCCTGCAAGGAGTGCCCCCTTATAATGTAAAGGCTGTACCCCCTTATAATATAAATGTGCCCCCTTATATATGTGCCCTCTTATAATGTAAAATATGCGCCCCTTATAATATAAGATATCCCCCTTATAATATAGTATGTATGCCTCCATAGGCCCCAATATCTGCAACCGGGTGCATCAGTGTGAATGTGCCCCAAGCATTCACACTGATGCAATCTGGTTGATTGCATCAGGATGACCGGACAAAGGTCCGGTCATCCTGATGGCTACAAAGGACTCGGGTTCAATAGAAATTGAGTCCTTTGTCCTAATTATCTCCAGTGCTGCTGGAGATAATTATGCATGATAGAAGGGAGGGAGAAACCTCCTTCTATTATGCGCATTCCGACAGTGCGATTACCATCGCGCTGTCTGGAATGCTAAAAGCTACAGATGGGAGAACAAAGGCATCTCCCGCCTGTTAGCACATAGCGCGTCCCCATGGCGTCATATCACTGCGCCGACCCACGTGGCTCTGATGGTCGCGCGCGGATAAATATCCGGCGGCCCCTGCACTCAGGAGAAAGGGTCGGGACCCCCACCTTGAAGGAGAGTGCATCCTGCGCTCAGGAAGAGGACCCTGACCGGCCCCTCTGAAGGAGAGCGCAATCGTCGCTCAAGAGGAACGGAGCGACCCCCCCATGGCTGAACTAAGTATCCCCTCCTTCTTCCCATGTCCCCTATCCCACCAACGTTATTAACCCCTATCCCACCAACCCTTACACCCTTGACCCCCTAAACCTTACACCCCTGAGACCCCTGACCCCCACCACTTAACCCTTAGACCCCTGGCAGTCCCCTTCACCTCTGAACCCTGATTAACCCCTGACCTACACCCCTGGTGGCAACGCTGCATCCCTGCCACACTTCCCCTCATTGTACACTTGCAGGGTATTAACCCCTGCATTGCTGTACAGCCCTGATCACCCCCATTGTTAACCCTTCCCTGATCTACTCAGCAGCCCTGATCATTACTGTATTTGTGTCTGTGGCCTGCATACACCCCTGCAGTGCCATTGTTAACCCTCGTCGTACCCATAGGGACAGTAAGTAGAACTAGGTGGGTGGGCTGCTAATACTTGTATGTGTGAACTGTATAGTTAGTTTATGGGTGGAATTTGGGAACGTGTAGTGTAGTTTAGTATTATATATTTAGTGCTGTATTGTTAGTGTATTGAGTCGAATATCTCTTGTTCACGTTCGCCACGGCCGCCCCCTATTTGTCATCATTGAGCAAACTTTGACCCTGTAGCTCACAGTCAGCAGACACATTCCAGCCAATCAGCATACCCTCCCTCCCAGACCCTCCCACCTCCTAGCAAAAAGCAAGGACAGCATCCTTAGATTCATTCGGAAGCTGCAGTGTTAGTGAGAGGAGGGACAGTGCAGCTGCTGCTGATTTAGTAGGGAAATCGAGAGCCAGGCCAGTGTATTCAGTGTCCACTCCAGTCCTGAAAGACTAATCTGATCTGCTGTAAGGACAGCGTCCAGACAGCACCCCAAAAAGCCCTTTTTAGGGCTAGTATATCAGTCTGCTTTTTTATTTTTTTCCTCTGTAATCTAATTGCAGTTGCCTGCCAGCATGTATGTCAGGCCCACAATGTATACTGTGCCCACTTGCCCAGTGCCACCACTCATATCTGGTGTCACAGTAGCTTTCATTTAAAACAAAATTAAAAATGTTTGACTGTAATATAATTGCAGTTAGTTGTCTGCAAGCGTGTGTGTCAGGCCTTTAGCGTCAGCCTGTACTGTGCCAACTACTGCTAGTGCACAGTGCCACCAGTGCCACTCATATCTGGTGTCACAGACAGTAGATTACATTTTAAAAAACAAAAACTTTTTTTACTTTAATATATTTGCAGTTAGTTGCCTGCAAGCGTGTGTGTCGGGCCTTTAGCGTCAGCGTGTACTGTGCCAACTACTGCCAGTGAACAGTGACACCACTCATATCTGGTGCCAAAGTAGATTACATTAAAAAAAAAAATGCAATTTTGACTGTAATATAATTGCAGTTACTTGGCTGCAAGCGTGTGTGTCAGGCCTACAGCGTCAGCATGTACTGTGCCAACTACTGCCAGTGAACAGTGACACCACTCTTATCTTGTGTCAAAGTAGATTGCATTTTTTTTTTAAACTGCAATTTTGACTGTAATATAATTGCAGTTACTTGGCTGCAAGCGTGTGTGTCAGGCCTACAGCGTCAGCGTGTACTATGCCAACTACTGCCAGTGAACAGTGACTCACTCTTATCTTGTGTCAAAGTAAATTACATTTAAAAAAAAATGCAATTTTGACTGTATAATAATTGTAGTTACTTGCCTGCAAGCGTGTGTGTCAGGCCTACAGCGTCGGCGTGTACTGTGCCAACTACTGCCAGTGAACAGTGACACCACTCATATCTGGTGTCACAGTAACTTGCACGCATAGTACAACTAATCTAAAAAAAATTACAGGCAGAGGCAGGCCACCCCACAGGGGCCGTCGTAGTCATGGTGCTGTGATTTCCTTTGGCCCTAGAATAATGCCTAGTTTTCAGAGGCCACGTACACTGAACTCGAAAAGTTCTGAGAACATAGTTGACTGGCTAACACAGGACACCCAATCTTCTACAGCTTCCGCTCGTACAGTGTTCATTTTAGGACATGGTCAGATATCATAGTCAAGTATCAAAATAATGCCAATGTGACACCTGACCCTGACACCTGACTCTGACCCCTGACCCTGACACCTGACCCTGACACCTGACTCTGACACCTGACCCTGACGCCTGACCCTGACACCTGACCCTGACGCCTGACCCTGACGCCTGACGCCTGACCCTGACACCTGACCCTAACACCTGACCCTGACACCTGACCCTGACACCTGACTCTGACACCTGACCCCTGACCCTGACACCTGACCCTGACGCCTGACTCTGACGCCTGACCCTGACGCCTGACCCTGACGCCTGACCCTGACGCCTGACCCTGACGCCTGACCCTGACACCTGACTCTGATGCCTGACCCTGATGCCTGACTCTGACGCCTGACCCTGACGCCTGACCCTGACACCTGACTCTGACGCCTGACCCTGACGCCTGACTCTCACATCTGATACTGTAGTTTTATATGCTACATCACATAGATGAACAAAATTCACAAGCTTATATAAGGCAAGCTGGTGGCTCAGTGGTAATGCTGCTGCCCCATGTCCAGGCTTTCTGAGTTCAAAGCCCCTTTCAGCCTCTCAGAAATGTTTACATTTTATTATGCCCTAGATAAGAGGAAAATTTAAATGATGTGTGACGTGTGTGACGCTGACGTGTGACGCTGATATCTCACGTCCTTCACTTCTCAGTGTCACAAAAGATCTTAGTTTTACTGTGGTTTTGTATGCTACATCACATAGATGAACAAAATTCACAAGCTTATACAAGGCAAGCTGGTAGCCCAGTGGTAATGTCATTGCCTTGTGTCCAGGCTTTCTGAGTTCAAAGCCCTTTTCAGCCTCTCAGAAATCTTTACATTTTATTATGCCCTAGATATGAGGCAAATTTAAACGATGTGTGTGTGACGCTGATGTGTGACGCTGATATCTCACGTCCTTCACTTCTCAGTGTCTAAAGCTATAGCTCAGTGGTAAGACACTTGCTTTGCATGTAGTGTTCATGGGTTCAAAACCCCATTTGGTCTTTTATTAATATTAAAAATTTTATAGAGCTCTATATCAGAGACAAATTCAAGTGCTGTGTGATGTAAGTCGTCCTTTTTTATTTTATTAGCACTATAGTAAAGGGGGCACTAATTTACTGTATCTTCATCTATTTCAAGTTGACAGTTTTTTTTGTTTAGTTTTTTTGTTGTCTTGAAACAGTCACTGTACAATATAATAATGTATATTCTGGAGTAGCTGATGAGGAGACTTGCCAGAGTCATTACCTCTTCACAGCAAACCGAATTATCTTACTGTAAGGCTGCTTTCACACTAGCGTTCGTTGGTCCGCTCGTGAGCTCCGTTTGAAGGGGCTCACGAGCGGACCCGAACGCCTCCGTCCAGCCCTGATGCAGTCTGAATGGATGCGGATCCGCTCAGACTGCATCAGTCTGGCGGCGTTCAGCCTCCGCTCCGCTAGCCTCCGCACGGACAGGCGGACAGCTGAACGCTGCTTGCAGCGTTCAGCTGTCCGCTTGGCCGTGCGGAGGCGAGCGGATCCGTTCAGACTTACAATGGCTCAATCTTCAAGCGGATCCGTCCCCCATTGACTTTACATTGAAAGTCTGGACGGATCCGTCCGAGGCTATTTTCACACACAGCTGTTATATGCTAAAATAATGCAGACGGATCCGTTCTGAACGGAGCCTCCGTCTGCATTATTATGATCGGATCCGTTCAGAACGGATCCGATCGAACGCTAGTGTGAAAGTAGCCTTAGTCTGCTCTCCTCCACTATCTTACATGGCTTATACATTGATTCACCTCTCTCAAGTGTGTATGCAGTTCCATATTAGCTAGAATCACTGTATTTCTGGTATTTTTAAAAACTGTCTAGTCATGCTGTTTTTACTGTATACACAGTTTTTACTGTATATACAGTGAAAAAAACGCCCCTCTGGGCACCTTGGACCCTAATTAGCATAACATAAAAATCGCTTTTATATCAAAACTACAAAACAAAATAAAGTAAAAAGAAGACTCCTGGAAATAAGGTACTTTAGTCAACATAGCGATGGTGCCAGCTTAAAATGGTAAAAGCAGGTGACAGAATCCCTTTAAAGGGCTTCCCTTGAGTATGCTAGGTAGAGACTTCCAACTAGCAGTGAGCCCGGTGATGTCGTTGGCACAAATGGGAATTCTACAGTACTGCCCTAGGCTCTAACACAGCCTAGCGCAGCGCTGAAGATCGCCCATTTGTGACAGTGACATCACCGGGCTCACTGCTAGTACGTCACCGGTAGTAAAGAATAAGCCCTTATCCTGCACTATGCAGTGAAGTGCAAGGGGGAGCTCTGATGCTCCACTTATAGTATATGAGTGAATACAGGGGCCCAGAGCTGAATCCGGACAACTTTTTTACGTTGCAAAAAGTGATAGAGGAACTTTGGTCGAAAAGAGTGACAGTAGGTAGGCATGCTATATCTCCTAAGTGGTAAAAAAAAGTGGCTTATATGATGCATAAAATGCCTATTATTGAAACTGAACAATAAATTAGAGGAAGCTATACAGTAAAAACAGCATGACTAGACAGTTTTTAAAAATACCAGAAATACAGTGATTCTAGCTAATATGGAACTGCATACACACTTGAGAGAGGTGAATCAATGTATAAGCCATGTAAGACAGTGGAGGAGAGCAGACTTACAGTAAGATAATTCGGTTTGCTGTGAAGAGGTAATGACTCTGGCAAGTCTCCTCATCAGCTACTCCAGAATATACATTATTATATTGTACAGTGACTGTTTCAAGACAACAAGAAAACAAAACAAAAAAAACTGTCAACTTGAAATAGATGAAGATACAGTAAATTAGTGCCCCCTTTACTATAGTGCTAATAAAATAAAAAAGGACGACTTACATCACACAGCACTTGAATTTGTCTCTGATATAGAGCTCTATAAAATTTTAAATATTAATAAAAGACCAGATAGGGTTTTGAACCCATGAACACTACATGCAAAGCAAGTGTCTTACCACTGAGCTATAGCTTTAGACACCAAAGCTAGTGATTTTTTTGATCTATGAGATGTAGTATAGCAAAAAACACATTAAACCTAAGATCCTTTGTGACACTGAGAAGTGAAGGACGTGAGATATCAGCGTCACACATCGTTTAAATTTGCCTCATATCTAGGGCATAATAAAATGTAAACATTTCTGAGAGGGGCTTTGAACTCAGAAAGCCTGGACATGGGGCAGTAGCATTACCACTGGGCTACCAGCTTGCCTTGTATAAGCTTGTGAATTTTGTTCATCTATGTGATGTAGCATACAAAACCACAGTAAAACTAAGATCTTTTGTGACACTGAGAAGTGAAGGACGTGAGATATCAGCGTCACACATCATTTAAATTTTCCTCTTATCTAGGGCATAATAAAATGTAAACATTTCTGAGAGGCTGAAAGGGGCTTTGAACTCAGAAAGCCTGGACATGGGGCAGCAGCATTACCACTGAGCCACCAGCTTGCCTTATATAAGCTTGTGAATTTTGTTCATCTATGTGATGTAGCATATAAAACTACAGTATCAGATGTGAGAGTCAGACGTCAGGGTCAGGCGTCAGAGTCAGGTGTCAGGGTCAGGCGTCAGGGTCAGGCGTCAGGGTCAGGCGTCAGGGTCAGGCATCAGAGTCAGGTGTCAGGGTCAGGCGTCAGGGTCAGGCGTCAGGGTCAGGCGTCAGGCGTCAGGGTCAGGCGTCAGGTGTCAGGGTCAGGTGTCAGGGTCAGGTGTCAGGGTCAGGGTCAGGCGTCAGGGTCAGGTGTCAGAGTCAGGTGTCAGGGTCAGGTGTCAGAGTCAGGTGTCAGGGTCAGGTGTCAGGGGTCAGAGTCAGGTGTCAGGGTCAGGTGTCACATTGGCATTATTTTGATACTTGACTATGATATTTGACCATGTCCTAAAATGAACACTGTACGCTCGGAACCTTGACGCACCATCCTCCTCCAGATCAGCCTGGGGCACCTCTCAAGTTACCACTCGCCCGCCTGCCGCCACCACCAACAGTAGCAACACAGCTGCTTCACTTGATCTGTCAGAGGAGTTATTTACACATCAGTTGGAAGAAATAAGTGATGCACAACCCTTATTTCCAGAGGATGTAGATAACAGGGATATGTCTCAGTCAGGCAGCATTACACAGATGGATGTACGGTGTGAAGATGATGATGATGTACCCGCTGCTGCTTCCTTTGCTGAGTTGTCAGATACAAGTGCAGCGGTTGATGATGACGATGTGTCCGTGGATGTCACGTGGGTGCCCGCTCGAAGAGAAAAAGAACAGGGGGAAAGTTCAGATGGGGAGACAGAGAGGAGGAGGAGACGAGTTGGAAGCAGGGGGAGGTCGTCGCAAGGAGCTAGTGGCACAGTCAGACAGCATGTATCGGCACCTGGGGTCAGCCAGACAGCACGCCAATCAACGCATGCTGTTGCCACCACCAGAATGCCGTCATTGTAAAGCTCAGCAGTGTGGCATTTTTTTTGTGTGTCTGCCTCTGATAACAGCAATGCCATTTGCAACCTGTGCCAAAAGAAACTGAGTCGTGGGAAGTCCAACACCCACCTAGGTACAACTGCTTTGCGAAGGCACATGATCTCACATCACAAACGCCTATGGGATCAACACATGATGATGAGGTATTGTCACTGAGAAGAGAAGTCGCCTAGGTAAAAAAAGTCTAGATTACCTCACCTTTATTAAGATGAATGAGGCATGGATCCCGAAGGGACTGACAGTGGGTAATACATTTGACTAAAAAAGGCCTGATGAGATGAGATGCCTTGGGCTAAAAATGGTCCACACGCTGCTGTATTTTATCTCTGCATGCCGGATGACTTGCGTGACTTCTCCGCCAGCAACTAGGGTTCAAGCCTGAATTTTTTAGGGCACTTTCTGCCTGGAAAACATCAATTTTTCCGGTTAGCAGCGGTTGCAACAATACCTAATTTTTCAGGCATGTGTACATGCCTAATTTTTCTGGCCTCTGGTGCTGCACTGTGGCTGCAAAAACAAAACAAAAATAAAGGCACATACATGTGTCAAATCCCCTTTGTGATCGTTACCTTGTTGTGGTGAAGGGGCTTGCGTATCACAATGAAGCGATCACCTCTATGAGTGTGTTGGCAATAGCAATGTTGGCACACCCCAGATGATAAGGTCGTTGCTTCATTGTGAACAGACAAAAAGCGATCGGCTGGATAATTTTGCATAGAAAAAACTTAAATTTTCTTTGTGATCATCTAAGGTGATCATTAAAGCCTATTAGGCCAACAATGGGCCCGCACTGCAGAATCATTGTTTTCTGGGTCACTTAACTGTCACTGAACTACCTCAGCACGACCATAGGCTTTGAAAAACCACCATCGCCTGCAATCTACCAAACGTGCGCACGAGCACAGTCATCACTACACCAAGATTGACGCATAGAGGAATAAAATTTATGTCATGAGTGTGTCAACTATTCGATACACATCCCCTGATAGGGGACTTAACAGGGATTAAACTGATAGGAATAGTACTACTTAACATACCACTCATATAGGGTAGCACAGTACATTGCATGGCACACGCGCAGTGCCCCAAATTGGAAGTAGCAGGACCAACCAAGCATCTTTTTCCATCTCTCGGTTCCTAAAATCTATTCCATACACGTCCCCTGATAGGGGACGTAACATGGATTAAACTGATAGGAATAGTACTACTTAACACACCACTCATATCTGGTGGCACAGTACATTGCAAGGCGTACGCGCAGTGCCCCAAATTGTAAGTAAGAGGACCGACCAAGCATCTTTTTCCATCTCCCAGTTCCTAAAATCTATTCCATACACCGGCCCCTAATAAGGGACGTAACAGGGATTAAACTGATAGGAATAGTACTACTTAGCATACCACTCATATTGGGATTGCACAGTACATTGCACGGCGCACGAGCAGTGCCCCAAATTGGAAGTAAGAGGAACGACCAAGCATATTTTCCATCTCCCGGTTCCTAAAATCTATTCCATACATTGGCCCCTGATAGAGGACAAAACAGAGATTAAATGGTAAGAACAGATTTTTTTTTAATTTAAAAAAAAAGAGGACAGGCACAATGGCTGTAGGCTCATGCGTCCTTTTGCGGAGGTGACAAACCTGGTCAGTCAAACCCAAGGCAACATCATCGACCTCATCCCATATGCATTTTTTCAGGAGCATGCCCTGTGAAGAGTGCTTGATCAGGCCGTAGATGAGCATGAAGAGGAAGAGTTATGGTCACCATCACCACTAGAAGCAGCCTTGTCGTCGTCGATTGCTGTACCTGCGGCAACGCAGAGAGAGGAGTCTGAAGAAGAGGAGTCAGAGGAGGAATGTGGCTTTGAGAAGGTGAGAGACCAACCACAGCAGGGGGCTTGTTGTCACCTTTCGGACACCCTAGGTGTTGTACTTGGCTGGGTGGAGGAAGAGACCTTCAATGACATCAGTGAGGACAAGGAACGGGACATGGCTAGCTTGGTATCCAACCTTGTACAAATGAGGAGTTTGAGGTTGTGCAAATGGACTGTTTGCGGTTGTTTGCGGTGCGTTAAACGGGGAGTTTGGTCTGTCAGAGTTTGGTCTGTCAATGTAAATCGGGCGTAACCCTTACACTACCTGATCGATACAACATTATACCTGATGTTTTAAAGCACGTTATTCCAAACAATTTAGGTGATTTATGCCCTTTATGGATTAAAACCCGACTCTGCGTCAACTACGTAATTTTCCATGGAAGTTTTGCCATGGATCCCCCTCCGGCATGCCACAGTCCAGGTGTTAGTCCCCTTGAAACAACTTTTCCACCACTATTGTGGCCAGCAAGAGTCCCTGTGGGTTTTAAAATTCGCCTGCCTATTGAAGTCTATGGCGGTTCGCCCGTTCACGAACATTTGCGAAAACTCACGTTCATCGTTCGCGAACGGAAAATTTTATGTTCGCGACATCTTTAGCCAGCACCTCCAAGACCCAAAAGTTGAATGGGCACACCCGTCATTAAGTACGGGTAGGTGTGTGCACACTTACTGCTCCACCATGTTGGTGAAATGCTGTCTTATGCTAAGACGTTCCATATCAGCTGGTGGTGCTGGTTGTTGTTGCGAGCTGACAAAGCTTTTCGGCCATGCTAACCCTGCCTTCTGAGGTGCTGGCGGTGCCCCAGCTGCGTTGGCGACCGCTTCCTCGTCCTCTGCCTTCGCCTTGTGCTTCCACTGTGCCCCCTCTGTCAGGTGGGAATGCCACCAGCAGCGCATCTACCAGCATGCGCTTGTACTTTCGCATCTTATGATCAATCTCCAGTGATGAAATAAAGGACAGTACGTTGTCCTTATAATGGGGATCCAGCAGCGTGGACACCCAGTAATCAGCACAAGTTAGAATGTGGCCAACTCGGCGGTTGTTGTTGAAACACTGCAGCATGTAACCGCTCATGTGTGCCAGGCTGCCCAGAGGCAATGAAAAGCTGTCCTCTGTGGGAGGTGTATTGTCTGTCTCCTCTGTATACCCCCATCCACGCACCAGTGATGGCCATGATCTGGTCTAGTTGCCACCCTGCTGTGAACATGGTTCCTCCTCCTCAATCTCCTCCTCCTCCACCTCCTCATCCTCCAGTACTGTGCCCTGACTAGACAATTGTGTACCTTGGGTTTGTGGGTGCAGGAACCCACCCTCGGAGCCAGGCTGGGAATGACTGGCCGGAAACCCTACGAAATGATCCCTCTTCCTCCTCCTCCTGTGCCACATCCTCTTCAATCATCGTTTTTTCAAGGAGGCATAGAAGTGGGATAGTAACGCTGAGAACAGAGTTATCGGCACTGGTCATGTTGGTGGAGTACCCAAAACAGCGCAACAAGGAACACAGGTCTTGCATGGAGGCCCAGTCATTGGTGGTGAAGTGGTGCTGTTCCGCCGAGCGACTCATCCGTGCGTGCTGCAGCTGAAACTCCACTATCACCAGCTGCCGCTCTCACAGTCTGGCTAGGATAGGTAGAGTTCAACCATGTGGGCACGCGGTGAGCGGGAAGGCCGAAGTTACACGGCAGTGCTGACAGGCGAGCAGCAGCAGGGTAAGAACACCGAAAGCGCGCACAGACGGCCCGCACTTTATGCAGAAGCTCTGACATATCAGGGTAATTTTTAAGGAATCTCTGCACCACCAAATTCAGCACATACGCCAGGCAAGGGAATGTGTGGGCTTGATCCTAGGTGACCCTGACTCCCTCCGTATTAAGTGTAGGGAGCCGGTGGTCATGTCCCCTCACTATTATAGGGTGTTCAGGTGTCATACATTCGAGGAACGAGGGTATTCAATTTTCTACCATTGAGATTTTTGCATAGGCTGAGCAGTAAGGGAGAGAGCTAGGGTTGCTACAGGGCTTACCCTTTTGTTCCTTAGTTTTGGATCAAGTCAGTCGGATCTTCATTTGTGTCTTCTAGTTTTCTGTAACACCATCCGTGACATTATAAACCGCCAAAACCGTCTTAAGCATGAATCCGGTTTCAACCTTAATTGACCGCATGCAGGGTCTTTCACTGGAGGTAGCAGATCTCCGGAAAACTGTCTCTCAGTTTGAGGTGACCGTTTCTGCTTGCGTTCGTGGAATTCGTTCTGAGCCTAAAATCTTGCTTCCGGATACGTTCTCCGGGGGTAGTGAGAATTTTGTTTGTTTTAGAGAGGCTTGCAAACTCCATTTTTGCCTACTTCCCCATTCCTCTGGTGAGGAGGAGCAGAGGGTGGGGATCATCATCTCGCTACTCAGGGATAATGCTCAGTCCTGGGCCTTTTCACTGCCGATGGGGGCACGGCCCCTCCGTTCAGTGGATTAATTTTTTTTTGCCCTGGGTCAGATATATGATGATCCGGATTGTATTTCTCTGGCGGAATCTAAACTGCGTCTTTTATGCCAGGGTAAACAGTCCGCAGAGATATACTGTTCAGAATTTCAGAGATGGGCAGCTGATACTGGTTGGAATGATGCTGCACTCCGAAGTCAATTTTGCCATGGTCTTTCAGAGCGATTGAAAGATGCATTTGCCTGTCATGAAAGACTTACCTCCTTGGATTCTGCCATGTCTCGGGCTGTTCATATTGACAGGCGTCTTAGAGAGAGAGGAGAGATCACGCCTTCCTGTCATACTCAGTCCAAGGACAGTGGGGTGGTCTCATTCAGTGCACAGGAGCCTCAGTCTCTCTCAATACTCTCTGAGTAGGAGCCCATGCAGCTGGGTTTGCTTGCCTCTCACAATAGAGGATTCCGCTCTCAGAGGAGGATTTGTTTTTGTTGTGGAGGTATAAATCATTTGGCAAATGTTTGTCTCTCTAGGAGATTCTGGTGGCCGGCTCTTCGTAAGTCAGTTGAGGGTTTTGTGGCAGCCTGCGAGACCTGCGCTCGTGCCAAAATCCCTCATTCACGGCCATCGGGTCTTCTCCTTCCGTTACCCATTCCTTCCTGTCCTTGGACACATCTGTCCATGGATTTCATTACGGACCTGCCTCGTTCCTCGGGGAAGACTGTGATCTGGTGGTGGTGGACCGTTTTAGCAAAATTGTACATTTTGTTCCTTTTCTTGGCTTGCACAATGCTAAAACGCTGGCTCAGGCATTTATTGATCACATTGTCAAACTGCATGGTATCCCTTCAGACATAGTCTGTGATAGGGGCACGCAGTTTGTTTCCAGATTCTGGAAGGCCTTCTGTTCTCGCTTGGGGGTTCGGTTGTCATTCTCTTCTGCTTACCACCCGCAGTCGAACGACCAGACAGAGCGCGTCAATCAGAATCTGGAGACATATCTGCGTTGTTTTGTGGCGGAGAATCTGGAGGATTGGTGCTCTTTTCTCTCCCTTGCTGAGTTTGCTTTAAAAAACCGTCGTCAGGAGTCCTCTGATAAGTCACCATTTTTTGGTGCATATGGGTTTCATCCGCAGTTTGGGACATTCTCTGGAGAGGGGGCTTCTGGTTTACCTGATGAGGAGAGATTCTCCTCATCTTTGTCATCTATTTGGCAAAAGATTCAGGATAATCTAAAGAGCATGAGTGAGAGATATAAGCGTGTGGCGGATAAGAGACGTGTGCCTGGTCCGGACCTGAATGTTGGTGATCTGGTATGGTTGTCTACTAAGAATATCAAATTTAAGGTTCCCTCCTGGAAGTTGGGTCCTAGGTTTATTGGGCCTTACAAAATCTTGTCCGTCATCAATCCCGTTGCCTACCGTCTTGATCTTCCTCAGACTTGGAAGATCCATAATGTTTTTCACAAGTCCCTATTAAAGGGAACCTGTCACCTGGATTTTGTGTATAGAGCTGAGGACATGGGTTGCTAGATATCCGCTAGCACATTCGCAATATCCAGTCCCCATAGCTCTGTGTGCTTTTATTGTGTAATAAAAATGATTTGATACATATGCAAATTAACCTGAGATGAGTCCTGTACGTGAGATGAGTCAGGGAAAGGACTCATCTCAGGTTAATTTGCATATGTATCAAATAGTTTTTTTGACACAATAAAAGCACACAGAGCTATGGGGACTGGGTATTGCGGATGTACTAGCGGCCATCTCGCAACCCATGTCCTCAGCTCTATACACAATATCCCGGTGACAAGTTCCCTTTAAAATCTTATGTCCAACCCACTGTACCCTCTAGAGTTGAGCGAACACCTGGATGTTCGGGTTCGAGAAGTTCGTCTGAACTTTCCGTAAATGTTTGGGTTCGGGATCCGAACCCGACCCGAACTTCGTCCCGAACCCCATTGAAGTCAAAGGGGACCCCAACTTTTCGCCACTAAAAAGGCTGTAAAACAGCCCAGGAAAGGGCTAGAGGACTGCAAAAGGCAGCAACATGTAGGTAAATCCCCTGCAAACAAATGTGGATAGGGAAATGAATAAAAATAAAATAAATAAAAATTAACCAATATCAATAGGAGAAAGGTCCCATAGCAGAGAATCTGGTTTCACGTCACCCACCACTGGAACAGTCCATTGTCATATATTTAGGCCCCGGCACCCAGGCAGAGGAGAGAGGTCCCATAACAGAGAATCTGGCTTCATGTCAGCAGAGAATCAGTCTTCATGTCATAGCAGAGAATCATGCTTTACGTCACCCAACACTGGAACAGTCCATTGTCAGATATTTAGGCCCAGGCAGAGGAGAGAGGTCCCATAACAGAGAATGTGACTTCATGTCAGCAGAGAATCAGTCTTCATGTCATAGCAGAGAATCAGGCTTCACGTCACCCACCACTGTAACAGTCCATTGTCATATATTTAGGCCCCAGCACCCAGGCAGAGGAGAGAGGTCCCATAACAGAGAATGTGGCTTCATGTCAGCAGAGAATCAGTCTTCATGTCATAGAAGAGAATCGGGCTTCATGTCACCCACCACTGTAACAGTCCATTGTCATATATTTAGGCCCCGGCAGCCAGGCAGAGGAGAGAGGTC
Source organism: Bufo gargarizans (assembly GCF_014858855.1). Taxonomy (NCBI): domain Eukaryota; kingdom Metazoa; phylum Chordata; class Amphibia; order Anura; family Bufonidae; genus Bufo; species Bufo gargarizans. The sequence goes on from NC_058086.1 coordinate 107,476,133, forward strand.
CCATAACAGAGAATCTGGCTTCATGTCAGCAGAGAATCAGTCTTTATGTCATAGCAGAGAATCATGCTTTACGTCAACCAACACTGGAACAGTCCATTGTCAGATATTTAGGCCCAGGCACCCAGGCAGAAGAGAGAGGTCCCATAACAGAGAATGTGGCTTCATGTCAGCAGAGAATCAGTCTTCATGTCATAGCAGAGAATCAGGCTTCACGTCACCCACCACTGTAACAGTCCATTGTCATAAATTTAGGCCCCGGCCGCCAGGCAGAGGAGAGAGGTCCCATAACAGAGAATCTGGCTTCATGTCAGCAGAGAATCAGTCTTCATGTCATAGCAGAGAATCATGCTTCACGTCACCCAACATTGGAACAGTCCATTGTCATATATTTAGGCCCCGGCACCCAGACAGAGGAGAGGTTCATTCAACTTTGGGTTGCCCCGCAATATAATGGTAAAATGAAAATAAAAATAGGATTGAATGAGGAAGTGCCCTGGAGTACAATAATATATGGTTAAGGGGAGGTAGTTAATGTCTAATCTGCACAAGGGATGGACAGGTCCTGTGGGATCCATGCCTGGTTCATTTTTATGAACGTCAGCTTGTCCACATTGGCTGTAGACAGGCGGCTGCGTTTGTCTGTAATGACGCCCCCTGCCGTGCTGAATACACGTTCAGACAAAACGCTGGCCGCCGAGCAGGCCAGCACCTCCAAGGCATAAAAGGCTAGCTCTGGCCACGTGGACAATTTAGAGACCCAGAAGTTGAATGGGGCCGAACCATCAGTCAGTTCGTGGAGGGGTGTGCACACGTACTATTCCACCATGTTAGTGAAATGTTGCCTCCTGCTAACACGTTGGGTGGTGGTGCAGTTAGCTGTGGCGTGTTGACAAAACTTGTCCACATCTCTGCCATGCTAACCCTGCCCTCAGAGGAGCTGGCCATGACACAGCTGCCTTGGCGACCTCTTGCTCCTCCTCTGCCTTCGCCTTGGGCTTCCACTTGTTCCCCTGTGACATTTGGGAATGCTCTCAGTAGCGCGTCTACCAACGTGCGCTTGTACTCGCACATCTTCCTATAACGCTCCAGTGCAGGAAGTAAGGTGGGCACATTGTCTTTGTACCGTGGATCCAGCAGGGTGGCAACCCAGTAGTCCGCACACGTTAAAATGTGGGCAACTCTGCTGTCGTTGCGCAGGCACTGCAGCATGTAGTTGCTCATGTGTGCCAGGCTGCCCAGAGGTAAGGACAAGGTGTCCTCTGTGGGAGGCGTATCGTCATCATCCTGCGTTTCCCCCCAGCCACGCACCAGTGATGGGCCCGAGCTGCGTTGGGTGCCACCCCGCTGTGACCATGCTTCATCCTCATCCTCCTCCACCTCCTTCTCATCCTCCAGTAGTGGGCCCTGGCTGGCCACATTTGTACCTGGCCTCTGCTGTTGCAAAAAAACCTCCCTCTGAGTCACTTCGAAGAGACTGGCCTGAAAGTGCTAAAAATGACTCTTCTTCCTCCTCCTCCTGGGCCACATACTCTTCCATCTTCGCCCTAAGTGCTTTCTCAAGGAGACATAGAAGTGGTATTGTAACGCTGATAACGGCGTCATCGCCACTGGCCATCATGTTGGTGGAGTACTCGAAACAGCGCAACAGGGCACACAGGTCTCGCATGGAGGCCCAGTCATTGGTGGTGAAGTGGTGCTGTTCCGCAGTGCGACTGACCCGTGCGTGCTGCAGCTGAAACTCCACTATGGCCTGCTGCTGCTCGCACAGTCTGTCCAGCATGTGCAAGGTGGAGTTCCACCTGGATGAGCAGGTGGAAGAAGAGGAGGAGGAAGCAGAGTAGGAGGAGGAGGCAACAGGAGGCAAAGAATGTTGCCCTGCGATCCTTGGCGGCGGAAGGACGTGAGCCAAACAGCTCTCCGCCTGGGGCCCAGCCGCCACTACATTTACCCAGTGTGCAGTTAGGGAGATATAGCGTCACTGGACCTGCTTACTGGTCCACATATCTGTGGTTAGGTGGACCTTGCCACAGATGGCGTTGCGCAGTGCACACTTGATTTTATCGGGTACTTGGTTATGCAGGGAAGGCACGGTTCTCTTGGAGAAGTAGTGCCGGCTTGGAACAACATACTGTGGGACAGCAAGTGACATGAGCTGTTTGAAGCTGTCTGTGTCCACCAGCCTAAATGACAGCATTTCATAGGCCAGTAGTTTAGAAATGCTGGCATTCAGGGCCAGGGATCGAGGGTGGCTAGGTGGGAATTTACGCTTTCTCTCAAATGTTTGTGACTTCCTTGTTTTTAAGGTGTTTACCCTACTGCAGTTCATGCTTTGCATGCAGGTGCCTGGTCATGCAGGTTGTGCTAAGGTTCAGAACGTTAATGCCTCGCTTCAGGCTCTGATGGCACAGCGTGCAAACCACTCGGGTCTTGTCGTCAGCACATTGTTTGAAGAAGTGCCATGCCAGGAAACTCCTTGAAGCTGCCTTTGGGGTGCTCGGTCCCAGATGGCGGCGGTCAGTAGCAGGCGGAGTCTCTTGGCGGCGGGTGCTCTGCTTTTGCCCACTGCTCTCTCTTTTGCTACGCTGTTGGCTCGGTCTCACCACTGCCTCTTCCTCCGAACTGTGAAAGTCAGTGGCATGACCTTCATTTCATGTGGGGTCTAGGACCTCATCGTCCCCTGCATCGTCTTCCACCCATTCTTGATCCCTGACCTCTTGTTCAGTCTGCACACTGCAGAAAGACGCAGCACTTGGCACCTCTGTTTCGTCATCATCAGAGACTTGCTGAGGTGGTATTCCCATGTCCTCATCATCAGGAAACATAAGTGGTTGTGCGTCAGTGCATTCTATGTCTTCCACCGCTGGGGAAGGGCTAGGTGGATGCCCTTGGGAAACCCTGCCAGCAGAGTCTTCAAACAGCATAAGAGAGTGCTGCATAACTTGAGGCTCAGACAGTTTCCCTGATATGCATGGGGGTGATGTGACAGACTGATGGGGTTGGTTTTCAGGCGCCATCTGTGCGCTTTCTGCAGAAGACTGTGTGGGAGATAATGTGAACGTGCTGGATCCACTGTCGGCCACCCAATTGACTAATGCCTGTACCTGCTCAGGCCTTACCATCCTTAGAACGGCATTAGGCCACACCATATATCGCTGTAAATTCTGGCGGCTACTGGGACCTGAGGTAGTTGGTACACTAGGACGTGTGGATGTGGCAGAACGGCCACGTCCTCTCCCAGCACCAGAGGGTCCACTATCACCACCACGACCATGTCCACGTCCGCGTCCCTTACTAGATGTTTTCCTCATTGTTACCGTTCACCACAACAACAAAAATATTATTTGGCCCAATGTATTGAATTCAAATTCACCTAACACTATCTGGCTATCTATTTAGGTACCGTTTTACACTAATACAGGCACAGCAGAAACCACCGATTTAGCTGACTATGAATTTGAGGCCTAGTATTTAGGCGCTGGGTGACAGGTATACGTTTTACGGACAGAATTAGACTGGGATATGCACAGTAGCGTGTGTGTGAAGTTATTGAGAATGACCCTATCAGCACCTTGATTCTGATATACCCTTTTAGGGATGTATTTAAAATAGGCCTGATACAGCAGAAACCACTAAATTAGGAAATTGCTAAATTAGGAATTGTATTTCAACCCAGAACAAAAAATGTGCTTTGATGGACACTAAATAACTTGCCCAGCCACAACAGTACAGCAGTAACGACAGATTTAGCAGGATATAAATTTGAGGCCTAGTATTTAGGCGCTGGGTGACAGGTATACGTTTTACGGACAGAATTAGACTGGGAAATGCACAGTAGCGTGTGTGTGAAGTTATTCAGAATGACCCTATGTGCACCTTAAATATTATATACCCTTTTAGGGATAGATTTCAAATAGCTCTGATACAGCAGAAACCACTAAATTAGGAAATTGCTAAATTGGGAATTGTATTTCAACCCAGAACAAAAAATGTGCTTTGACGGACACTAAATAACTTGCCCAGCCACAACAGTACAGCAGTAATGACAGATTTAGCAGGATATAAATTTGAGGCCTAGTATTTAGGCGCTGGGTGACAGGTATACGTTTTACGGACAGAATTAGACTGGGAAATGCACAGTAGCGTGTGTGTGAAGTTATTGAGAATGACCCTATCAGCACCTTGATTCTGATATACCCTTTTAGGGATGTATTTAAAGTAGGCCTGAAACTGCAGAAACCACTAAATTAGGAAATTGCTAAATTGGGAATTGTATTTCAACCCAGAACAAAAACTGTGCTTTGACGGACACTAAATAACTTGTTCAGCCACAACAGTACAGCAGTAACCACAGATTTAGCAGGATATAAATTTGAGGCCTAGTATTTAGGCGCTGGGTGACAGGTATACGTTTTACGGACAGAATTAGACTGGGATATGCACAGTAGCGTGTGTGTGAAGTTATTGAGAATGACCCTATCAGCACCTTGATTCTGATATACCCTTTTAGGGATGTATTTAAAGTAGGCCTGATACAGCAGAAACCACTAAATTAGGAAATTGCTAAATTGGGAATTGTATTTCAACCCAGAACAAAAACTGTGCTTTGACGGACACTAAATAACTTGACCAGCTACAGCAGTAACGACAGATTTAGCTGGATATAAATTTGAGGCCTAGTATTTAGGCGCTGGGTGACAGGTATAGGTTTACTGACAGAATTAGACTTGGAAATGCACAGTAGCGGGTGTGTGAAGTTATTCTGAATGACCCTATGTGCACCTTGAATATGATATACCCTTTTAGGGATAGATTTCAAATAGCTCTGATACAGCAGAAACCACTAAATTATGAAGTTGCTAAATTGGGAATTGTATATCAACCCAGAACAAAAAATGTGCTTTGACGGACACTAAATAACTTGACCAGCCACAACAGTACAGCAGTAAGGACAGATTTAGGCTGCTTTCACACTAGCGTTCGGGTGTCCGCTCGTGAGCTCCGTTTGAAGGGGCTCACGAGCGGACCCGAACGCAGCCGTCCAGCCTTGATGCAGTCTGAATGGAGCGGATCCGCTCAGACTGCATCAGTCTGGCGGCGTTCAGCCTCCGCTCCGCTCGCCTCCGCACGGACAGGCGGACAGCTAAACGCTGCTTGCAGCGTTCAGCTGTCCGCCTGGCCGTGCGGAGGCGTGCGGATCCGTCCAGACTTACAATGTAAGTCAATGGGGACGGATCCGTTTGAAAATGCCACAATATGGCTCAATCTTCAAGCGGATCCGTCCCCCATTGACTTTACATTGAAAGTCTGGACGGATCCGTCCGAGGCTATTTTCACACTTAGCTTTTTTTTGCCATTTTAATGCAGACGGATCCGTTCTGAACGGCGCCTCCATCTGCATTAATATGATCGGATCCGTTCAGAACGGATCAGATCGAACGCTAGTGTGAAAGTAGCCTTAGCTGGATATAAATTTGAGGCCTAGTATTTAGGCGCTGGGTGACAGGTATAGGTTTACTGACAGAATTAGACTTGGAAATGCACAGTAGCGAGTGTGTGAAGTTATTCTGAATGACCCTATGTGCACCTTGAATATGATATACCCTTTTAGGGATAGATTTCAAATAGCTCTGATACAGCAGAAACCACTAAATTATGAAGTTGCTAAATTGGGAATTGTATATCAACCCAGAACAAAAAATGTGCTTTGACGGACACTAAATAACTTGACCAGCCACAACAGTACAGCAGTAAGGACAGATTTAGCTGGATATAAATTTGAGGCCTAGTATTTAGTCGCTGGGTGACAGGTATAGGTTTACTGACAGAATTAGACTGGGATATGGCCAAAAAATAACCACACTATTGATGGTTAAATGCACTTGGTGTGACAGCTTGACCAACCACACTACTGAGGGTTAAATGCACTTGGTGACAGGCGCAGCTTGCCCCTAAAGTAGTATATGGCCAAAAAATAAACAGACTATTGCTGGTTAAATGCACTTGGTGTGACAGCTTCACCCCGATGTAGGATTTAGCCAAAAAACAACCACAACATTGAAGGTTAAATGCACTTGGTGACAGCTTGCCCCTGATGTAGTATATGGCCAAAAGATAAACAGACTATTGCTGGTTAAATGCACTTGGTGTGACAGCTTCACCCTGATGTAGGATTGCGCCAAAAAACAACCACACCATTGAGGGTTAAATGCACTTGGTGACAGGCGCAGCTTGCCCCTGATGTAGTATATGGCCAAAAAATAACCAGACTATTGCTGGTTAAATGCACTTTGTGTGACAGCTTCAAACTGATGTAGGAATTAGCCAAAAAACAACTACACCATTAAGGGTTAAATGCACTTGGTCGCAGCTTGTGCTGGCACACCACAAGACACAAAATGGCCGCCGATCACCCCAGAAAAAAGTGACTGACAAACGGTCTGGGCAGCCTAAAAACAGTGAGCAATTGAGTATCAGCAGCTCAATAGTTCCACAGCTGCAGGTCGATCAATTCAAGTCCTTTGGAGGAGTTAATCAGCCTAATCTCGCCCTACTGTCGCAATCGCAACCTCTCCCTATGCTGATCAGAGCAGAGTGACGGGCGGCGCTATGTGACTCCAGCTTAAATAGAGGCTTGGTCACATGGTGCTCTGGCCAATCACAGCCATGCCAATAGTAGGCATGGCTGTGATGGCCTCTTGGGGCAAGTAGTATGACTTGTTGATTGGCTGCTTTGCAGCCTTTCAAAAAGCGCCAAGAAAGCGACGAACACCGAACCCGAACCCGGACTTTTACGAAAATGTCCGGGTTCGGGTCCGTGTCACGGACAACCCAAAATTCGGTACGAACCCGAACTATACAGTTCGGGTTTGCTCATCCCTACTTGTAAGCTTTCTTCACCAGGAATGAGCACTAGTCCTCTTCAGTTTTCTTAGTGTTAAGTGGTTCAGTGCACTCTGGATATACATTGTCCAGGTGTTTGTTGGGAAACTGTTCAGGCACTAAGGAATATGCAACATTATTGTAATCTAGATTTAAAAAAAACACAAACTCAAATCATTGAGTTTACCTGTTAAACATTTCTTTTTAGATGTGTTTGGTTGTTCACTTTAACCAACAAATTATAGAAGAGACTCATGTCTAATCCCTGTGACACATTACATACACAGGTTGTCGTCATTTTCAGCACTACAATGTCTTCATCAGAAGGTTATAAACACAAAAGTGGTGCAATGAAGAGAAAGGTAAAGAAAGAGGAACAGAAAAAAATTGAAGCGTCAACCAGCAAAATCAACAATTTTTATCAAAAGAAAACTGTTCTGGAGCAGGATGTAGCGGGTGGAATGCCAGTGGCGACTGGAACTTCTGTTTCTGAAACTGAAATTCCAGAAGCATCTAATGTATGTCTTTTAGATGAAGAGGAGACCAAAGAGCGAGAACCTCCTATGAAAATGCCCAGGAAGGAAAGTTCATTGTCTTCTCTTAGTGAAAAATCACCTTCCCCAGAGGATTTCTTTCTTCATTCGCATGATTTGAGAAAGGCTGGAGTCTCCATGGAAATGTTCTGGGAATTTCATCCTAATCAGCCTTCTCATGGCATTCCTTTCAATGGAAACCTTGTTTACTTTAGAAAAGGTATACAAGGATCATAGAAAATGGGTTACTTATAAGGACAAAAAGAAGACCCTGCACTGTTCTATTTGCCTTATGTACTCTGCAGAAAAATATCACCATACTCATTGGATGCAGGGTTGTAATGACTGGAGACATATTACAACAAGACTCACAGAGCATGAGCAGTCCCAGTGCCACAAACTTGCTAGTGAAGCCTATATGGTCAATATTAAAGGCAAATCTGTTAAGCACAAACTTTCAGTTGACCAGCTTTCTATGAGGCACAACCAGGTACTTCAGCACCGTGCTGTTCTAAGCAACATCATTGATATTGTTTTTTTTCTTGGAATCCAAGCATTGCCATACCGAAGCAGCCATTCAGAGTCTGCAGCTAATGTCTTTGATGATGACCATCTAGAAAATCGAGGAATCTTCTTGGAAGCTGTGAAACTCCTTGCAGAATATAGCCCAGTCCTTAAAGACCATTTGGTAAAAGTTAGAGAAGCGGCCAAAAAACGTGACCCATCTCAAAAAGGTCAGGGAAAATTGTTCACAATCATTGGAGATATGATAAAAGAAGATATTGTTAAGGAAGTTAACAATGCAGGGATGTTTTCCGTACAAATGGATTCTACTCAAGATGTCTCTGCACATGATCAATGTGCCATTGTTGTGCGATATGTTGTGGAGGATACAGCTAAAGAGCGACTGGTACGCCTTCTGAATGTTGAGGACTCAAGCAGCAAGAGTTTACATGATTTGCTAAGAGATTCTTTGTTTGACATTGGGCTGAATCTGGAGCAGTGTATTGGTGATTCGTTTGATGGGGCTGCTAACATGAGTGGCACATATACAGGATTGCAAGCGTTGATGAAAGAAGTGCGTCCTAGTCACATTCATACATGGTGCTATGCTCATGTCCTAAATCTTGTTATATCTGATGCAAGCAGTGTATGTGTTCCTGCAGTGAGTCTGTTTGGACTTCTTGGTAACTTGTCCACCTTCTTCTCCGAGTCTTACAAAAGGATTAAAATTTGGGAAGACCAACTGAAAGCCAAGACTGGAAGTGCTAAGCTGAAAAGACTTGATAAAATTGGCACTACAAGGTGGTCAAGCAAAGCCAGAGCCCTCCGGAAACTTTGCGGAACATATGAAAACCACTCTGATTAATTATATTCTGACCTCATCCTTGTTCTGAGGCATGTAAGTAGTTAATCTGATTTTAGAAATTCGGTTCGTCATGAGGCACTAAAGTTAAATGAAAACCTATGAAAATTTGAAATCATCCTGACAGCTTTTATATTTAAAAGAATTTTTGACATTACTACTCCAGTGTCAGATTACTTGCAGTCACCAGCCCTTGACATTATGCAGGCATGGCGAATGGTTGAGGATGCTACTAACCGTTTAGGAAAATTTCAAGAGACTTTTCAGGAGTCTATGGATCTGCAACGATTTTCATTGATCACTTGAATGATAAACTAGCTGCAGAGGACATTGCCATCAGTAAATCTTTCACAGGACTTAGATCAACAAGATGTGTACTTTCCTCAAATCAACAACACAGCTTTGAAGTTTCATGCTACAATGTCATCTGTGATAGAGTTTTGGAAAGTATGAGAACCAGGTTTGCCATGCAAACTTTACATGCAGATTGCATGTTTTGACCTAAACCAGTTTGAGGAGATACTGGCTTCTCCGGAAAAAATACAGCTTGATGTAATTTCTACAGCTGTTCCTGAAATTGATGGCCTTGTTCTTCGTGAAGAATTGATTTCATTTGCATCAAGTTACAAAAATCTCTCCAGAGGACTGTTTGACAGTGATGATGAAACCTTGAGCTCTGCTGGAGAAGAAGAGCCTGACTTCTCTGACTTTGAACCATCCGTTTGTAAGCTTTCTGAGAAAAAAGTTCACATCCTGTGCATTTAAGCTGTTATTTCAGTATAGATTATGCTCTTCGGCCTATGAAAATCTTTATATGGCATACAAGTACCTGATCACTCTAAGCACCACACAATGCTCCTGTGAACTGTGTTTTTCAAAGTTGAAAATTCTGAAATCGAGACTTAGATCAACGCTTACTCAGCAAAATCTGGAGACATTGATGCTAATTGCAATAGAGAAAGATGTTTCTTTAAGGATAAAGAGAGACAAAGACAAAATCATAGACCATTTTGGCAAGACATCTTCTGAACTCGGCTGTCTGCTTCTCTTTTAAACTGTAGTGCAGACGGCCCAATGCTATATATTTGTAGCTAAAATTGCATGGCACTTCTGTTTGTTTTATTATTTGTATTGCACTGAATTTGCATTGAAGTTATTTTTATATGTAATTGCCTCTTTAGGATTTGTAATGCTCTGATTTTGTCTATTTATGATTTTGTAATGCACTTGTCTTGGTTTGTGCATTTATTTATTGTGCACAGTTTGGTTTTTGCATTTGTTATTTATGTTGCACTTATTCATAAATTATTGCACTTTTGTTCTTTGTGTAGTGCGTGGCTGGGGGCGGGATAGGGGCATGACTGGAGGCGGGATAGGGGCGTGGCTGGAGGTGGGACATGGGTGGGGCCTGGAAGGGGGTCCTTGATTTATTTTGCCCAGGGGCCCTGAGGGTTCTCAGTCCGCCCCTGCCCCTGTATATACAGGGTGTATCTCACACGACTTGATCCACACTGGGCCGCAATATAATTTGTTGGTCCAAAATGGCTGTATTTCAAATACCTGAATAGAACTCCTGTATTTAAAGGGTGTATCTCACACGCTCTGATCCACACTAGGACGCTATCAAAGAATTGTGCCCAAAATGGCTTTATTTCAAATAACATTCATTTCAATGGGTCAGCAAAAAAAATGATGATAGCTCATCCGTTTGTGTTCCGCGTCTGTTGTCCGTGTTTCCCTTCAGCAAAAAAAATTGTGCATTTCCTACTTTTTTCACATTTGTGGACAAAGATAGGTATTTATTACAAGAGATCTGTGGGAAAAAATGGATCCTCCAAAAAAAAAAACAGATGCCGCATCCGTTTTTCTTTTGCGGACGCACAATTTGCAGATGCAAAAAAAAGCTGCCGTGTGCATGAGGCCTAATCCAGATGTTGGATATTGCCAAAAAAGTGTTTTTTTGGTTACAGAATATGAAAGCTGTATATATTAAACTTGAATTTAACACTTGCAGATCAGGAAAATAGTGTTTTTTGGAAAAAAAAGAATGTTTTTAACCCTTTCATTACCAAGGGTCATTGATGCCCCAGTGTCCAGGTCAAAATTTACAAATCTGACATGCGTCACTTTATGTGATAATAGCTTTGGAACACTTTTACTTATCCACGCCATTCTGAATTGTTTTCTCGTGACACATTGTACTTCATGATAGTCATATATTTGATTCAATATATTTCATCTTTATTTATGAAAAAATCCCAAATTTACCAAACATTTTGAAAAATTCCAAATTTTCCAAATTTCTATTTCTCTGCTTCCAAAACAGAAAGTCATACCTAATAAAATATTTATTACTTAACATTCCTCATATGTCTACTTATGTTGGCATCATTTTGCATTTTATTTTTTTAGGACGTTAGAAGGCTTAGAAGTTTAGAAGCAATTATTATAATTTTTAAGAAAATTTCCAAAACCCACTTTTTCAGTTCAGTTCTGAAGTCACTTTGTGGGGCTTACATAGTGGAAACCCTCATAAATGACCCTATTGTAGAAACAACACCCCTCAAGTTACTCAAAACTAATTTTACAAACTTTGTTAACCCTTTAGGCGTTCCACAAGAATTAAAGGAAAATGGAGATGAAATTTCTAAATTTCACTTTTTGGGCAGATTTTCCATTTTATAATTTCTTTTTCTTTAACACATTGAGGGTTAACAGCCAAACAAAACTCAATATTTATTACCCTGATTCTGCGGTTTGCATTAACACCCCAAATGTGGTCGTAAACTGCTGTACGGGCACACAGCAGGGTGCAGAAGGAAAGGAATGCCATACGGTTTTTGGAAGGCAGATTGTGCTGGATTGGTTTTCTGAACACCATATGTTATTTATTTTTCTGCCGATCGTCTTTTGCAGGGGCTAGTTTTTTGCAGAGGTGTTGAGGTTTTTATTGGTACCATTTTTGGGTACATAGGATTTTTTGATCATTCATTATTACACTTTATGGGGCAAGGTGACCCAAAAATTGGCTGTTTTGGAACAGTTTTCATTTATTTATTTTTACAGCGTTCATCTGAGGAGTTAGGTGTGTGAGATCGTTACGGACGTGAAAATACCTAATATGTATACTTTTTCTTATTTATTTAAGTTTTACACAATAATAGCATTTCTGAAACCAAAAAAATGATGTTTTAGTGTCTCTATAGTCTGAGAGCCATAGCTTTTTATTTTTTAGGCGACTGTCTTAAATAGGGTATAATTTTTTGCGGGATGAGGTGACGGTTTGATTGGTACTATTTTGGTGGTCATAAGCCTTTTTGATCGCTTTCTGTTGCACTTTTTGTGATGTAAGATGACAAAAATTGCTTTTTTGGCACAGTTTTTATTTATTTTATTTTTATGGTGTTTATTGGACAGGATCTATCATGTTATATATTTATAGAGACGGTCGTTACGGACGCGGTGACACCTAATATGTGTATTTTATTTTATTTTTCCATTTTTTTATAGGAAAAGGCAATTTCTTTTTTTTATTTACATTTTTATTATTTTTTTATTTTTCATTTTTATTATTTTCACTTTCTTTTTAATCAAGTCCCTCTTGGATCATGAAGATCCAGTGGGGCTGATGGCTGTACTATACTTTGCAATGCTCTTGCATTGCCAAGTATAATACTATTAGATGCCCTGTAATGACCTGTAGGTGGCAACAGCGGACGCTTTTGCAAAGCGTCCGGTTGCTATGGCAACCATCAGGTGTGGCAATCACAGCGCTGCAGCCCCGATGGTTGAGAGAGGGAGCTCCCTCCCTCTATTAACCCCATGGATGCCACAACCGCGGCATCTATGGGGTTACAGGAGAGTGTCAGCATTGAGCTGACACTCTCTGCTGATGGCGGCGGCTCAGTAATGGAGGCACCGCCATCACACACAGCAGGGGGATCGGGGGCAGCGTTGGAAAGCGGGGGAATTGATGGCAGCGCTGGAAAGGAGGGGTTACGGCCGCCAATATTGAGGGAGCCTGGGGCATGAGGGGCTGGTGAGAATGAATGCATGGGGCGAGGAGGGGGCGGACTGCATCAGGGCAGCTGCCTCTAGGAGATGAGCTGCAGGCGGACACAAGGGGGGACTTAGAGGGGCACAGATTGGGGGGGTATTACGAGGACCCTACCTGATTTCATGCTCTGATCTGCATTTTTTTCACTGCCGCGATCCGATTAGGTTAGTCTGCAGAGACTAACCGATCAGATCGATTGTCGGCAAGGGGCCACTCTGATTGGTCCCTTGCCGCCGGCATTACTGCACTGTATGCTGTCCGTGACAGCAGCAGGGCAGGGGCAGAAGCTTTAAACTAAGCGCTTTGCAGTGCTTGGATTAAAGAGCTGCCAGAACGTTTATATACGTGGTAGCTGCACGGGGTATGTGCAGCTATCACGTATATACACTACGTGCAGAATTATTAGGCAAATGAGTATTTTGACCACATCATCCTCTTTATGCCTACTACCAATTAAGCATATTAGGTGATGTGCATCTCTGTAATGAGAAGGGGTGTGGTCTAATGACATCAACACCCTATATCAGGTGTGCATAATTATTAGGCAACTTCCTTTCCTTTGGCAAAATGGTTCAAAAGAAGGACTTGATAGGCTCAGAAAAGTAAAAAAAAGTGAGATATCTTGCAGAGGGCTGCAGCACTCTTAAAATTGCAAAGCTTCTGAAGCGTGATCATCGAACAATCAAGCGTTTCATTCAAAATAGTCAACAGGGTCGCAAGAAGCGTGTGGAAAAACCAAGGCGCAAAATAACTGCCCATGAACTGAGAAAAGTCAAGCGTGCAGCTGCCAAGACGCCACTTGCCACCAGTTTGGCCATATTTCAGAGCTGCAACATCACTGGAGTGCCCAAAAGCACAAGGTGTGCAATACTCAGAGACATGGCCAAGGTAAGAAAGGCTGAAAGACGACCACCACTGAACAAGACACACAAGCTTAAACGTCAAGACTGGGCCAAGAAATATCTCAAGACTGAATTTTCTAAGGTTTTATGGACTGATGAAATGAGAGTGAGTCTTGATGGGCCAGATGGCTGGATTAGTAAAGGGCAGAGAGCTCCTGTCCGACTCAGACGCCAGCAAGGTGGAGGTGGAGTACTGGTTTGGGCTGGTATCATCAAAGATGAGCTTGTGGGGCCTTTTTGGGTTGAGGATGGAGTCAAGCTCAACTCCCAGTCCTACTGCCAGTTTCTGGAAGACACCTTCTTCAAGCAGTGGTACAGGAAGAAGTCTGCAAGGTAAGAAAAACATGATTTTCATGCAGGACAATGCTCCATCACACGCGTCCAAGTACTCCACAACGTGGCTGGCAAGAAAGGGTATAAAAGAAGAAAATCTAATGACATGGCCTCCTTGTTCACCTGATCTGAACCCCATTGAGAACCTGTGGTCCATCATCAAATGTGAGATTTACAAGGAGGGAAAACAGTACACCTCTCTGAACAGTGTCTGGGAGGCTGTGGTTGCTGCTGCACGCAATGTTGATGATGAACAGATCAAAACACTGACAGAATCCATGGATGGCAGGCTTTTGAGTGTCCTTGCAAAGAAAGGTGGCTATATTGGTCACGGATTTGTTTTTGTTTTGTTTTTGAATGTCAGAAATGTATATTTGTGAATGTTGAGATGCTATATTGGTTTCACTGGTAAAAATAAATAATTGAAATGGGTATATATTTGTTTTTTGTTAAGTTGCCTAATAATTATGCACAGTAATAGTCACCTGCACACACAGATATCCCCCTAAAATAGCTAAAACTAAAAACAAACTAAAAACTACTTCCAAAAATATTCAGCTTTGATATTAATGAGTTTTTTGGGTTCATTGAGAACATGGTTGTTGTTCAATAATAAAACTAATCCTCAAAAATACAACTTGCCTAATAATTCTGCACTCCCTGTATACGGATTGCGGTTGGGAAGGGGTTAAAAACCAAGAAAATGGTGGCTGTATTTCTAGCTTAAATTGCACACTGACTAATCCAGATGTTGTATATTGACAAAAACATGTTTTTTTGGTAACAGAATATGAAAGTTGTACCGTATTTTTCGCCCTATAAGACACACCGGCCCATAAGACGCACCTCGGTTTTTGAGGAGGAAAATAAGAAAAAATATATTTTGAACCAAAAGGTATGCTTTTGGTGGATTTTGAACTAATTGTGTGGGTGACGCACTGTTATGGGGGATCTGTGGGTGACACACTGTTATGGGGGATCTGTAGGTGACACTTATGGGGGATCTGTGGGTGACACTTATGGGGGATCTGTGGGTGACCCTTATGGTGGATCTGTGGGTGACACTTATGGGGGATCTGTGGGTGGCTCTTATTGGGGTCTCTGGATGGCACTGTTATGGGGATTTGTGTATGACAGTTATGGGGGGATCTGTGGATGACACATATATAGCATCTTATGCTATGTGTCACCCACAGATCCCCTCCATAACAGTGTCCCTGTAATGAATGACCCTCAATACAGGGGGTGGGGGTCGCATCTGCTTTTATAATGACAGAGGGGCCCGTGCAGTGACTGTATTCTACTACATGGGCCCCGCTCACTGTATATTATCGTATCTTTAATAATTAATTGTTATGTATATAATTTGGTAATCAGCACCTGTATACTTACAAGTACAAGCACTCGGTAGCAGAGAGGAGGGAGGAGGCAGGCCGGGAGGATGGCACTGGCAGCGTGAGTCACTACGTCATGCGCCCACGCTGCCTGCTTCATTCATAAAGTGGGCGGCGCAGGCGCGTGATGTAGTGACTCACGCTGCGTCTTATAGGGCGTAAAATATGCTATACTGTATATTAAACTTGAATTTAGCACTTGCAGATCAGAAAAATTGTGTTTTTTTAAAAAAAGTGTGTTTTTAAAAACCCAGAAAATGATGGCTGTATTTCTAGCTTAAATTGTACTCTGACTAATCCAGATGTTGTATATTGCCCAAAAAAGTGTTTTTGTTTGGTAACAGAATATGAAAGCTGTATATATTAAACTTGAATTTAACACTTGCAGATCAGGAAAATTGTGTTTTTCTGGCAAAAAAGTGGGGTTTTAAAAACCCAGAAAATGATGGCTGTATTTCTAGCTTAAATTGCACACTGACTAAGCCTGCAAATGCACCAGATGTGGTAAATTGCCCCAAAAAATTGTGCTTTTCAATGTCCCAAAAGCTCAGATGCAGTGCTAATGCACTGAGCTTGCATAAAATGGCCGTCGCCGCCGCCCTCCTAACTGACTTAAAATATTCTTTTTTTTTTTCGGTCACTGGGCTCAGAACAGGATAAAAAAAATGGTGCCCTGCACCCACAAAACACAATGTATGTAGATCGCTCAGTTAGATTCAGGTTTTGAGCAAAGATTTAGTCCTATCCTCTCCCTACACTAAGCACAGCAGAGTGATGTGCAGCGCTACGTGACTCCAGCTTATATAGAGGCTGGGTCACATGCTACACTGGCCAATCACAGCCATGCCATTAGTAGGCATGGCTGTGATGGCTTCTAAGGTCAGACAGTTAAACACTTGTTGATTGGCTGCTCTGCAGCCTTTCAAAAAGCACCAAGAAAGGGCCGAACACCAAACCCGAACCCGAACTGTTACTGAAATGTTCGGGTCCGGGGTCCAAAAATCCTAAGGTTCAGTATGAACCCAAACTTTACAGTTCGAGTTCGCTCAACACTTTTCGTGATGCCAATTGCAGGGTGCACAGGGTACTATCCCAGGGCCCCTCTTAAGATGTTATAATGCACGTCCCAGATTAGGAATGCCAGAGTGGTGTAATGGCCTATAATGTCTCTATAGGGTGGTGATAATTGTGTCAACGGTGTCTCCTACCTGGGTACGGCTGGACTCCTGGCTCACTTGTAATACATTTAAGTGTAGTAATAGTAGGAGTAATAGAGGAATTTTGCAGCAGAAATTATGTCCAGACCTTTAGATGAAGTTCAAACGTTTCTTTACAGAAGATAACTTGTATCCAAGCAGTATACAGCTTTGATCTCTGGTCCCAGCAGGTTTTAGCAAATATTGGCAGGAATAAATACTTCTGCACTTTAAATGTAAGCTTGCAGGATAATTAATCTGCTTAGTAGCTCTGTAATTGTGGCAGGAACTAATCTTCTGTGCTTTTCTATAACTTCTGCTTTGTGGGGATAGACTAGCTGAGGAGGAATGGCTTCACCTAGGTCTCGGGACTTATCTCTCAGATGATTTATCAGGGATGCTTTCTTCTTGGAACTCTGGAGGTTGTCTGAAGTTTTTTTCAGTCAGCTGAGGCTGAAGGGGCTCAGACTGGGAATGTGATCAGGTCTCAGCTGAGACAAGATCCTTGCTGTCTTCCCTATGCAGGGGATATCCTTACCGCTATTGTAGTGTCCCACTAGGTATGGGTGGGCACTACACAAGGGTCAATTGGTGTGCGCATTACTCTTACTCACAAGGAACAGAAATGTCATATTTTATTCTGCATTTAATGTATGTTTTAATGTGTTGTTATATGCAATGTACCCCTGTCTAATGCAGCAGCAGGCCTAGTTGGGTGTAGTTAGACATCCCAGACACTAGAGGGAGATAGGGAGCCCCTAGTATAAATGTCCAGGCCCAGACAGGGAGAGGAAGTGCAGAGTCAGGAGTCTGAGAAGACAGAGGCCAGTAAGCCTGCTCCTGACATGCAGCTGGATAGCCCTGGCTGCTAGTGATGTCCAGGAGGCTGTTGAGAAGCTCCAGTCTGCCTGAAGAACAAGAGAGCCTAAGTTAGCTCTGAAGAGATACCCCAGTTGCAGGATTCAACCTCCTGGGAGAAACCGACAGTTATCCACCTGATAGGAGGAGGCGTCCCAGGGTAAGCCACGTGCCCCTGATAGGCAGAGGAACTTAGGAACCATTGCAAGCTGTATAATACCTGAGGAAGGAGGTAACCAAGGATATAAGCCACCCTTTTAGGCATCCGGGCCTTGGGAATTATCAAGCCAGAGTAGGAGTTCTATAAAGGACAGTGTAAAAGTACAACCTGCTGCTGAGTGCTTGTGGAATTTACCCTCAGTGTAACTTGCATGTCTATTGCCTGCCATACTTGTGAATAAGCCCCTTTTTGTGGAACTGTAATCTGAAGACTATACTACTCCCTGCTGTACAAAGTTGGATTGTCCAGTAAAGTTTCCGTTTGGTTCACTGCATACTTGTGTACCGTTATCTTTCCAACCATCAACGTCCAAAGGCACTGGCGTCACGAATACCACAGGGACCTTGCCCCAGGCACACAAAATACCTGTAACATCCAGGGCACCTCAAATACCATCCGGCCTGGTCCCTATCTACAGAGCGTGCCCCAGAGGAACTGTGTCCACCTCTCCTTCACTGCCACGCGCCTGCCCAGGGTTCATCCAATATAGTGAGTACCCTCGATTGCCCATAACCGTGACCTCACTTCGTCATACCCTGCAGGTCTGGCGTGTTGCACTATCACGCAGCCTTCCCCAAGCAGGGAGAAGGCTACACTGACTCTAACTTCCTTCTCCACCCATGCTGCAGAATGTGGGAACAGTCCACACCTCCACAGAGTGGGAGACAAGGTGGAATAATCCATTCCAGCCTCAATAAACTAAACTGTATCTAGTACCTTACCAATGCATTGCTGCCACCTGCTGGTGAACCTGGAAAACTACAAGGAACAATTATATTTAACATGGTTTTACATGCACATTTGTGAAGACATAATATAAATTTCAACTGATGACAATATACAGGCTCTTAGAAGATAGTAGCGGTGTAGAGACTTGTAATAACACAACTCTGGGGTGTTACTTCCCCCTTATTTTGAGTTAAGCCGCCCTCGGCTTATGCTTAGGAGGAGAGGAACAAGCTCTGGGGTACCCAATTTAGTACAAAGTGCTGCATGAAATACACATAAAGACATACAAAGACAAACACATAACGACTACCCTAAGATTCCTGCCCGCATAAGTAGGGTGTCTTAATTAACAGTTTCCCTCTCGGTATACCCAGTGAACCAACTGTCTGCACTAAGCAATCATTACTGGCTTTCTTTTGAGCTCAAGTACGAGGAAAGCATGGAGGTGTCTTTACTCTGAGGTCCCACCATTGTGTAATGAAATGCCCGCAAACGGAAGGGTGACTTTATCCTGTATTCCCTTCTCTGCACCAAAGTCAAAATATAAGGCTTATAATAGCATGATCACTATGGTGACTGAGGGCAGCAAAAAATGGATCTAAGGTGGAGGCGCCATACCTTAGGCAAAGACACAGAAAGAGGAGGTATCAGCTTCTCCATGTGCTTCTGGCAATGTCACAGGAGGAGGGTATTATAATCCCATGAATGCCCGCCCCCCCCCCCCCTCCCACACACACACACTTGCTACCAGGGTCAGCATACATCTTCTTCCTCCCTCATGGTTTTGCCTGCATATGCAGTAAAATGGTTTTGTGTGCCGTTTTACTCAATTAGTCTGAAGCAAACTTAACTTCAGGTTTGTTTGACATTTTATTTTATTTTATTCGTAATGAACCTGGTTCCTAACGAATTAATTTGCTCATCCTTACTTTCCATCTGTGAATATAGACATAGACTTTAGAATGTACCTCTACATTTGGGAGTGTCTTCTGTCCATTGACCTGTAGAGTGACATACTGTTTTATTGGATCTCTTTAACCACTTCAACCCCGCTAGCTGAAACCCCCTTCATGACCAGAGCACTTTTTACACTTCTGCACTACACTACTTTAACCGTTTATCGCTCGGTCATGCAACTTACCACCCAAATTAATTTTACCTCCTTTTCTTCTCACTAATAGAGCTTTCATTTGGTGGTATTTCATTGCTGCTGGCATTTTTACTTTTTTTGTTATTAATCAAAATGTAATTATTTTTTTGAAAAAAAATGACATTTTTCACTTTCAGCTGTAAAATTGTGCAAAAAAAACGACATCCATATATAATTTTTTTGCCAAATTTATTGTTCTACATGTCTTTGATAAAAAAAAATGTTTGGGCAAAAAAAAAAATGGTTTGGGTAAAAGTTATAGCGTTTACACACTATGGTACAAAAATGTGAATTTCTGCTTTTTGAAACAGCTCGGACTTTCTGAGCACCTGTCATGATTCCTGAGGTTCTACAATGCCCAAACAGTAGAAAAACCCCACAAATGACCCCATTTCGGAAAGTAGACACCCTAAGGTATTCGCTGATGGGCATAGTGAGTTCATAGCACTTTTTATTTTTTGTCACAAGTTAGCGGAAAATGATGATTATTTTTTCTTTTTTTTCTTACAAAGTCTCATATTCCACTAACTTGCGACAAAAAATAAAAAATTCTAGGAACTCACCATGCCCCACACAGAATACCTTGGGGTGTCTTCTTTCCAAAATGGGGTCACTTGTGGCGTAGTTATACTGCCCTGGCAATTTAGGGGCCCATATGTGTGAGAAGTACTTTGCAATCAAAATCTGTAAAAAATGACCGGTGAAATCCGAAAGGTGCACTTTGGAATGTGGGTCCCTTTGCCCACCTAGGCTGCAAAAAAGTGTGATACATCTGGTATCGCCGTACTCAGAAGAAGTTGGGGAATGTGTTTTGGGGTGTCATTTTACATATACCCATGCTGGGTGAGAGAAATATCTTGGCAAAAGACAACTTTTCCCATTTTTTTATACAATGTTGGCATTTGACCAAGATATTTTTCTCACCCAGCATGGGTATATGTAAAATGACACCCCAAAACACATTTCCCAACTTCTCCTGAGTACGGCAATACCAGACGTGTGACACTTTTTTGCTGCCAAGGTGGGCAAAGGGGCACATATTCCAAAGTGCACCTTTCGGATTTCACCGGTCATTTTTTACACATTTTGATTGCAAAGTACTTCTCACACATATGGTCCCCTAAATTGCCAGGGCAGTATAACTACGCCACAAGTGACCCCATTTTGGAAAGAAGACACCCCAAGGTATTCCGTGAGGGGCATGGCGAGTTCCTAGAATTATTTTTTTTGTCACAAGTTAGCAGAAAATTATGATTTTTTTTTTCTCTTTTTTTCCTTACAAAGTCTCATATTCCACTAACTTGCGACAAAAAATAAAAAATTCTAGGAACTCGCCATGCCCCTCACGGAATACCTTGGGGTGTCTTCTTTCCAAAATGGGGTCACTTGTGGCGTAGTTATACTGCCCTGGCAATTTAGGGGCCCATATGTGTGAGAAGTACTTTGCAATCAAAATGTGTAAAAAATGGCCTGCGAAATCTGATAGGTGCACTTTGGAATATGTGCCCCTTTGCCCACCTAGGCAGCAAAAAAATGTCACACATCTGGTATCGACGTACTCAGTAGAAGTTGGGGAATGTGTTTTCGGGTGTCATTTTACATATACCCATGCTGGGTGAGAGAAATATCCTGGCAAAAGACAACTTTTCCAATTTTTTTATACAAAGTTGGCATTTGACCAAGATATTTATCTCACTCAGCATGGTATATGTAAAATGACACCCCAAAACACATTCCCCAACTTCTCCTGAGTACGGCGATACCAGATGTGTGACACTTTTTTGCAGCCTAGATGTGCAAAGGTGCCCAAATTCCTTTTAGGAGGGCATTTTTAGACATTTGGATCCCAGACTTCTTCTCACACTTTAGGGCCCCTAAAAAGCCAGGGCAGTATAAATACCCCACATGTGACCCCACTTTGGAAAGAAGACACCCCAAGGTATCCAATGAGGGGCCTGGCAAGTTCATCGAAAAAAAAAAAAAATTGATTATTATTATTTTTTTTCTCACAAAGTCTCACTTTCCGCTAACTTGGGACAAAAATTTAAATCTTTCATGGACTCAATATGCACCTCAGCAAATACCTTGGGGTGTCTTCTTTCCGAAATGGGGTCAGTTGTGGGGTGTTTGTACTGCCCTGGCATTTGAGGGTCTCCGCAATCATTACATGTATGGCCAGCATTAGGAGTTTCTGCTATTCTCCTTATATTGAGCATACAGGTAATGAGATTTTTTTTTCCGTTCAGCCTCTGGGCTGAAAGAAAAAAATGAACGGCACAGATTTCTTCATTCACATCGATCAATGTGGATGAAAAAACCTCTGCCCAAAAAAAAAAGGAGGGGAAAGGCGTCTGCCAGGACATAGGAGCTCCGCCCAACATCCATACCCACTTAGCTCGTATGCCCTGGCAAACCAGATTTCTCCATTCACATCAATCGATGTGGATGAATAAATCATTGCCGGGATATTTTTTTTTTTTACATACAAAGTGTTTGCCAAAGCATAGGAACGCCGCCTCCTCCTCAGCTCGTATGCTTCGGCAGTAGAAATCTCGTCTTGCAGCGCCGCATACACCGACTTGCGTGTAATCTGACAGCAGCGCAATGCTTCTGTCAGAATGCTCATCGGTGCTGCAGCTAGTCGATCGGTTGGTCCACCTGGAAGGTAAAAAAAGAAAAAAAAAAAAAAAGGAAAAACCAGGCCGCAACGCAATAATTTTATGAACTTTGCAACAGAACATATAAACTTTAACTTTTTTAACTGAACATTAACCTTTTTGCTTACTGGTGTTTTTTTGTTTTTTTGTTTTTTTACCTTTATAGAACAAACCTCTCCTTCCCCATGGGTCAATGTGCAAAGCGCAAATCGCCCAAAGATGTGGCGAAGTGCGTTATGCACTTTGTCCCAGGTGAAAGGAGACGTTTGCAGCAGCTGTGTGAGTGAATGGGCCCTAATAGCCCTGTGTGCCTGTCCTGGTGAGATGATCCCTATGCTAATAGTGTACCTGTGAGTGGTACTTCCGGAAACACTCTCCAAAGCATAGGGCAGGGTGGTCAGGACAGTCAGGACAGTCAGGACAGAAATAGCGGGTGTCACGCCTTATTCCACTCCTGCTACAGACACGACATCTTTTTCGGGGTGACTGTTGGGTTGAGGTACCAGGAACGACATTGGGGAAATGTCGCTCGTGTAGACGGCTAACTACACTGGTGGATGGGGCCACGGAACCTCCTGGGTACAGGAGGTTCTCGATGATCTCTTCCTGAAATTTGAGGAAGGATCCAGTTCTCCCAGCCTTACTGTAGAGAACAAAACTATTATACAGAGCCAATTGAATCAAATATACAGACACCTTCTTATACCAGCGTCTGGTTCTGCGGGAAACTAAATACGGAGACAACATCTGGTCATTGAAGTCCACCCCTCCCATGAGCAAATTATAGTCGTGGACTGAGAGGGGCTTTTCAATGACACGGGTTGCTCGCTCAATTTGTATTGTCGTGTCTGCGTGAATGGAGGAGAGCATGTAAACGTCACGCTTGTCTCTCCATTTCACCGCGAGCAGTTCTTCGTTACACAGTGCGGCCCTCTGCCCCCTTGCAAGACGGGTGGTAACGAGCCGTTGGGGGAAGCCCGCGCGACTAGTTCGCGTGGTGCCACAGGCGCCAATCCGTTCTAGAAACAAATGCCTAGAGAGGGCCACACTTGTGTAAAAATTGTCCACATAAAGATGGTACCCCTTGCCGAATAAGGGTGACACCAAGTCCCAAACTGTCTTCCCACTGCTCCCCAGGTAGTCAGGGCAACCGACCGGCTCCAGGGTCTGATCTTTTCCCTCATAGATCCGAAATTTGTGGGTATAGCCTGTGGCCCTTTCACAGAGCTTATACAATTTGACCCCATACCGGGCGCGCTTGCTTGGGATGTATTGTTTGAAGCCAAGGCGCCCGGTAAAATGTATCAGGGACTCGTCTACGCAGATGTTTTGCTCTGGGGTATACAAATCTGCAAATTTCAGGTTGAAATGGTCTATGAGGGGCCGAATTTTGTGGAGCCGGTCAAAAGCAGGGTGGCCTCTGGGACGGGAGGCGGTGTTGTCACTAAAGTGCAGGAAACGCAGGATGGCCTCAAAACGTGTCCTGGACATAGCAGCAGAGAACATGGGCATGTGATGAATTGGGTTCGTGGACCAATATGACCGCAATTCATGCTTTTTAGTTAGACCCATGTTGAGGAGGAGGCCCAGAAAAGTTTTAATTTCGGAAACTTGGACTGGTTTCCACCGGAAAGGCTGGGCATAAAAGCTTCCCGGGTTAGCGGTTATAAATTGTGTGGCATACCGATTTGTTGCTGCCACAACTAAGTCTAAGAGCTCCGCAGTCAAGAACAGCTAAAAAAATCCCAGGGCCGAACCGATCTGAGCTGTCTCAACCCGAACTCCAGACTGGGCGGTGAAAGGGAAAACTACAGGTGCGGCTGAAGTTGGGGACTGCCAATCAGGGTTTGCCAGCACCTCAGGGACTCTAGGGGCTCTACGGGCACGTCTTTGCGGTGGCTGCGACGGGGTCACTACTGCACGTGCCACCGTACCAGCTTCAACTGCCCTTCTGGTGCTCGCTACTTCACCATGTTCTACGGCAGTGCTGGTACTAGGTCCAGGGAGGGCTGGGCTGCTGGTGTATGCCTCACCACGTAATCCGACAGCGCCAGCCCCACTCTGCTGCTCTTGAAGCGGATCCTGCGCAACCTGCGGTCTAGCGACACGGGGCCGGGTACGCCTGGTGGTATCAGGGACCTCAGCCTCCTCGTCCGAACTTTGGGTCAGAGAGCCACTGCTTTCTACAGGTTCGTATTCTGACCCGCTGGATTCATCAGATGAGGGTTCCCATTCCTCATCCGACTGGATCAGAAGCCTGTAGGCCTCTTCAGAAGAATACCCCCTGTTTGACATTTTGGGCAACTAAATTTAGGGGTATTCCCTGAGACTACCCAAGAAAAAAAAGCAAGCCTGTCTTACAAAGGGGAGGCTAGCGAAGTACCGGAGGCCGCTGCGGTTGATAAAAAATATCAAAACTGATTTTTTTATCGCCGCAGTGCGTGTAAAGTGATTGTGCAGTGATCCCCCAAATTTTTTTTTGTCACTGCGGTGGGGCGGGCGTGGGTGAACGCACGTGTGGGCGACCGATCAGGCCTGATCGGGCAAACACTGCGTTTTGGGTGGAGGGCGAACTAAAGGGACACTAATACAATTATAGATCTGACCGTGATCAGTTTTGATCACTTGCAGATACTATAAAAGTACAAATGCTGATTAGCGGTACGCTAATCAGCGAATAACGGACTGCGGTGCGGTGGGCTGGGCGCTAACTGATCCCTAAACTACCTAACCAAGGGGCCTAAACTATACCTAAAACCTAACGGTCAATACCAGTGAAAAAAAAAGTGACAGTTTGCACTGATCACTTTTTTCCTTTCACTGTGATTGACAGGGGCGATCAAAGGGGTGATCAAAGGGTTAATTGGGGTGCAGGGGGGTGATCTGGGGCTAAAGTGTGATGTTTGGTGTACTCACTGTGAAGCCTGCTCCTCTGCTGGATCCAACCGACGAAAAGAACTAGCAGAGGAGCAGGCAGCCATATAACAGATTATATTTACAATTATGATCTGCTATCTGGCACTCTGATTGGATTTTTTAAAAATCAGCAACCTGCCAGCCACGATCATTGCTAAGTGCGTCATCTTGCGTCTCGCGAGATGACGCGTATATGCGCGACTGTGCGCAGCGCTGCCGCCTCCGGACCGCACATCTGCGTTAGGCGGTCCGGAGGCGGTTAAAGTCCAGCCTTCTGTGCAAGTGTATTGACAAGTGGAGCCAAAGCTATTCTCAGCCCATGGATGAATGCATGTAAGTGATCCGTGCTGAGGAAAATTGAGGGCCCCACATGTAACAGCTAAAACAGAAATAAATATAATCTGAAGTCAAGTAAATACTGTATGTTACATTCTAATAACTACTAGAGTAGCATAAAATAGTGTACTAGCTGTGGCATTAGCAAGAAAATGTTTAAAGGCAAACTTTGCATTGGCACCCACACCCATAATAGTGGAGGTCCCATGGAGGGCATATAAATTGTATAGAAAAGTTACTTACCCTTCCAATTTGGATTTCTGCAGATGTTAGGATATGAGGAGTGTGAGAGAAAAAGGGAAATCATCTTTTCAGCTTAAAGGGACACTGACAGGCCCAATAAACATATTTAGCTATATATATGACTGCACATGTCTTCTAATGTGTATTAAAATCATATAAGTATACCCCCTGTCCACCATATAAATATAGTAAACTCATGTTTTATAACCTAATAGAATTGTCTTCTTTCTGCCCAAGGGGCGGCGTTTCAGCTTCACTTGCGCCCAGCCAACCTCGCTCCAACTGCTGTTTTGAAGCGCCGCCCAGCTCATCAATATTCACTTCGCTGGGCGGCTTCTGCTGTCCCCGACGTTCCGAGATCCCATAGCTTTCTATTCCACGCCACAGTATTGACTTTTTAGGCTCTGCTGTGCACACCACTGAGTTAGGGTGGGCTAGCCGGACTAGGACGGGCGTCAAGGGTGGGGAAATATTACTTTGTGTATTCCTACATTGTTATATTGGTTGTTAATGTTTAGTAAAGTATTATTAGTTACTAAAAGCTGGAGTTTGTGTCGCTTTTCTCGTCTGTGACTTTGCTGTATCTTGGGGAGCCCATCCCGGGACACGGCTTATAAAATCACTTTAATAGTGTTTGAACCAAGGATTTTTGACCTTCTGTATACAAAAATAAACTTCAATATACCTTCACATTCGGGCAGGTCTTCTGTCCATTGGCCTATAGAGCCACATGTTGTTTTAATAGATCCCTTTATTTTCCATCCTTCTGAGCAAGTGAATTCACAAGTGGAGCCAAAGCTATTAACAGCCCATGGATGATTGCATGTAAATGATCCATGCTGAGGAGGACTGAGTGCATCGCACGTAACAGCTGCATAAAAAAAAAAAATTATATGTTGGACCAATAGCTATTATTTTGCTACTTACAGTATAGTCATCATATAAAAAGTAAGGTCAAAATAATTTTTTTCAAGTAAAAGTCAACTATTTTGCTTTAAAAATAGTAAATGGATAATAGTAAACTCTTACCTTAGCCCATCACTCCTGCAATCGCCACCCCTTGTTTATCTACACACAGATTGGCTCATTTATCATTCAGGGTTGTTTTTATGTCAGTTTTAAGTCTGACTTTGCTTTGTGTGCCTTCACCAAATTTATGCAATGGTGCACTTTAATAATATACTGTATGTGGCGTGAGTGCATTTGGTTTGCACCTTTAGGTATAAATGTAGACTAGGGGTTTGCATGGAGTCAGAAGTAAAATTTTTGTGACATTATGAAAAGTCACACATAGTAAATGTACAATAATCCCAGTCTCATCTGAAGTTTTCGTCTACAAAATGGAACTCTTGCAGCATTGCTAAAATACCCAAATATCGCAAAAATTGCAAAAAGTAGCAGAAAAAGATCTGTGACTTTTTTAGACGAGAAAACAGACATATTATAGTTAATAAATGAGCCCCAGAGACTCTGCATATTATTGTTGTATCTGTACGTAGCTTGTCCCATTTGAATTGGACTGAGCTGCAGTAACCGGCACAGCCACCATATAGACAAGAGCTAAGCTTTGCTTGCCACCCAGCGCCGTACTATTATGGCGCAACAAACTCCCGGCCACCGGGCATAATTGCTCGGGAACCGGGGTGCGATTGCCATGCAGCCATGTTAGCTAAGGGCTCCATTTCCGCTCTCCTGTAGCCCTGATCGCTGCTATTGGCCGGATTCAGCACTTGTTTACTACTAGGTCAGGCCAGTGTTTTGGATCCCCTGCCAGCGCTGCTATTGGCTGGAACAACACTCCAGCCAATGGCAGCGCTATAGCTGCACAGGAAGAGGCAAGAACTTCCCTGCATGCAGCCATTCTAGCCGGTGACTGCATGCATAGAGGTTGTGTGCTGCTTGGGATTTGTGGGAACTCCTTCAAGACTGTTGGAAGACCATTTCAGGTGACTACCTCTTGAAGCTCATCAAGAGAATGCCAAGAGTGTGCAAAGCAGTAATCAAAGCAAAAGGTGGCTACTTTGAAGAACCTAGAATATGACATATTTTCAGTTGTTTCACACTTTTTTGTTATGTATATAATTCCACACGTGTTAATTCATAGTTTTGATGCCTTCAGTGTGAATCTACAATTTTCATAGTCATGAAAATAAAGAAAACTCTTTGAATGAGAAGGTGTGTCCAAACTTTTGGTCTGTACTTTATATATTTCAGTTAGTGTCAGTTTAGGTTTCTGCACGAATGCACCATTTGCATGTGTGCATTTTGCAGAGCACTGTAGAGAGTTTTTATACTACAGTTTTTGCACACATGCACGATCTGTGTGAGTGCGTGCGTGCTGCAGAGCACCGATCAGTAGTTAGCTCAGTAGCTTCTGCACATTTTTTGAGGTTTTGTTTAAAAAAAAAAAAATATTGGGTGTGAAAAAAGAACTGCAGTTAGTGGTTTTTAGTTAGATTTTTATATATATTGTAGGAGAGTCCCCGGAATAATAATGGACGGACGATACGTGCCACCAGAGGTCCTGGCCTCGGTGGAGTAAGAACCGGATCATTGCGGTTACAGCGGCGAATGCTGCTGGCGCAGCGTGTCCGGGCCGGTTCTTACTGGGAACAGGTAAAGAGTGGGGGGGTGCCTGTTCCCCATGGCCAGCCCAGGTTTTTGGTGGAGCTGGGCCTTTAAAGAACCCAGCCTGCTGATGATGGGGGTGGGGTGTGTCTTGCTGTGCTGGAGATTTCCACAGACAGAGTCAGCGCTGGTGAAGGAGAGTCTGGGCGCAGCACACATTGAAGGATAACCCTGGGACCTGTGGTGCTACGAGCCGAAGGGGCTCTGGCCTGAGGGAGACAAAGGCAGGTAGCTTACAAGCCTGCAGAACTGCTGTGGTCTGTCCAAAACAAGGTGACTCAAACCTGCTGTTTATTTCCTATGGAAGGACTTTTGTTTTATGCACTAGGTGAATATGCCCCTGTGTGGTCTGCACATTGCCTGTTATGCCTTTGGTGTGAATAAAGTCACGGTGTATCACAAAGACTGTCTGTGATTGCCTCAATACTGCCGCCACTACCGTAGCCTACCACGAGCACATCCCCACAATATATATATATATATATATATATATATACTCACCTAAAGAATTATTAGGAACACCATACTAATACGGTGTTGGACCCCCTTTTGCCTACAGAACTGCCTTAATTCTACGTGGCATTGATTCAACAAGGTGCTGATAGCCTTCTTTAGAAATGTTGGCCCATATTGATAGGATAGCATCTTGCAGTTGATGGAGATGTGAGGAATGCACATCCAGGGCACGAAGCTCCCGTTCCACCATATCCCAAAGATGCTCTATTGGGTTGAGATCTGGTGACTGTGGGGGGCATTTTAGTACAGTGAACTCATTGTCATGTTCAAGAAACTATGTGAATATGCCCCTGCGTGGTCTGCACATTGCCTGTTATGCCTTTGGTGTGAATAAAGTCACGGTGTATCACAAATACTGTCTGTGATTACCTCAATACTGCCGCCGCTACCGTAGCCTACGACGAGCACATCCCCACAATTGGTGGCTTGGAGCGGGCATTCCTGCAGTGAGGCAGGCCTGAGGCAAAAGTTGTGTTGGACTGCATGTCATATATCAGGCCTGCAAGTTTTATGGTTCCTGACAAGATGGAGGAGGCCATTAAGCACCTGATTCAGAGTAATGTACAGCAGCAACAGGCATTGCAGGCTCAGAGGGAAAGTAATGAGCTACAGCAAAAAAGACATGAGGAGGCTATGTGTGCACAGCAGCAAACAAACAATCTCCTAATGCAGCAGCTGGTAGCCATGCAAGAGTCGGTGCGAACATCCCTGCAAGGAGTTTCAACTGCGACAACCCCGACTGTGTCTACCGCCAGGGACAAAGTCCGATCCGCCCTGAGGAAAATGGGTCCGGGAGATGATATAGAGGCATTCCTGATGGTGTTCGAAAGAACCGCGGAGCAAGAGAGGCTGCCGTTGGAGCAGTGGGCCGAGGTGGTGGCGCCTTTTCTGGTGGGGGACGCACAAAAGGCCTATTTTGGCCTCAGCCGCGATGAGGCCAAAGACTATGAGAGGCTAAAAGCTGAGGTGTTGGCCAGGTTGGGGGTAAACACCTATGTGTGAGCGCACAGGGTGTATCAGTGGGTGTTTGCCGAGTCTCGACCCGCCCGGTCACAAGCCTATGACTTACTGCACCTAGTAAAAAAATGGCTTCAGCCTGAAATATTGAGCACTTCTCAGATGGTTGAAAGGGTCGTGGTCGACAGGTTCGTGCGTACCCTCCCGAGAGCCATACAGCGCTGGGTGGGACAAGGCGATCCAGGCAACCTGGAACAACTGGTTAGCCTGGTGGAGAGGTATATGGCCACTCAGGATTTGGTGCGGGACTCAGCGGTACTACCGAAGTCACGTCAGCCCCCGTTGCCGACCCGAGATCCTAAAAAGAGATCCCACCACATAAGGAGGGGACTGGATCTCCAGTCCGTGGGAGGAATACCCTGGGGAGGAGGGAGGCTGCGAGGATCAGATGTTGGCATTGTCAGGACTGGGGACATGTGGCATCCAACTGCCCTAGGGCATCCGAACCCATGGACTGCGGGTTCGCTCGCCGGTCCTCTTTTTATGCCCAACCGGTGTATATAGCTGACCCCCTGCTGGCGGCGGACACCCCTCCGGTGTGTGATGTCGTTGTTAATGGACAATCCGTGCAGGCCCTGCTGGACTCTGGGAGCCTGGTAACTCTGGTCCATGAGTCGCTGGTAAAGGAAAAACTCCCAGAAAGGCGAACCCTTACCATTGTCTGTATACATGGGGATCGCAGGGAGTATCCCACCACTAAGGATACCCTGGCAGTGTGTGGAAAGGAGTTACCACATGTCGTCGGGGTGGGGAGACAGCTCCCTTATGCCGCAATATTGGGGAGGGACTTTCCCCTGTTCTGGACTTTGTGGAGGAACGGGTTGCCTACCTGTGGGGAAGGAAAATGTCCAGGTCCCGAGCCCGAGGACCCCGAGGCAGGGGCCCCAGCTGTAGGGGTCACCGTAGGGGAGGTAGAGTGTAACCCTGACCGGTTTCCCCTAGAAGTATTGGCGGGTGAGACAGTAGAAAGTTCGTCCATCCTGGATCTGGAGGTACCCCGAGAAACCTTCGGGACCGCACAGCTTCAGGATTCAACGTTATTGCGGGCTAGAGAAGGTGTGTCGGTGATTAATGGTGTTGCCCAGCATCCCGGCGCCAATATCGTATTTCCTCACCTGGCCTATAACCAGGACCTGTTATATAGGGTAGACAAGGTGAGGCAGGAGGTGGTGGAACAACTGGTGGTGCCCCAGCCTTACCGGCGAATGGTCTTGGACTTAGCGCATGCGCATGTGTTGGGTGGTCATCTGGGGGTTAAGAAAACGCTGGAGCGAATTCTACAACAGTTCTATTGGCCTGGGATATATGAGGAAGTCTGGAGGTTCTGTCAGTCCTGTCCAGTGTGTCAGTTGACTAGCCCCCAACCTCAGTATCGCAGTCCACTGGTACCTATGCCCATTATAGAGGTGCCCTTCGAAAGGATCGCCATGGATCTGGTAGGCCCCATTATTAAGTCAGCCCGAGGTCACCAACACATCCTGGTAGTGTTAGACTATGCCACTCGCTATCCGGAGGCGGTCCCATTGCGCCATACGTCGGCCAAGGTAATAGCTAAAGAGCTCATGAGTATGTTTGCCCGGGTGGGGATACCAAAGGAGATTCTGACGGACCAGGGGACACCCTTTATGTCCAAAATAACAAAGGAATTGTGTAAGCTATTAAATATTAAACACCTGCACACGTCCGTCTACCATCCCCAAACCGATGGGTTAGTAGAACGGTTTAATAAGACCCTGAAGTCCATGCTAAAAAGAGTCGTGGCTAAGGACGGGAGAGATTGGGACTTACTGTTGCCCTATGTTTTGTTTGCGGTACGGGAAGTGCCCCAGGCGTCCATGGGGTTCTCGCCCTTTGAGTTGTTATATGGGCGACATCCCCGTGGGCTACTGGATATCGCTAAGGAGGCATGGGAGCAACAGCCTACGCCTCATAAAAGTGTGATAGAGCACATCGGAAAAATGCAGGACCGAATAGGGGTCGTGTTGCCGATCGTCCGTGAGCACATGGAAGCGGCACAACTGGCCCAGAGTCGGGTATATAACCGAACCGCCCGGGTAAGGACATTTCACCCGGGTGACCGAGTTCTTGTACTCGTGCCCACGGTCGAGAGTAAATTCTTGGCCCGGTGGCAAGGACCCTATGAAGTTAAGGAGACAGTGGGCCCAGTTGATTACAGGATATACCAGCCAGGGCGGCGGAAGCCCGAACAGGTATATCATGTGAATCTACTAAAACCTTGGAGAGACAGAGAGAATTTGTTTGGAGACAGCCCGCCCTCTGTCGGGACGTCAGGGAGTGACCCGGGGTCACCAGGTGTTCCGGAGAACGCCGCTGGGGTGACAATAGGGGACGGACTGTCGACCAAACAAGCACAAGAGGTGAGAGAATTTGTTAGTTGGAATAGGGACGTATTCTCTGACCTTCCTGGACGTACCACCTTGATCGAGCATGACATTGTCACCGAGCCCCGGGTGAAAGTCCGCCTAAGACCATACCGAGTACCGGAGGCTCGGCGACAGGCCATTTCGCAGGAGGTAAGATCGATGCTACGTCTAGGGGTCATAGAAGAGTCAAAGAGCGAGTGGCCTAGCCCGATTGTCCTTATTCCCAAACCGGATGGTTCATTACGGTTCTGTAATGATTTTAGGAAATTAAATGAGGTATCAAAATTTGACGCCTATCCCATGCCTCGGGTAGACGAGTTGATAGAGCTGCTGGGAAAAGCCCGGTATTTTTCCGATCCTAGATCTCACGAAGGGCTACTGGCAGGTACCTCTAACGGAGGCGGCAAAGGAGAAGACGGCCTTTGTCACCCCGGAGGGGCTTTTTCAGTATAGGGTGTTGCCTTTTGGGTTGCATGGCGCTCCGGCTAAGTTCCAGCGTCTGATGGATGTCGTCCTCAAGCCCCATCACCAGTATACCTCCGCGTATCTGGATGATATAGTCGTGTTTAGCCCAGACTGGGAGGGTCATTTGTCAAAACTTCAGGCAGTGATAGATTCTCTAAGGAAGGCGGGGTTAACTGCCAACCCAAAAAAATGCTCGGTGGGACTAGAGGAAGCTCGCTATTTGGGGTATGTGATTGGACGCGGAGTCATTAGGCCCCAAGTGAATAAAGTTGAAGTAATCCGGAATTGGCCCAGGCCTCGTACGTCCAAGCAAGTACGGTCATTTTTGGGCCTGATTGGGTACTACATGAGGTTCATTCCCCATTTTGCCACCTTGGCAGCCCCGTTAACCGGCCTCTTGAAGGGTAGAAAGTCGGTGATGGTTCGCTGGGGGGGAGCAGGAGGAGGAGGCGTTCTCCCGTTTGAAGTCGGCCCTATGTGAGTCCCCGGTTCTGGTGACGCCCGACTTCAAGCGGGAGTTTGTAGTTCAAACAGATGCCTCGGGAGTAGGACTAGGGGCTGTGCTTTCCCAAGAGCTCAACGGGAAGAGCACCCCGTGGTTTTTCTAAGCCGCAAGCTTACCCCAGCAGAAACCCGGTATAGCATTGTGGAGAGAGAGTGCCTCGCCATCAAGTGGGCACTCGAGTCTCTCAGATATTACCTTCTCCCCCGAAGCTCCCATTCCACCATATCCCAAAGATGCTCTATTGGGTTGAGATCTGGTGACTGTGGGGGCCATTTTAGTACAGTGAACTCATTGTCATGTTCAAGAAACCAATTTGAAATGATTCAAGCTTTGTGACATGGTGCATTATCCTGCTGGAAGTAGCCATCAGATAGGTACATGGTGGTCATGAAGGGATGGACATGGTCAGAAACAATGCTCAGGTAGCCCGTGGCATTTAAACGATGGCCAATTGGCACTAAGGGGCCTAAAGTGTGCCCAGAAAACATCCCCCACACCATTACACCACCATCACCAGCCTGCACAGTGGTAACAAGGCATGATGGATACATGGTCTCATTCTGTTTACGCCAAATTCAGACTTTTGAATGTCTCAACAGAAATCGAGACTCATCAGACCAGGCAACATTTTTCCAGTCTTCAACAGTCCAATTTTGGTGAGCTGGTGCAAATTGTAGCCTCTTTCTCCTATTTGTAGTGGAGATGAGTGGTACCCGGTGAGGTCTTCTGCTGTTGTAGCCCACCTTTCTTTCCCATTCTGACATTCAGTTTGGCGTTCAGGAGATTGTCTTGACCAGAACCACAACCCTACATGCATTGAAGCAACTGCCATGTGATTGGTTGACTAGATAATCGTATTAATGAGAAATTGAACAGGTGTTCCTAATAATTCTTTAGGTGAGTGTGTGTGTATATATATATATATCTATATATATATATATTTCAGTTAGTGTTAGTATAGGTTTTTGCACGAACACACCATCTTCTTACGTGCATTTTACAACCACTGAGCACCGATCAGTAATGTCCGTTACTGATCGTGTCTGCTCAGTTTGCACTGCAAAGTTGTTTTTTTTTTGTTGCAGAAAAGATTTTGTTTATGTACAGCAAAGACTTTTTTGTGCAGACTTTTTTTGTACAAAACACAATTTTTTTGTGCCCAAAACTTTTTTGTACAAAATATAACTTTTCTTCTAAATTTAATTTCAAATTTATTACAAGCCCTTTCATGTGAAAACACTACATACACACCCCTCACACTAAGGCCTCTTTCACACAGGCGAGATTTCCGCGCGGGTGCAATGCGTGAGGTGAACGCATTGCACCCGCAATGAATCCGGATCCATTCATTTTTATAGGGATGTGCACATGAGCGGTGATTTTCACGCATCACTTGTGATGGTTATAAGAGAAAATAATAGCATTCTTAATACAGAATGCTTAGTAAAATAGGGCTGGAGGGGTTAAAGAACTTGATCGCGCAGCCCGGCTTCTCTTCTTTCTTTTTCTTTGCAGGAGGAAAATGACCTGTGGTGTCTTCACTTTGCTCATCACATGGTCCGTCACATGATCCACCACCATGGTGATTGATCATGTGATGAACCATGTGATGAGCGCAGTGATGTCATCAAAGGTCCTTTGCCCAGTCCCTGAAGAAAGAAGAAAGAAGAGAAGCCAAGCTGCCAGACCTTAAGTGGATTAAGGTGAGTTAAATTATTTTTTATTTATTTTTTAACCCCTCAAGCCCTATTTTACTAAGCATTCTGTATTAAGAATGCTATTATTTTCCCTTATAACCATTTTATAAGCGAAAATAATACAATCTACACAACACCAAACCCAAACCCGAACTTCTGTGAAGAAATTCAGGTTTGGTTACCAAACATGACAATTTTTCTCACGCATGTGCAAAATGCATTAAGATGTTTTGCACTCACGTGGAAAAATCGTGCATTTTCCCGAGACGCACTCGCATCTTATCCAGCCCAAATTCATGACGCCCGTGTAAAAGAGGCCTAAATAACGGTTTCCACATTTCAAATGTCACACCCAATAAAATAAAAATGGCCTGTCCACTCCAAAGAGTGTACTCAGTTCAAGAGGCATACGCCATGCTTACCTCCAATACTGAGACTGCCAGCGAGGGAGAAGAGGATGCCATTTTCCTCTACTCCTCTACCCCCTCATCATCATCCACTGATAAGGGACCCTCTAGAAGGCACCCCAGGGTAGCAGTGGAGGCAGCTCCCCAGGATGAGCCCCATATGGACCCCACCCCATGATGATTATCAGCCTCAAATTCCAGAGATTGTGGGAAACTCTGGAATCCAAACTGATTGCACGGGCTACACAGAAATCTATTTTTTCTAAATCTTTTTCAGTGAAGATTTAGATTTAGTAGTTTATTACCCAGAACCCTACATCGCCATTCGCAAGACACCTTGGTTGGACCCCAGTTACAGCAGCAGAAATGAAAATCTTCTGGGTGCTTCTGCTGCATATGGGGCTTGTTAAATAAACTGAAATTAAACAGTATTGGAGTGTGGATGTCCGGAATATATTTGAGTCGATTCAAAAATTCCGCCCCAAAATGATCCAACATTCAGCTTTTTAAAATTTGGCCCATACTTGACCACTTTAGCACCAAGTTTGCTGAAGTGTACACCCCAGAACAAAATATCTGCATAGATGAGTCCCTGGTACATTTCAAGGGGTGACCCTCCACTCTAGGAGTTAGTGGGTAGATTGTGTGGGACTTACTGCACCCACTTCTGGATAAGGGTTACCACCTCTATGTGGATAACTATTACACCAGCATACCCCTATTCATGTCCCTAACTGCCAGAGGTACTGTGGCTTGTGGCACAGTACGCAAAAATCAGAGAGGCCTTCCTAGATCCCTGGTAGGGCAACCACTGAGAATGGGTGAAAGCAGAGATCTCCTCCATGAGAACATGCTGGTGGTTAAGTACAAGGACAAGAGGGATGTCCTTGAACTGACCATCATTCACAATAACACCAGCTCTCCTGCCGCTGTACGTGATACCACTACCACTGTCCCCAAACCAGACTGTATTCTGGACTACAACAGGCACATGGACGGGGTTGATCTTTCAGATCAAGTTCTGAAGAGTGCCACATGAAAAACAAAAGTGTGGTAAAAAAAAGCTGGCCGTACACATTGTACAGACAGTAATGTACAATGCGTACGTGCTATATAAGTCTAGCGGACACACAGGGAGATTTGTTCACTTTTAAGAAGTAGTGATCAAGGCCCTAATTCTTCCAAACCAAGCAGAAGAGGGCTCCAGCACTTCTGTAAGTCACAGTGGCCATATTGTACCAGGACAACATTTCCCAGCTGAAGTCCCCCAGACAGCAAGAAAGGGAAGGACCCAAAAAATATGCAGCGTGTGGTCAAAAATGTGTATTTGGAAGGAAACCATTTAGCACTGTGAAACCTGCCCTAAAAATCTGGCCTGTGCATGAAAGAGTGTTTTAAAGTATACCACACATCCATGGAGTATTAATTTAATTTCATCCTTTATGCTCCCTGTTAGTTTTCCACTTTATTTCTCTGATTTAGTCCACCTTGCTTCCACTTTATTTTCTGTGAGACAAACGTTAGGTCAAAAGTGCCCTTTCCACCTCTCACAATGTTCGTACTGGGGTACTCTTTCCAAAATAGGGTCACTTCTCGGGGTTTTTAATTTCTGGGGACCTCATGAACTTAATTTAATGCAACATGGCAGCTAAAATCCATGTCTGTTTATTCAGGCATGCAAAAAACACATTTAGAGCCATGCTGTGTGCCCATACAGCAGGCTACAAACAAATATGGGGTGTTTGCAAAAAGGGGATGAAATTGGGGAACATATACTGGTGTGTATTTTCTCCTTTAACTCCTTGTGAAAGTGAAAAATTGGGGTCTGCTAGTAATTTTTCATTTTTACAAATGTGTGCTTTAAAATGTTTTCTCAAGTGTTTCTGTCCGCTGTGAGACACCTGTTTGCTGAAAAGTACCCTTTTCATCACTTAAAATGTTCGTACAGGGGTTCTCTTTCCGAAATGGGGTCACTTTTTGTTTTATTTTATTTCTGAGAACCTCAGGAATTTATTTGATGCGACATGGCACCTAAAATCCATGTCAATTCAGGCTGGTCAGCAAAATTCATATTTTCCAGCTTGCCTGCTGTGCGCCCATACAGCAGGCTAAAAGCACATATGGTGTGTTTCCTGAATGGGAAACAAAATGGGGAACACATCCTGGGGTGTATTTTCTTCTTTAACCCCTTGTGGGGTTTCCAGAATGGGGTTACATTTTGGGCGTTTCCACTCTAGGGGTACCTCAGGGTGTCTTCATATGCGACATACAGTCAGGTCCATAAATATTGGGACATCGACACAATTCAAAAATGTTTTGCTCCATACACCACCACAATGGATTTAAAATGAAATGAACAAGATGTGCAACCAAGTATTAAAAAGTGAACGTTTAATTTCTATTATGCTGTCCCATTACTTTTGGTCCCTTAACAAGTAAGAGGCACATATGCAAACTGTTGAAATTCCTACACCGTTCACCTGATTTGGATGTA
The DNA here is from genome assembly GCF_014858855.1 of Bufo gargarizans. Lineage (NCBI taxonomy): Eukaryota > Metazoa > Chordata > Amphibia > Anura > Bufonidae > Bufo > Bufo gargarizans. The sequence goes on from NC_058086.1 coordinate 107,514,015, forward strand.
AATACCCTAAAATTAAAACTGACAGTCTATTCTATTTTTATAATAGCAATTTGCATATACTCCAGAATGTTATTAAGAGTGATCAGATGAATGGCATAGTCCTTCTTTGCCATGAAAATTAACTTAATCCCCCAAAAAACCTTTCCACTGCATTTCATTGCTGTCATTAAAGGACCTGCTGAGATCATTTCAGTAATTGTCTTGTTAACTCAGGTGAGAATGTTGACGAGCAGAAGGCTAGAGATCATTATGTCAGGCTGATTGGGTGAAAATCAGACTTGACCTGTTAACCATGGTGACCTGCAAAGAAGCGCATGCAGCCATCATTGCGTTGCATAAAAATGGCTTCACAGGCAAGGATATTGTGGCTACTAAGATTGCACCTCAATCAACAATTTATAGGATCATCAAGAACTTCAAGGAAATAAGTTCAATTCTTGTTAGGAAGGCTTCAGGGCGTCCAAGAAAGTCCAGCAAGTGACAGGATCGTCTCCTAAAGAGGATTCAGCTGCGGGATCGTAGTGCCACCAGTGCAGATCTTGCTCAGGAATGGCAGCAGGCAGGTGTGAGCCCATCTGCACTCACAGTGAGGCGAAGGCTTTTGGAAGATGGCCTGGTGTCAAGAAGGGCAGCAAAGAAGCCACTTCTCTCCAAAAAAAAACATCAGGGACAGATTGATCTTCTGCTGAAAATATGGTGAATGGACTGCTGAGGACTGGGGCAAAGTCATATTCTCCGATGAAGCCTCTTTCCGATTGTTTGGGGCATCAGGAAAAAGGCTTGTCAGGAGAAGAAAAGGTGAGCGCTACCATCAGTCCTGTGTCATGCCAATAGTAAAGCATCCTGAGACCATTCATGTGTGGGGTTGCTTCTCATCCAAGGGAGTGGGCTCACGCACAATTTTGCCCAAATACACAGCCATAAATAAAGAATGGTACCAAAACTGTTTTTTCAAATATTCGTCTAGGCCTCACCACACTCCAGCCAAGCTCCTCTCCATACAGGAACACACAGGGTCACTAGTGGGGGGGGGAGCAGGGTTGCTAGTGAGATGACAGGAGGAGGGGGAGCAGAGTCACTAGTGAGGTGATAGGAGGAGGGGGAAGCAGGGTCACTAGTGGGGTGACAGGAGGAGGGGAAGCAGGGGGAGCAGGGTCACTAGTGGGGTGACAGGAGGAGGGGGGAGCAGGGCCACTAGTGGGGTGACAAGAGGAGGGGGGAACAGGGTCACTAATCTCCCAATTCCTCATCAAAGAGGCTGAAAAGATTCTTTTTATGGCGCATCACTGCAGTATTTGTTGATCACACCCAGATGTAGCAGACCTGTGTTTGTAATTTGTGCAGGATATACAAGATAATAAGTGGGTTCCCTGCACAATCCAACCTTATGTACTGTATCATACAGGAGACACCCCTATGGCCTGATGACAATGACAGTGTGTTCCTCAGCGATTAACCCTTCCATTGCTGGCAGCCCTGCAACAATTTCTTCATGTCAATGCAGAGAACAGTAATAATTTATATAGGTAAGACGCGGCACTCTTGTCTATTTAGACCGTGGTGCTTGTTGTGCTGGCTTCCCAGCCAGATGTAATGACCGGCGTCACGCACAGGGAGGGAAAAGGGAAAGCCCTGACCAAGGGAGAGGGAAAGGTGGTGACCCCTGACTCACCTTGCGGCTGGCACCTGACTGCCCTGACGTCCCTAGATGGGTTCCTCACCCGTGCGCCGATCACGTGCCTAAACCCAGGCTTTCCCTAAATTGAGCCCTAGGTAGTGAACGGGCCGGTGGGATCGCTAGTCCGCACCACTGACACTAAGTGGAAAACACCAGGGAGAGGACAGACAATACAGACAAACATATAAACCCAGGTGGGCGACAACAGCAGACCACAAAGGCCTAACAGGGATCCGGAGAGTAACGTTCTGGAACAACAACTTGAGAACGCAGCAACACAGCTCTAGTGGGTCAGTATATAAGTCCAGGCAGGAAGCTCTATATCTGGCAACAAGAGAAGTGTGAGAGGGGAATATAAGGAGGTTGGGAGTGCTGGACAAGGAACAGCTGAGGAGAAGGAGCTACGGATCCCTGAGTGAGCCAAAAAGGGTTGCAAAGCAAACCCAGAAAGCTACCATGAAGAAACAGCCCTATCTTACTACATAGAGCGCGCAGCCAACCGCTGCGACTTCCTGACCCCGGGTATAACGGAGTCAGGCGTGGTTCTTGACACCCTTGTGACTCCAGAATCATTCATTGAAGAGAAAAACAACAGCACTCAATACAAGAACTTTTGTTCCGGTTGTTTATTTTATGGTCACTTCACCAATTTGAGACGTTTCGGTCGTAGGACCTTTATCAAACACTGTGACAATAAGAAAATATTCCATAAGTATACATAACAATGGCAACATCAATTAGAATATACGTCCATGTCACCTAGTACCGCCAGGTACTACTGACACCTTACATACTTAGTACTAATCAAATACAGTTACAAAAAAAAAAAATCTAAAAAAAAGTCAGAAAAAAATGTATGATACAAAAAGTTCATGTACATAGCTCTAGCTCTATATATACTTTGTTGTCTTCAATTTATTATTGGAAAACAAGAACAAATTAAATTGCAGCAGTCAAGTAAAACTCCATATCTGTTAAATAGACATTCAGGATAAATATTTTGAATTTCATGAGATAGATATTAAATGCTGATGTATATAGGAGTATATAATCTACAATCTGCGATCCTTTGATACAAGCAACAGCCAATACAGCCTGGGAGCGACCTAAATCCCAGAGCAACATTGAAAAGTAGAACATTCAGATGCATATATGGCTATTAGGGTAGAACCGGGTGCCCCATAAGGACAAAACAACACTTACCAAGTTGCCGTGGAGAAAAAATGTGTGAAGAATAGAACCAATGGTGTATCCACACCCATATAGACGCTGAGGCTGAGAGGTGCATGTGGCTAGATATAGCCGGCCCGGAAGCAAGTGGCCGAAAACCGGAAGTAGCCTATGCGTTCCAAGCTGGAACGCATCCACCTCTCATATGTCCTCAAGCAACTATTACTGCTCCCCATACTCAGGGGGTAATATGTATGTCTTTATGTGAACTGGGAATGACAAGAGTATAGGTGACATATCTGTGTATAGTTATAACTAAATCACAACAAGGACCGCAACCGTAAGTGCGTTCCAGCCGCGACTGGAAGTAGCCGATGCGTTCCAGCTTGGAGCGCACCGGATCCGATCCTCCTATTCAGACTGACCATAATAGATTCTATGTGGTGAATTGGCTAGTCATAAAAATCTAGGGACAATGTTGAGCAGATTACTATAAGGAAGATATGCTAATCTAGAAGTTAAAATGAGCCAATCATCAACTGTGAGAGAGAGATGACAAAATAAACCGAGAGAGAAAAAAATGGAGAAAAAAGGAGAAAAATTGAGAAAAGAAGAAGAAAAATGGAGAAAAGAACAATAGGGATCAAGGGAAGAAAAGAGACCAACACCCAAAAGGATACAGAAAATGACGGCAAGCATGAAAAGATAAACGAATATTAGTAGTTAGTAATAGTTTATACTGTTTGACACATATATCAATGACGTCACAGTTATTCAAATAAAAGAGGACAATTCATAATCCCTATTGAGCCCCTTAGGTTCTAGCAGGGGCGTACACAGAAATCATTGGGCCCCATAGCAAGAATTTAGATTGGGCCCCCATGCCCGTTCCTAGTCCCTCCTACTATGCACCCTGGCTCCTCTCACTACCCTCCCTAACTTCTCCCCTGCCCCACCTCATGCAGAAGTATTTTGTTCTACAAAATGGCAGTACTCATGCCGGATCCCAACAGACCCATTAGGGTACTTTCACACTTGCGGCAGGACGGATCCGACAGGCTGTTCACCATGTCGGATCCATCCTGTGGCTATTTCGCCGTGCCGCCGCTCCGTCCCCATTGACTATATGGTGCACGGCGAAAGTCGCCGGACTAAAAAGTCAGACATGCAGTACCTTTTAGTCCGGCGGCTTTCGCCGTGCACCGCCATGCTGCGCCAGAGCTCCGCCCCCGTTATAGTCAATGGGGACGGAGCGGCGGTCGCGCGAAATAGCCGCAGGACGGATCCGACATGGTGAACAGCCTGTCGGATCCGTCCTGCCGCAAGTGTGAAAGTAGCCTTATAGAGAATGGGATCTGATAGGTCAGGTGTTCAGCATATATTGACAAGAATCTGGGGCGTTACATGATGTAATACCACCCAACTTTCCTGCTGTCCAGCATGGCACATGCACATGCGCATAGACATAGAAAAGTTTGAGGAAGTGAGTGCCCCCCTTCCCATATCCTCTGTGTCATGCAGGACAGCTGAGAGACACTGTCATTACTCGCTATCCTGCATGACACATGTGCAGAGACAGGAGTCTCTGGGAAAGCTGGGTGAACCCCTCCCCCCTGCCTTTCCATGTAATTATTATCTGCACAACTCCCACCTCCCCTCATATCTTCTCAGGCCTCTGCACTTGTGCCATGCAGGACATCAGGAAAGCTGAGTCACATTACATAATAGCACCCAGCTTTCCTCCTGTTCTGAATGACATATGTGCAGAGGAATAGCCTGGGAAAGCTGAGTGACCCCCCCCCCCCCTGCACTGTCCTCACCAACAAGTGGTCACTTACTTCATTACTGGTGGGGTAGTGGCAATCCAGAGAGGAATCAGGCATAATGGAGCTAACAGGCGGGAGGCGGAGCTAGCCGGCGGGAGGCGGGGCTAGGAGGCGGGGCTAGCAGACGGAAGACAGTTAGGAAGATAGACGGGGGCGGGGATTCTCCTCCACTGCGGGCCCCTCTTCCTCACGGGCCCCATAGCAGCTGCGTGGTCTGCCTATATGGTAGGTACGCCACTGAGTTCTAGGCTTTGTAGTCTATGTGTCACGACTGTGACTGATCCAGACAGGTCTGGGAGGAGAAGGTCGCAGCGACTTGCTACTCGCGATAGCTTGTGAGTTTGCTCTGTGGTTCAGGGTATGTCATCAGGGTTTTGCCTTGTGAACCTTTTTGTCCTGACTGGGAGTTTGTAGGCATCCTTCTCAGGTGAGTCCTGTCTGCCACTCCCAGCTACTATATTAGTTTCAGTTTCACTTGCAGTCATTGCCAGATATAGTCCTTACTTCCAGTGCTATTCTGACCTTTGAAGGAGATCGTTTGATGGTATTGCTGTGGAGCTCTCGTCTGGTGTGGACTGTCGTTATTGGGATCACCTTCTCTGCTCGTGACTGGATAAGTCTATCTATGTTTGATTGTTTGTTTGTTTGTTGCTGTCTTCCCCTGTTGTTCTCCTAGACGTGAGTGATGGTGACTTGTGCTCCCATCTGCCTTTCCCCAGTCTAGTCTTGTTAGGGTGACTGAGGGTTTAGGCATCCTGCTCGCCGCACGGGTTCACACCCCGTCTAGGGTATCAGGGCAGACAGGTGCCAGCTTAGGGTTAGTCAGGGGTGACCGTTCTATTTCCCATCCGTAGATAAGGGTCTCCCTTCCCCTCCGTCTGGTGCGACACGACTGCTGCTGGGATAGCGGTCGTGACACTATGTATCCAATAAGCCTCTTGTTTTTAAAGTATTTGTTGTCTATTACCACCTCTTCTTGGTAAATCTATTTTTTCTATTATTTGAAATTTCAGTTGGGATACATTATGCTTCATTTTGTAGAAATGGTGAGGAACTGGGAGTAGCAGGTTCTCACATCGGAAAGTAGACTTATGTTGACAGATGCGATCCCTAACATTCTGGGTGGTCTCCCGCACATATATTAGGCCACATGGACATTTCAAGAGGTAGACTACATATTTAGATTGGCATGTATGAAACCCTTTGATTTGTATGGACTCCCCGGTCTGTGGGTGATAGATTTTGTCCCCTTTCATTACATTCGAACACTGTGCACAATATAGACAGGGGAACGTGTCCTGTCTTGCTTTTCCTAATAAGCGCTGAGATTAAGATGGTACTACTCGGGCCAATATCCGCTCTGACAAGCCAATCCCTCAAATTTTTTGGTCTCCTACTGCATGGTAGACATAGTGTCTGAAATTCCTCTATGTTGGGAAAGAACGGGCAAGTATGTTCCAGTTCTTGTTGAGGATGTTCACAATTTTGTAGGAATATGGATGATAAGTGTGTACAAAGGGAATTCTCTTTTTGGTCCCATTTTTTTGTCGTGAACTGGAATCTGAATTTGGTGAAATTATTGCCATGGGATATCCTCTTTGTTGGAATTTGTGAGTCATTTCTAAAACTCTTTTCTGTTTGTTCTCCTCTGATGTCACTTTTCTCGTGATGCGTTCAAACTGTGATCTAGGTAATTTTTTTGTAGAGGGTGCATGACAACTGTTGTAATGGAGTAGATTATTTCGATCCGTTGGTTTACGATACAGATCTGTATGTAAGGAACCATCCTTTTTTTTAAGAACCAGAGTGTCAAGGAAGCTGATACTATGCTGATCGTAATGTATTGTAAATTGCAATTCTGGATAGATGGTATTTAGATATGAGTGGAAGCTGAGGAGTTTATCCTCTGAACCTTCCCATAGACAAAAAATATCATCTATGTATCTTTTCCATATTTTAGCATGTTGTAGGAATAGATATTGCGGATATACATGTTCAATTTCGAACCTTGTAATGTACCCATTAGCATAAGGTGGCGCTGCATGTGACCCCATTGCGGTCCCTTGTTTTTGTATATAAAAGGAGTCCTCAAACATGAAAAAAAATAATTGCAGAACTATAGCAAGAAGATCCAAATAGAATACCACAAGTTAAGGTGTTGTATTAGCTTCCTCTAAAAGGAGTTTAGTGGCCCTAATGCCTTTTGTATGATGAATGGACGTATAGAGGCTATTTACATCCCATGTGACAAGATAGCATTGATTGGAAAGGGGACCTATGTGTTGAATGACGTTCAGAAAGGCAGTTGTGTCTAACAGAAATTACTGAGTGGTTTCGATTAATAGGGTAAGGGCTTTTTCTAGTAAAATAGAGAGAGGGGCCAGAATTGAATCAGTTGAGGCAACGATGGGACGGCCTGGGGGTTTGTGGAGAGTCTTGTGGATCTTGGGAAGTATTTAAAATACAGGAGTGATGGGATGTTGGTTGGTCAAAAATTTTATGATGTCTTCATCAATAGTGCCCTGTGCTAAATGGTAGGTAAGTGTAGTTTGAATCAGGGATGCTATCTTAAATGTGGGATTAGAGAACACTTTCTCATAAATATCCCTATCACCGAGCTGATGTAGAATTTCTTCTCTATAATCTATGCAATTCATAACCACAATGGCTCCGCCTTTGTCTGCGGGTTTAATTACTAGATTACGATTTTTAGTAAGTGTTGTCAAAGTCTGGCACGTTCCCCTGTCTACTTTGTGCGCAGTGTTCAAATGTAATGAAAGGGGACAAAATCTATCACCCACAGACCGGGGAGTCCATACAAATCAAAGGGTTTCATACATGCCAATCTAACTACGTAGTCTACCTCTTGAAATGTCCATGTGGCCTAATATATGTGGGGGAGACCACCCAGAATGTTAGGGATCGCATCTGTCAACATAAGTCTACTATCCGATGTGAGAACCTGCTACTCCCAGTTCCTCACCATTTCTACAAAATTAAGCATAATGTATCCCAACTGGAATTTCAAATAATAGCAAAAATAGATTTACCAAGAAGAGGTGGTAATAGACAACAAATACTTAAAAAACAAGAGGCTTATTGGATACATAGACTACAAAGCCTAGAACCTAAGGGGCTCAATAGGGATTATGAATTGTCCTCTTTTATTTGAATAACTGTGACGTCATTGATATATGTGTCAAACAGTATAAACTATTACTAACTACTAAGGCTACTTTCACACTTGCGCTTGATCGGATCCGTTCTGAACGGATCCGATCATATTAATGCAGACGGAGGCTCCGTTCAGTACGGATCCGTCTGCATTAATAACTTAGAAAAATTTCTAAGTGCGAAAGTAGCCTGAGCGGATCCGTTCAGACTTTCAATGTAAAGTCAATGGGGGATGGATCCGCTTGAAGATTGAGCCATATGGTGACCTCTTCAAGCGGATCCGTTCCCATTGACTTACATTGTAAGTCTGGACGGATCCGCACGCCTCCGCACGGCCAGACGGAGAGCTGAACGCTGCAAGCAGCGTTCAGCTGTCCGCCTGGCCGTGCGGAGGCGAGCGGAGCGGAGGCTGAACGCCGCCAGACTGATGCAGTCTGAGCGGATCCGCTCCATTCAGACTGCATCAGGGCTGGACGGAGGCGTTTGGGTCCGCTCGTGAGCTCCTTCAAACGGAGCTCACGAACGGACCCATGAACGCTAGTGTGAAAGTAGCCTAATATTCGTTTATCTTTTTCAGATGCACTAAGAACCGGACCCCCAACATGCTTGCCGTCATTTTCTGTATCCTTTTGGGTGTTGGTCTCTTTTCTTCCCTTGATCCCTATTGTTCTTTTCTCCATTTTTCTTCTTCTTTTCTCCATTTTTCTCCTTTTTTTTCTCCATTTTTTTCTCTCTCGGTTTATTTTGTCATCTCTCTCTCACAGTTGATGATTGGCTCATTTTAACTTCTAGATTAGCATATCTTCCTTATAGTAATCTGCTCAACATTGTTCCTAGATTTATATGACTAGCCAATTCACCACATAGAATCTATTATGGTCAGTCTGAATAGGAGGATCGGATCCGGTGCGCTCCAAGCTGGAAAGCATCGGCTACTTCCGGTCGCGGCTGGAACGCACTTACGGTTGCGGTCCTTGTTGTGATTTAGTTATAACTATACACAGATATGTCACCTATACTCTTGTCATTTCCCGGTTCACATAAAGACATACATATGCAGAGCAGTAATAGTTGCTTGAGGACATATGAGAGGTGGATGCGTTCCAGCTTGGAACGCATAGGTTTTTGGCCACTTCCTTCCGGGCCGGCTATATCTAGCCACATGCACCTCTCAGCCTCAGCATCTATATGGGTGTGGATACACCCTCAGTTCTATTCTTCACACGTTTTTTCTCCACGGCAACTTGGTAAGTGTTGTTTTGTCCTTATGGGGCACCCGGTTCTACCCTAATAGCCACATATGCATCTGAATGTTCTACTTTTCAATGTTGCTCTGGAATTTAGGTCCCAGGCTGTATTGGCTGTTGCTTGTATCGAAGGATCACAGATTGTAGATTATATACTCTTATATACATCAGCATTTAATATCTATCTCATGAAATTCAAAATATTTATCCTGAATGTCTATTTAACAGATATGGAGTTTTACTTGACTGCTGCAATTTAATTTGTTTTTGTTTTCCAATAATAAGTTGAAGACAACAAAGTATATATAGAGCTAGAGCTATGTACATGAACTTTTTGTATCACATTTTTTCCGGACTTTTTTCTGAAAAATTAGTTTTCAGATTTTTTCTGATATTCTCTGTAACTGTATTTGATTAGTACTAAGTATGTACGGTGTCAGTAGTACCTGACGGTACTAGGTGACATGGACGTATATTCTAATTGATGTTGCCATTGTTATGTATAATTATGGAATATTTTCTTATTGTCACAGTGTTTGATAAAGGTCCTACGACCGAAACGTCACAAATTGGTGAAGTTGCCATAAAATAAACCACCGGAACAAAAGTTCTTGTATTGAGTGCTGTTGTTTTTCTCTTCAATGCAGAGAACAGAGCAGTGATTTATCATCATCCAGAGTGCTGCTGCCTGGCTTACATAAGGGCAGCCTGTCCTCAGCACTTTCCTCTTTATCTGCAATCAATGGAAATGGAGGGTAAACAGTGAGCTGCAGATAGAGGTAAGTGGCCTAATCACATCCTCAAACCCTACTAGCCTGGGGGGTAATGAGGACCAAAATAGGGACCGGGAATTAGAGACATCATACAGCAGGGATCCCATATGGATGGTGGAGACACAGGGCGGGGCTGAGAGAAAAAAAAAAACAGGTGTGCACTACGCAACGCCATCTGTGGCAAAGTCCACCTAACTACGGGTACGTGGACCAGTAAGCACGGTCAGGGACGTTATATCTCCCTAACAGCACACTGGGTAAATGCAGTGGCGGCTGGGCCTGAGGCGGATAGCAGTTTGGCGTATGTCCTTCCACCACCGAGGATTGCAGGGCGCTTCAGTTTGCCTCCTGTTCCTTCCTCCTCCTACTCCGCTTCCTCATCCTCTACTGGCTCCTCATCCGGTCAGCGCAACACCTTCACAACCAACTTCAGCACAGCCAGGGGTAAACGACAGCAGGCAGTTTTAAAACGTATCTATTTGGTGGACAAACCCAACACTGCGCAGAAGCTGTGGACGGGCCTTGAACAACCGACCGATGAGTGGTTGGTGCAAGTGAGCCTCAAGCCCGGCCTGGTGGTGTGCGATAATGGGCGAAATCTCGTAGCAGCTCTGGGACTAGACGGTTTGGCGAACATCCCTTGCCTGGCGCATGTGCTGAATTTGGTGGTGCAGAGATTCCTTAAAAATTACCCAGATATTTCAGAGCTGCTGCAGAGCAGTCTGCGCGTGCTTTCGGCGTTCTCACCCTGCTGATGCTCGCCTGTCAGTGCTGCAGCGTAACTTTGGCCTTCCCGCTCACCGCCTCATATGCGGGAAGGCCCGCGGGAGTTTCAGCTGCAGCACGCAAGGGTGAGTCGCTCTGCGGAACAGCACCACTTCACCACCAATGACTGGGCCTCCATGTGTTCCTTGTTGCGCTGTTTCGAGTACTCCACCAATATGGCCAGTGCCGATAACGCCATTCTCAGCGTTACTATCCCACTTCTATGCCTCCTTGAAAAAATGCTGCTGGCAATGAAGGAAGTGGATGTGGCACAGGAGGAGGAAGAGGGATTATTTCATAGGGTTTCTGGCCAGTCATTCACAAGTGGCTCCGAGGGTGGGTTTCTGCACCCACAAACGCCAGGTACACAATTGTCCAGCCAGGGCACAGTTCTGGAGGATGACAAGGTGGAAGATGAGGGACCATGTTCATAGCAGGGTGGCACCCAGGCCAGCTCATGGCCATCACTGGTGCGTGGCTGGGGGGATACAGAGTACACAGATGGTACACCTCCCACATAGGACAGCTTTTTGTTGCCTGTGGGCAGCCTGGCACACATGAGCAATTACATGCTGCAGTGTCTCTGCAGCGACCAATGAGTTGCCCACATTCTAACTTGTGCTGATTACTGGGTGGCCACGCTGCTGGATCCCCATTACAAGAACAATGTACTGTCCTTAATTCCTTCACCTGACAGCGGGGGGAACAGTGGAAGCACAAGGCGAAGGAAGAGGAGGAGGAAGAGTTCGCCAACGCAGAATGCAGGGTTTGCATGGCCGAAATGTGGCAAAGTTTTGTCAGCACGCCACAACAACCAGCACCACCAGCTGATATGGAACGTCTTAGCAGGAGGCAGCATTTCAGCAACATGGTGGAGCAGTATGTGTACATACTGAATGATTGATCTGCCCCCTTCAACTTATGGGTCTCCAAATTGGGCACATGGCCTGAGCTTGCCCTTTACGCCTTGGAGGTGCTGGCCTGCCCTGCAGCCAGTGTATTGTCTGAACGTGTGTTTAGCACTGACTGGAGGGGGTTATCACAGGTTATATTTCCCAATGTTTTGGGGTGTACCCTAATTAAAAAAATATAAGTAAATTTAAAACCAAAAGGCAGTGTAGGCTACCTCCTCCTTCTACCTACACCGCCACATCCACCTACACCGATACACCACCGCTTCCTCAACCTCCTACTCCATATGGACTCCATATGGACCTCGTCCTCCTAGATCAAGATTATTTTTTATTTTTACGTATTTTATGTTATTTTAATTCATTTCCCTATCCACATTAGTTTGCAGAGCACTTGCCATGCTCTTAACCATATTTTGATGCCATTTGAAGCCCTCTAGCCCTTTCCATGGCATTTTTACTGCCATTTTAGTGCTCAAAATTTCGGGTCCCCATTGACTTCAATGGGATTCGGGGTCAAGTTTGGGTCCCAAACTCAAACTTTTTTGTGAAGTTCGGCTGAACCCGTCGAACCCGAACATCCAGGTGTCCGCTCAACTCTACTTGTGGACACTGAGGCATTCCGCAGCCTGAGATCGGTGCCGTCCCTCGTTATGCATTCCTCAGCCGCCACTATTTTTCACTGTATGCCATGTCCGCCTTACATCAGCATGTGTCCCGTAACATCACGTGTGCCCTGACCAATGCAGTTAATGGAAATGTCCACTTAACCACTGACACATGGACAACTGTTTCTGGCCAGGGACGCTACATTTCACTGACGGCACACTGGATGAATGTTGTGGAGGACCGGAGCGAGTCGTACCCTGGGATGGCACAGGTGCAACCGATGCCAAGGATTGCGGGGCCTAATTCCATCAGGGTTTCCGCCACCACCTACGTTAGTGGCTCCAACCCCCACTTCTCCTCTTCCACTTTCAAATTATACGTGTGCAGTGGGGAAGCGGCAACAGGCCGTGCTTAAACTGATCTGCTTAGGTGACAAACAGCACACCGCCGCAGAGCTGTTGCAGAGGATAAAAGAGACCAGACTGAGCTGCGGCTCTTGCCACTTAACCTAGAACCAGGCATGATTGTGTCTGATAATGGCCGCAACTTGGTGGCGGCTTCTGAGCTCGGGAAGCTCACAAACATCCCATTCCTAGCCCATTTCTTCACCTTAGTGGTTCAGCGGTTTCTCAAAACCTACCCCAATTTGCCTGAGCTACTGGTGAAGGTGCGCCGCATGTGTGCACATTTCCGCAAGTCATCGACAGCTACCGCCGGTCTGTCAACACTGGAGAAGCGCTTGCAATTGCCAGCTCACCGACTGTTGTGCGACGGGAGCACGCGCTGGGACTCGATGTTCCACATGTTGACCAGGCTTTGTGAGCAGCAGAGGGCAATAGTGGAATACTAGCTGCAACATGGTTGTCGCCTTTGCAGTCAGCTTCTGCTCTTCACAAGTGATGAGTGGGCATGGATGTCTGACTCCAGTGAGGTTTTAAGAAACTTTGAGGAATCAACACAGATGGTGAGCGGCGATAATACTATTATGAGCATCACCATCCCACTTTTGTGTCTACTCAAACGCTCGCTGCTCACAATTAAGGCCGACACTTTGCATGTGGAAGAGGTGGAAATGGGGGAAAACATTACACAGGGTGATAGCCAGACCACCCTCAGTTCGTCTTCTCAGTGCAAATTGGTTGATGATGTTGAGGAGGAGAAGGAGCAGGAGACGGTTTCCTCCGCTACAGAGGGTATTATCAATGGAAGCTTAATTCCATTTGTTCAGTGTAGATGGACAGCAGAGGAGGAAGAGGATGAGGAGATTGAGAGTCATCCTGCTGATGACGAAAGTGAAGTCTTGCCTGTTGGGACTCTGGCACACATCGCTGACTTGATGTTAGGCTGCCTTTCCCATGACCCACACGTTTTATGCATTTTGGACAACACCGAGTACTGGTTGTTCAACCTTCTCGACCCCTGCTACAAAGACAACTTCTCATCTCTCATTCCTGTGGTGGAGATGATGAGCAAAATGGTGCAATACCAGAAGGTCCTTGTGGAAAAATTGCTCCCAAAATTTCCAGCTGACAACGCTGGCGGCAGAGTACGTAGTTCTTTGGGCAACCGAGGAGGGGAGACAAGGGGAACACACAGCAGTTCCAACAGAGACAAGGCAACACTATCCAAAGCCTGGGACAGTTTCATGACACCCCCCAGCACCCTCACCCTGATGTGCGGCTTAAGACAGGCTCGCGATTTCAAAATTGTTTCCATTCTGGCAACTTTGCCCTCAATCAAAATGCCTCATGGCGCATGTACAACTCTCATACTTAAACCTCGCCTTTCCTTGCATTTAGCCTACATCCCGCTCTGATCAATGTGCCTGTGAACGGCGGTATGTATTTACTTTCTATTCGCACTGCTCCGGAGCTCTTTCGTTTGCTCGGCCCACTGCGCCTGCACACCGCTAACAGAAGGCCTGATCAGCATACTCTGGCTCCCTTCATAGTGCGCTGGGCACACTCACTGCACCCGCCCCACACTGCTGACGCACACTTCCTCCGATATTTAAGATGGTGCCCCACCATCTTCAATCTAGTGCCAGCCTTTCCTTACCACGGTCACATATGTAGGTAAGAGCTATTTTTGTCTATCTTACACCTGCTACCATTGTTCCCTCAGTCTGTGGATGCAACTCTCCCCTTTATCTCACGCTCTACTATTGTTTTTGATTGTCTATTTTCTATTTCATAGTTGAAGAAATACTGGGCACTCTCTCAATATATGTAACCACACAATTTATTATATATATGTACTTTATGATTCTATGAACAATAGCATATCATGCACATTATCTCATACACATCCTAATACCATAAAAATCTGGATATAAATGTCTACAAATATATATCTAAAACTGTAAAAATAAAAAATAAAAATATGTTCTGGAAAGCGACAATAATCCCCAAAGGGTTCGGCATAGGAAGTCCTCTTATTCAATTGGTATCCCCATCAATACAGTTGGATTGTGGAGGGACTGTCCTTTGGAAAATAAGCCCCACTGTTAGGATCTTTATCCAATGTAATCAAAGTAGAGACACAGCTATTCGATACAGTGATTTACTAATGCGGCGTCCCGCTGTACTCACTGTTTTGCTGTGATGGATTGGCTGTGTTTTAGGAAATCTCCACTTATGTAGGTACGCTTGTTTGTCCTATTCGTACCTTGATCGCACTTCCCCTCTCTAACTCTTATGCGCCGCTCCATAGGTATAAGAGCCGGCGCTTACTGAGTATGCAGGATCCCCTCTTTTTGCGCTGGACTTTGTTTGTAGATAGGTGCACGTTTTGAACTCACGGTGTAGTCCTATTAAGGTGTGCGTCGGGTCCTGAAATGATCGGGTTAAATTTCGGGTCTCTGTAGTGCTTCAGCGTAAATTCTCAATATCCATTCGGGGGGTCTTGGCACCAAACACGTTTCGGGGTCTGTTATCACCCCTTCCTCAGTGGTAATAAGTCCCCCTTCACACTTTCCTTATGTAGCCATTGTTAATTGGATTATTTTCATCTGCTGTGTGATTTGTTTTAACTCCACAAAGCCTGGTGTAAATTCTCCAGTGCCGATGGCTCCATATATTCTCATTATTATGCTCATCATGTGAATAAATTCTCTCACATCCATTTATACTCAAATTACAAAACCCAACTGTAGTTATATACACATTGAACAATAATAGCACCATCAACTTCCACTTAAATATATAAATATATAAAGTTATGCACATTCTCATTCGCATATTCTTGTATACATCTATCGAAAATAAAACGCATTCCTTCTAATGGTATTAATGCGATTTTCGTTATAACCACCCCATTGTAAAATGACCTCTATATATACATACCCACTACTATCTTTCCCTATATTTGTCATCATTGTACATTGTGGATAATAGAACAACTTTAATATAAAAACTTTACTATAAAAAGTTTTCTGTATATTTTTTATTTTTTTATTATTGTTTTTTTGGGTATTTGTTTTATTCCTATTTGTATATTATTATAAGTATTAATTCATGATGGAAAAGTAATATAGGGGTACGCAGTTCATATATGAAGTGTCTCGGATCTTCGATCGATAGACTGATGGAGGTCAGCCGCGAGCGACCCGACCCCCCCAGATTGAATACACTGGGAAGGATCCTGTCGCTCGCGGCTGGCCCCCATCCATCTCACAGGAATCCGAATGACTCGAACTCCGCGTTCAAACCGTCTGGCACTAGTGTGTTTAGTTCATATATTCTCTGCATCTCCAGCCTTGACATTTTGCTAATATGATCTCCCCCTCTCCATTCTTTGTTCACCTTATCAATTGCAGCAAATTTTATGCCAGATGGATTTTGATTGTGTGTCACCTTAAAATGTTTGGACAATACATGTGTCTCCAATCCTTTTTTAATGTTGGCTACATGTTCAGACAGGCGTTGTTTTAAAGTTCTATTAGTCCTCCCTAGATCCCAAAAGGTTTATTACACACCAAAACCCCGGCCCAGGATCTATGCAGCCCTGATTTTGATCGAGAATGGGAGAAATTGTTAAAAGAACAATCTATAGCCCTAACCAACC
The DNA here is from genome assembly GCF_014858855.1 of Bufo gargarizans. Lineage (NCBI taxonomy): Eukaryota > Metazoa > Chordata > Amphibia > Anura > Bufonidae > Bufo > Bufo gargarizans. The sequence goes on from NC_058086.1 coordinate 107,530,233, forward strand.
TGATCATTATGAGGCGCTGCACAATCCTGGAAGAAACCACACAAAAAAAATTGCAGAAATAAAAGTAATAACCGACCAGTTCCCTAAGAATGAAGAAATGAATATGCTACAAAATAGATTATGCAATAATTTAGATAGAATCGAACAGGAAATAATGGATAAAAAAAATAAAACAATTCTTCTTTTATAAAGGAGAAAGAAAAGAAAGGAGAAAACAGAATGTTAAGAGAGTTATGGTAGAAGGCAAGAGTGACACACAGATAAGCTCGAACACAGACATAAGAGAAAAAGAAAATAAAGATTCAAGTAAACACTCTAACTTTAATATTCCTGTACACAATAGATTTGAAATTTTTGAAGAAAGGGAGTCTTTTTTAGACCGGACTCCACCCCATCACCAAATACGCACGAGAAACATGTCACCCCCGAGGAGAACACAAAGGACACATCACAACCCACCAGTAGATCACCACTACAACTTGAGAGACAGACCTCAATCACACTAGACACAGCAAGATTTCACGACACCCAGAACAGGGAGACAACACCATTCACATCCAAACTCACACAATCCCAACACACAATCCAGAAGATATCACGAGGAAGGAAGGATAAGACAAGGAGAGGAAGGAGAAAGAGAGCAACACTATCACAGATAAATGATACACGAGTGAGCAATGATGCCATTATCAATTTAAGCTCTACTAACTTAACAGATGTTCAGAGTCAACTTTTAAATAAAGGCCTTAAATTCGCCCCAACTGAGAAATTGAACAAATTCACAACTTTCATTGGGGTAGAAAAATTTATAAGACGCTTATGTTTAAAGAAATATTTTGCAAAAAAACCCATTATAAAAGAACAAGAAAGTGTTACAAATAGTGAAAAGTACATACACACAAATCTCAAAAATCGTTCAGAAAAATATCCGAGGAATGAAATAAGCCAAGAAATGGTGAACTTTAGGGAGAATGTGGTGGGCGAAATACGCAAGATAAAGGATACTAATAAATATAAGCGCCAAAATTTAACAAAGGGAGAAATTGCCACTCTGAAACAGCTGCAAAAGGATAATAATATCATTATCCGCCCCGCCGACAAAGGGGGGTCGATAGTGATACAAAATGTGGAAAATTATAACTTGGAACGCCTTAGACAGCTGTCAGATGTGAATACTTATCAAAAACTTCCCAAAGACCCCACTAATGAGTTTTATGTAGAACTGCTTAATCTTTGTGAAGAAGGCAAGTTGAAGGGAATTTTAAAAGATGACGAATATAATTTCATTTTAAATAAATACCCGAGGATCCCAATCTTTTATTGAATACCGAAGATCCACAAGGATAGAAATAATCCACCGGGACAACCAATAGTATCAGGTATAGATTCTCTTACATGTAACCTGTCACTGTATATCGATACCCTGTTACAACCATGGGTCCAAAAAATTCCCTCTTATACGAAAGACTCAACAGAAATTATTAAAACCGTTGAGAATACAATATTTGAGGAAGGCTGGTGGATGGGTTCATTGGATGTACAATCGTTGTACACGATTATCAAACATGAACAGGGCCAACAAGCAGTAAATGCCCAACTAAGAAAAGAAGGAATACTGAAAGATGAACAGATAGATTTTTTTTTAATAAAAGGCATTGATTTTATATTAAAACACAATTACTTTTATTATGAAGGCGTTTTTTATTTACAAACCCAGGGCACGGCGATGGGCACCAGGTTCGCCCCCAATTATGCAAATCTTTTTATGGCACATTGGGAGGATACAAACATTGCCCCCCGACTGGGGACAGACCTGGTGCTCTGGAAAAGGTATATAGACGACTTGTTTTTTTATTTGGAAATCGGTAGAAGTAGTTTGGAAGATTTTTTAAAGACTATTAATATAAATGATATTAACCTCAAATTTACTAATAGTATTAGCCAAGAGACCATAGAATTTTTAGACCTGAAAATCTATGTAGAAGATAGGACATTAAAAAGCTGCACCTATATCAAACCCACTACTCGTAACAGCTACATCTTGTACAGTAGCTGTCACCTGCCCAATTGGTTGATAAATATCCCACAGGGGCAGTTTCGGAGAATCAAACGAAACTGCACAGTGGAGGAACAATTTGAAAAAGAGGCGTTAACAATGACGGAAGCATTCAGAGGAAATAATTAGGGGATCCCTTGACAAAGTAAGAGAGATGCAAAGGGAAGAATTTTTTGTTGCCAAAAAAGTGGATGATAAAGAAGCTAAAAGTAATGAATATAGAAAAATTCAGGGAAAAAATAATAGGCCCACTGATTCCCGCAAATCCCCGTATCACCTTTACGAAAGCCCCGAGTTTGGCAAATAAGGTGGCACCAACAATTAAAAAGAAAAAAAGTGCACCCTCCGTACAAAATTGGATCAACATGGAGGGATTCTACAGGTGTGGGCAGTGCGGAATTTGTAAAATCACCTCATTCCCACAGAAAACAGAAGAAGTGATATCAGCAACAAATCAGCATAGATGTGATAAAGGACTTCTTAACCTGTAGCTCCGAGAATGTGATATATATTGTAGAATGCCCATGTGGGAAACAGTATATAGGGAGGACTAAAAGAACTTAGGGATAGGGATAGTAGTGGGTATGTATATATAGAGGTCATTTTACAATGGGGTGGTTATAACGAAAATTGCGTTAATACCGTTAGAAGGAATGCGTTTTATTTTCGATAGATGTATACAAGAATATGCGAATGAGAATGTGCATAATTTTATATATTTATATATTTAAGTGGAAGTTGATGGTGCTATTATTGTTCAATGTGTATATAACCACAGTTGGGTTTTGTAATTTGAGTATAAATGGATGTGAGAGAATTTATTCACATGATGTGCATAATAATGAGAATATATGGAGCCATCGGCACTGGAGATAGTGGCTCAGTCACTGACCCGTTCCCGGCTATGATGGGATGGCCTGGGGGTCGGGTCAGTGATTTATGAATTTTTGGTACAAAGTACCAAATGGGGACTTTGGGATGAGCAGGAATAAGTCGGTCAATCATACCTTTCGGTAGGAATCCAGCCGTTACATATTAGTCCACTAGTGTGCAAAGTTTATAAGAAATCCCAGGAACGGGGTTTCCCCTCAACTTTAAATAGATTGTGCCATCCTCTAATTGCCTACATGCTTCTTCTAGATAGTATTCCCTGGGCATCAGAACCACATTCCCTCCCTTGTAGGTCGGCTTTATTACGACGTTGTCCTGTTTATTTAACCACAAGAGGGCCCGAGACTCTTCCGCTGAAAGGTTCTGGGGTGCAGCTGGATACATCAGCGCACGTATTTCCCTCAACACACGCTTGTGGAACAGGTCTATCGCCGAGCCGGCTGGCATGGGAGGAAGGAAGGTGGATCTAATGCCCCCTGTGTACTTATCAAGCTGGCCTTTCTTGCTAGCTGGCTCCTCTGGCTCCATGCTGGACAGGAACTGGATACATTCTATCTCCTCCTCACTAAAGCGACCCTTCAAATGAAAATCAGTTTCTTTTATTGTTGCTGGGACCTCTCCCAGCAAGGGGGCGAGACCCCTTAGAGGGGCCTCAGCGAGCAACTTCTTCAGATACAATTTACGGACTGACAGGAATAAATCGATCTCGAAGTCTACCGGGTTGAACTGCTTAGGTAGGCTGAATCCCAGCCCTCGATTGAGGAGTGGGATGCAGCCAGGAGGCAGTTCCAAACCCGTAAGATTCACCACTATGTCCTTGACATGTTCATTCGAGATGGAGTCCTCATGTATAGAGTTGAGCGGACACCTGGATGTTCGGGTTCGAGAAGTTCGGCCGAACTTCCCGGAAATGTTCGGGTTTGGAACTTCGTCCCAAACACTATTGAAGTCAATGGGGACCCGAACTTTTCGGCACTAAAAAGGCTGTAAAACAGCCCAGGAAAGGGCTAGAGGGCTGCAAAAAGCAGCAACATGTAGGTAAATCCCCTGCAAACAAATGTGGATAGGGAAATGAATTAAAATAAAAATAAAATAAATAAAAATTAACCAATATCAATTGGAGAGAGGTCCCATAGCAGAGAATCAGGCTTCACGTCAGCCACCACTGTAACAGTCCATTATCATAAATTTAGGCCCCGGCACCCAGTCAGAGGAGAGAGGTCCCATAACACAGAATCTGGCTTCATGTCAGCAGAGAATCAGTCTTCATATCATAGCAGAGAATCAGGCTTCACGTCACCCACCACTGTAACAGTCCATTATCATAAATTTAGGCCCTGGCACACAGGCAGAGGAGAGAGGTCCCGTAACAGAGGATCTGGCTTCATGTCAGCAGAGAATCAGTCGGCATGTCATAGCAGAGAATCAGGCTTCACGTCAGCCACCACTGCAACAGTCCATTGTCATATATTTAGGCCCAGCACACAGGCAGAGGAGAGAGCTCCCGTAACAGAGAATCTGTCTTCATGTCAGCAGAGAATTAGTCTGCATGTCATAGCAGAGAATCAGGCTTCACGTCAGCCACCACTGCAACAGTCCATTGGCATATATTTAGGCCCAGCACCCAGGCAGAGAAGAGAGGTCCTGTAACAGAGGATCTGGCTTCATGTCAGCAGAGAATCAGTCTGCATGTCATAGCAGAAAATCAGGCTTCACGTCAGCCACCACTGCAACAGTCCATTGTCAGATATTTAGGCCCAGCACCCAGGCAGAGGACAGAGGTCCCGTAACAGAGGATCTGGCTTCATGTCAGCAGAGAATTAGTCTGCATGTCATAGCAGAGAATCAGGCTTCACGTCACCCAACATTGGAACAGTCCATTGGCATATATTTAGGCCCTGGCACCCAGACAGAGGAGAGGTTCATTCAACTTTGGGTAGCTTCGCAATATAATGGTAAAATGAAAATAAAAATAGGATTGAATGAGGAAGTGCCCTGGAGTCCAGTAATATATGGTTAAGGGGAGGTAGTTAATGTCTAATCCGGACAAGGGACGGACAGGTCCTGTGGGATCCATGCCTGGTTCATTTTTATGAACGTCAGCTTGTCCACATTGGCTGTAGACAGGCGGCTGCGTTTGTCTGTAATGACGCCCCCTGCCGTGCTGAATACACGTTCAGACAAAACTCTGGCCACCGGGCAGGCCAGCACCTCCAAGGCATAAAAGGCTAGCTCTGGCCACGTGGACAATTTAGAGACCCAGAAGTTGAATGGGGCCGAACCATCAGTCAGTACGTGGAGGGGTGTGCACACGTACTGTTCCACCATGTTAGTGAAATGTTGCCTCCTGCTAACACGTTGCGTATCAGGTGGTGGTGCAGTTAGCTGTGGCGTGTTGACAAAAGTTTTATACATCTCTGCCATGCTAACCCTGCCCTCAGAGGAACTGGCCGTGACACAGCTGCCTTGGCAACCTCTTGCTCCTCCTCTGCCTTGGCCTTGGGCTTCCACTTGTTCCCCTGTGACATTTGGGAATGCTCTCAGTAGCACGTCTACCAACGTGCGCTTGTACTCGCGCATCTTCCTATCACGCTCCAGTGCAGTAAGTAAGGTGGGCACATTGTCTTTGTACCGTGGATCCAGCAGGGTGGCAACCCAGTAGTCCGCACACGTTAAAATGTGGGCAACTCTGCTGTCGTTGCGCAGGCACTGCAGCATGTAGTCGCTCATGTGTGCCAGGCTGCCCAGGGGTAAGGACAAGCGTATCGTCATCGTCCTGCCTTTCTTCCCAGCCACGCACCAGTGATTGGCCCGAGCTGCATTGGGTGCCACCCCGCTGTGACCATGCTTCATCCTCATCCTCCTCCACCTCCTCCTCATCCTCGTCCTCCTCGTCCTCCAGTAGTGGGCCCTGGCTGGCCACACTTGTACCTGGCCTCTGCTGTTGCAAAAAACCTCCCTCTGAGTTACTTCGAAGAGACTGGCCTGAAAGTGCTAAAAATGAACCCTCTTCCTCCTTCTCCTCCTCCTCCTGGGCCACCTCCTCTTTCATCATTGCCATAAGTGTTTTTTCAAGGAGACATAGAAGTGGTATTGTAACGCTGATAACGGCGTCATCGCCACTGGCCATGTTGGTGGAGTACTCGAAACAGCGCAACAGGGCACACAGGTCTCGCATGTAGGCCCAGTCATTGGTGGTGAAGTGGTGCTGTTCCGCAGTGCGACTGACCCGTGCGTGCTGCAGCTGAAACTCCACTATGGCCTGCTGCTGCTCGCACAGTCTGTCCAGCACGTGCAAGGTGGAGTTCCACCTGGTGGGCACGTCTCATATGAGCGGGAAGGCCGAAGTTACGCTGTAGCGCAGACAGGCGAGCAGCGGCAGGATGTGAACGCCGGAAGCGCGAACAGACAGCCCGCACTTTATGCAGCAGCTCTGACATGTCGGGGTAGTTGTGAATGAACTTCTGCACCACCAAATTCAGCACATGCGCCAGGCAAGGGATGTGCGTCAAACCGGCTAGTCCCAGAGCTGCAACGAGATTTCGCCCATTATCGCACACCACCAGGCCGGGCTTGAGGCTCACCGGCAGCAACCACTCGTCGGTCTGTTGTTCTATACCCCGCCACAACTCCTGTGCGGTGTGGGGCCTGTCCCCCAAACATATGAGTTTCAGAATGGCCTGCTGACGTTTACCCCGGGCTGTGCTGAAGTTGGTGGTGAAGGTGTGTGGCTGACTGGATGAGCAGGTGGAAGAAGAGGAGGAGGAAGCCAAGAAGGAGGAGGTGGCAACAGGAGGCAAAGAATGTTGCCCTGCGATCCATGGCGGCGGAAGGACGTGCGCCAAGCAGCTCTCCGCCTGGGGCCCAGCTGCCACTACATTTACCCAGTGTGCAGTTAGGGAGATATAGCGTCCCTGGCCGTGCTTACTGGTCCACGTATCTGTGGTTAGGTGGACCTTGCTACAGATGGCGTTGCGCAGTGCACACTTGATTTTATCGGATACTTGGTTGTGCAGGGAAGGCACGGCTCTCTTGGAGAAGTAGTGGCGGCTGGGAACAACATACTGTGGGACAGCAAGCAACATGAGCTGTTTGAAGCTGTCTGTGTCCACCAGCCTAAATGACAGCATTTCATAGGCCAGTAGTTTAGAAATGCTGGCATTCAGGGCCAGGGATCGAGGGTGGCTAGGTGGGAATTTACGCTTTCTCTCAAATGTTTGTGAGATGGAGAGCTGAACGCTGCCGTGTGACATGGTTGAGACGCTTGGTGACGGAGGTGGTGGTGGTGGTGTTGGTGGTACATCCCCTGTTTGCTGGGCGGCAGGTGCCAACGTTCCTCCAGAGGCGGAGGAAGAGGCCGAGGCGGCAGCAGCAGAGGCGAGGCAGCAGAAGAGGCCGAGGCGGCAGCAGCAGAAGAGGTAGCAGGGGGAGCTTGAGCGACTTCCTTGTTTTTAAGGTGTTTACTCCACTGCAGTTCATGCTTTGCATGCAGGTGCCTGGTCATGCAGGTTGTGCTAAGGTTCAGAACGTTAATGCCTCGCTTCAGGCTCTGATGGCACAGCGTGCAAACCACTCGGGTCTTGTCGTCAGCACATTGTTTGAAGAAGTGCCATGCCAGGGAACTCCTTGAAGCTGCCTTTGAGGTGCTCGGTCCCAGATGGTGTCCACACAATCCAGTCCTCTGTGCTTGAAATGAAATCTGTATGAGCACAGCCAGTGGATCTCTGTCCTTTCCTTTAAGTCCAGTAAACAGGAAAATTTGGCTTTTAGGTTCAGCTCTGAGCCCACTTCAATGGCCAGACCTTTCTGTTTCTCGGCAGCTATGTGGGCATACAGAGTCCATTGTTTTTGAAGGAACACAGCAACCCATGCCAGATCAAGAGTTTCCTACAAGAGGGTGCACTGTGGGATTTTTCTTTTAGGCTGAGTTCACACGGGCGAGATTTCCGCGCAGGTGCAATGCGGTAGGTGAACGTATTGCACCCGCACTGAATCCGGCACCATTCATTTCAATGGGGCTGTGTACATGAGCGTTTTTTTTTCACGCATCACTTCTGCAATGCTTTAAAATCGCAGCATGCTCTATATTCTGCGTTTGTGACGCAGGACAGGCCCCATAGAAGTGAATGGGGCTGCGTGAAAAACGCATTGCATCCGCAAGCAAGCGCGGGTGCGATGCGTTTTTCACTGATGGTTGCTAAGAGATGTTGTTTGTAAACCTTCAGTTGATTGCACCCGCGCGGAAAAAACTGAACAACTAAACGCAATTGCAGACAAAACTGACTGAACTTGCTTGCAAAATAGTGCGAGTTTCACTGAACGCACCCTGAACGCATCCTGAGCCAATCCGTCACCCGTGTGAACCCAGCCTTAGACAAGCTTTGCAATGCAGACCGTCGACGTGCTGCGGTCAAGCTTCTGTGCGAATACCTCGAGCTGTGAAAATGACTGCTCCTTCGTGCCGATTACCTACTTCTGGCAGTAAACACCCCATCGGTTGGTGTTTGCATATGCTAGCGATAAATGATGTTCCCGTTTACTGACTGTAAACAGAGATATTGACAGACAAACTTATCAAACTCTGCCGCCATCTTTCTAGGTGCCACATCTCCACTCCAGTCCTCTGACCAGCCAGATTTGTCAGCATCTGTTCCAGGACATGATACAGTGGAATGACATAGTAGTCCTGGTGACTGACAAATAATGTGGCCTCCTCAAAGGGCCTGAAAAAACTGCAGGTGTCAAGCATGAGTTGCCACTGGCTGACATCGAAGTTACACAGGGGAGTATTCCTGTCCGCTTGGATCATCAGGAAATCGTTTATACAGTCATTCCAACATGTGGAGGGTGGAATTCCAATGGTTGGAAACGTCGCATATCAGTCTATGTTGGGGGATGCCGTTCTGCAGCTGAAGCGCAAGCAGGGTGTGCTTTGCAGTGTGCGAGTGACTGAAGTGCCTGCAAAGTTTCCTGGCCATTTTTAGGATGTCTTGCAGATGGTTGAAAGACTTCAGGAACTGCTTGACAAGCTGATTGAACATGTGTGCCATGCAGCGCACATGGCTCAGCCATCCTTGACACAGCGCCGACACCATGTTCTTCCCGTTGTCGGTCACCATGGTTCCGATTTTGAGTTTTCATGCAGAAAGCCAGGATCCGATTTCCTGCTGAAGAACACAGAGCAGTTCCTCCCCTGTGTGACTTTGTTCACCCAGGCAAACCAGGTGCAGAACAGCGCGGAAGTGATGAGAGTGGTTGCACATGGCTTGTATACACTACATGCCTCCAACATAATTCTTGGATCTTTCCATAATAATAATGTATTAGGTGAAAATCGCGCAAGGGGCATATTTGGAGATATTGACTTCATAAGAGATACAGAACAGCGGAGTTTACTTTGAAATTTAAAATAGCAACACTGCGTAATTCAGCCCATACAGCAAAAGGAGGTGTACAGTCACCCATTGTTTTTCCCAAAACAAGCCGATTTCACATAACACATTTCACCACTATGAAATTCGGGCCATACCGCAAAAGGAGGTGTGCATTCACCCATACATTTTCTGAATAAGAGCCAGTGTCACAGAAAGAATTTCACCACTAAGTACTTTAGTCCATACCGCAAAAGGAGGTATACATTCACCCATACATTTTCCAAAAAAGAGCCAATGTCAGATAAAGAATTTCACCACTAAGTGCTTCAGTCCATACAGCAAAAGGAGGTGTACATTCACCCATACATTTTCCGAAAGAAAGCCAGTGTCACATAAAGAATTTCACCACTAAGTCGTTCTATACCACAAAAGGAGGTTTACATTCACCCATACATTTTCCTAAAAAGAGCCAGTGTCACAGAAAGAATTTCACCACTAACTACTTCAGTCCATACCACAAAAGCAGGTGTACATTCACCCATAAATTTTCCGCAAAAACGCCAGTGTCACATAAAAAATTTCACCACTAAGTACATCGTTCCATACCGCAAAAGGAGGTGGACTTTCACCAATATATTTTCTGAAAACGAGCCAATGTCACAGAAAGAATTTCACCGCTAAGTACTTCAGTCCATACCGCAAAAGGAGTTGTACAATCACCCATCAATTTTCCAGAAGAAAACATGGTTGAAATAAAAAATGACACCAATGAAATGATAATGGAATTCGGTTCATACAGAAGAAATTCTACTCTCAACCAGCAATTTTCCCAAAACAAGTCTATTTCACGTAAAAAATTTCACCACTGTGTAATTCGGTTTATCCCCCAAAAAGTGCTTCACCACATATAACTGCACCACTGAATGGCAATTAGGCCCTATTTTTTTTAGTATTTTACACAAAAGGCTTTTCAACAGATAAGCGCAACGCAG